>NC_059388.1:4491523-4801296 GCF_019703515.2 Myxocyprinus asiaticus
GGGCTGGTGGAGAAATCAGAAATGTCGACTTGATTGAAGATGGAAGAGAAATCTTTAATCTCTTCACTTCTGCAGGCAAACGGATGACGATGCGGATTGCTCGGCGGTCTCCTTCGGATCCGTTAGAGTGTTCGGTTGAACACAGAGTAATCTCAACTCGTCCAGCGAGATGGAGATTGTATGGCCACAGTTTCAAGTCGGACGTTACTTCCTTGTGCCACGAGACTGCACCTGAGAGCAGCGATGAGCTGCGTCTATCCCCGGCGAGCAAAGTTGCTGGAAGCAAATCCCGGAAGCATTTTAGAGGCATTTCTACTCCTGATTATGTCATGGTTGAGGGACGTTCTGTTGTGTGCCTCATCCAATAGGAGTTGAGAGTTCGATCCTTTAGTGAGCAAGGCTTCATGGGATTTGTAGTCTGTTTTGGACTCCCTTTGTTTGATTTTGGCGCAATTTTTATCTGAGTTAGGTTTTACGACTGTGTTAGGCCTGCCTTTGTCTTCTATCTGACTACATGAGGCCCAACATTCACCACTTTAGTCTGAAGAGTTGGTTGTTGTCCAGCATCTTTAGAGCAACTGAAGGGCCGAACAGTTCTTGTCGGTTCACAGTAACCTGTGGGTTATGCCATCCATGTATTCCTGATAGGAAGGAAAATGGTTGCACAGTCCATGCAGTTCATTAGAGTTCACAGAGGCTTTATCGTCTGGACAGAGATTGAAGCACATCTGGGCATAGAACTTCTAGCTAAAACTAAAACTACATTCATCACACATAAATATTTCAAGTTATTGGAAGGCACAGCATTAACCGTAACACAATCCTTTGTTGTTTTTTGGTCATAACACAAAATCAAAGTAGAACCTGACATTGGTTACTAGGAACAAAATGTTAGAGGAAAGGAGGGTTAAAGGTTAAAAGGCTTATCCTTGGAAATGATTGGGGTTAACCTGTGGGATGGGCTCAGACTGGTGTGTAAAATGCGGCTGTACGAGGAGTGAGTCCAGTCTGGCCTGTAGGTGTTGAATGTACCTGTACATGGCGTGTGCAATAATTGCGATGATGATCCAACCACAAAGGAGGAGCCAGAGGCCAACCAAACTGATAGGGTGTTCTCGGTAAGTTGACGATCTGCTTATGTGACTAGGAAATATAGTGGTCAAGCCAGTCGGTTTGAGACTGAACTTCACTGATTTCGTCCCTTCAGCCTGAAGCTGCTGTTGAAGGGTGTCATCAATGGTGAGGTTGTGACCTCTAAATGCATCCATGATCTCAATTTCTGCGTCATGTTTGTCGACGTTGAGATGATGGAGGACAATATCGTCAATGTGCACGGTGGCTCCTTGGGGAACCATTAAGAACACCATTTGGTTTGGTAGCCTTAGTTTAGTGGCTGTATCATGGCAGTTGTATGATATTGGGATTTCGGTGGCTGGTGTGTTAATGAGCCAGCGATTGCCTGCTCACTCTACCCTTGTCTCTGTTCCTTCATCTTTGATGGACATGCTACCATGACACTTGTTCAGGGAATTCGGCTCTTAGTTCGCAGAGGTAGTTAGTCACCTCTCTAACAAAGGAGTTGCGTTTTGACAAACCCAATGTATGTACTTTGTCTTGGTACACATGTTTAGGTTAGGGATAAGGTAGAGTGAGGGGTTCTCATCATGGTAGGCGAGTGTTGGTGGTGTTTTGAGGTGAATGTGTGCATTACCTCTATGAAAACCAACATTAAATACGGACTTTAGTCTATATACACTATGTTGCCAAAAGTATTCGCTCACCCATCCAAATAATTGAATTCAGGTGTTCCAATCACTTCCATGGCCACAGGTGTATAAAATGAAGCACCTAGGCATGCAGACTGCTTCTACAAACATTTGTGAAAGAATGGGCCGCTCTCAGGAGCTCAGTAAATTCCAGCGTGGTACTGTGATAGGATGCCACCTGTGCAACAAGTCTAGTCATGAAATTTCCTCGCTACTAAATATTCCACAGTCAACTGTCAGTGGTATTATAACAAAGTGGAAGCGATTTGGAATGACAGCAACTCAGCCACGAAGTGGTAGGCCACGTAAAATGACAGAGCGGGGTCAGCGGATGCTGAGGCGCAAAGTGCGCAGAGGTCGCCAACTTTCTGCAGAGTCAGTCGCTACAGACCTCCAAAGTTCATGTGGCCTTCAGATTAGCTCAAGAACAGTGTGTAGAGAGCTTCATGGAATGGGTTTCCATGGCCGAGCAGCTGCATCCAAGCCATACATCACCAAGTGCAATGCAAAGCGTCGGATGCAGTGGTGTAAAGCACGCCGCCACTGGACTCTAGAGCAGTGGAAACGCGTTCTCTGGAGTGACAAATCACGCTTCTTCATCTGGCAATCTGATGGACGAGTCTGGGTTTGGCAGTTGCCAGGAGGACAGTACTTGTCTGATTGCATTGTGCCAACTGTGAAGTTTGGTGAAGGGGGGATTATGGTGTGGGGTTGTTTTTCAGGAGCTGGGCTTGGCCCCTTAGTTCCAGTGAAAGGAACTCTGAATGCTTCAGCATACCAAGAAATTTTGGACAATTCCATGCTCCCAACTTTGTGGGAACAGTTTGGGGATGGCCCCTTCCTGTTCCAACGTGACTGCGCACCAGTGCACAAAGCAAGGTCCATAAAGACATGGATGAGCGAGTTTGGTGTGGAAGAACTTGACTGGCCTGCACAGAGTCCTGACCTCAACCCGATAGAGCACCTTTGGGATGAATTAGAGCGAAGACTGCGAGCCAGGCCTTCTCGTCCAACATCAGTGTCTGACCTCACAAATGCGCTTCTGGAAGAATGGTCAAAAATTCCCATAAACACACTCCTAAACCTTGTGGAAAGCCTCCCCAGAAGAGTTGAAGCTGTTAAAGCTGCAAAGGGTGGGCCGACGTCATATTAAACCCTATGGATTAAGAATGGGATGTCACTTAAGTTCATATGCGTCTAAAGGCAGATGAGCGAATACTTTTGGCAATATAGTGTATATTCTGCCTATGACTGTAGATTGAGGATAAATCCTATTTTGAGGATCTGAGGATTTACATGGATTGGAATTTCAATGCCAAAACTATATGCCAGGTGTATCTGTGAAGGTTGCACAATGGAGATAGTAGCAGATCTAAGGATTTGTTCGACAAGGTCTAGGGAGACCAGGTAAGCTGGAATCCTTCCACCACTCAGACTGTTGACTGAGGAGCTAATTTCCCTGAGGTCCTGCATTAGATCTCTAATGATACACACATAAGTTGTCTTCTCTGACAAAATCCCTAAAGCCTGCAAAGTGTTATTGATAAGAACGGAGTGCAAATTTACAGTGACTACAGTACCCTGAAGGGTTTTATTCAGGCCCTGTAATTGTTCTTATTGGAGTCGTCGTCTCTGCTGGATTTTTGGACGATGGCGACTTGTCCATCTGAAGCTGGCAAACTGTTTTCTGGACCAAGTGGTTTCAGTATGTCAACCTGAGCCCACATGTGTCCACTACGGCAGTCAATGAGCAGAGCCAATCGGTTCAGTAGGTCCTGGCCAACCAACAGTGGTTCCGTATTAATGGGACATATATAAACAGGGTCTATTAGCATCATCCCTTGAAAGGTGTCAATCCAGGCCCGTTTTGTGATAGACGACCGATCTTGCATGTAGCTTGTGATGCTTACGTTGCAGGTCTCTGTCTATAATGGTTTGCCAAGGGAGAGCTTTGCTCTAGCCACCTCTGCGAAGGTGTTGGAACCCATTAGACTATTTCGGAACCGGTATCGAGTAGTGCATGGGAGCTGAATGACCCATGTGTCAGGAGTTGCCCTTATGGTACAGATCGTCCAAGAAGGTCAGAAAAGGAGGGTGTGGCATGTTAGGAGTCACTGTTTTGGGGAGCAACTTGGACCCTGTTCCCCTATTCCCGACCTACAAAGTAAACTTTGGTGTTAATGATAGGGGGTACATTGTCTAGTCATACTGACGGGGTTTCAGTGCCATGTTCCTTTGAGGAGGTCGGCAGACCTGGTGAACAATGGAGCACATCAAGCTTAGTTACTAACTCAGTCAAGCTTCTCCTTATATCCTCCATTTCCTCTCTCAAATCTTGTTCTCTGAGGTGATTTGAAACCTTTTCTACCCACCCTCTTGTTTGGGTTTTCATTCCTTTCCTTTCTGCCGGCGAACATTTTGTTGTTTAGGCCTGCCATGACCCTGGGGGTGTGTCTGGTTACCACCCCCCTGGTTCTGTTGCCTACCCTGCTGGCGGGGTGATCGGCACCTCTGGGGTCCGGTTCTAGCATTCACCTTAACGCGAGGCATTTCGTTACCTTCAAGCGCTAGGTCTGCATATAAGGTTTGGATCCCCAGGGCTCTGGCATCACCTTTGTGCCCTCGGGCAGGGCGCACACCTGTCTCCCATGCCAGTTGTGCATATCTTCTGATTTCCTGCATGGTGGGGTTGCCCATTCTGCAGTGCATCGTGACGTCATATCGCACACACTCGTGGAGGTTGTGAAGGAAAAGAGACTTGAAAGCTTGTTCCTCCTCCAGACCTGGTGCGTTACTTCCTTGGAAGTACGTGGTTCTCAGGCGTCTGTAATACTCACGTGGAGGCTCGTGCCTCTTCTGGGTGATGGCGAAAGCAGCTATGGTAGCGGAGGCTTCATCGATATACAGTGAATACTTCTCGTGTAGGGCTTTACACAGAGCTAAGTAGTGGTTTTGTGTACCAGTCGGTAGCATTTCCATGAACGCATGGACACTCCTTACCGTGGTCTTCCATATGAGTTTGAGTTTTTCAAGCGACAAAGCATAAGGTAAGTCAACCAGGCAGTGCTCAATTTCCCTAAGATAATTGTCGATGTTTGAATCTCGATTACTTGGGTCAAAGCATTCTATGTCCCCTGCGAGGGACTTGAGTTGTCGGATGCACAAGCGTTGGTGGCGGTATGACCACAGGTCGTCCGAGTCATCCGAAACACCATAGTCACTCGGATCGCTATAGCGATGAGGACGACTTCCTCCCCTTCGTGGTGGGGAAGGAGTCCAGTCGACGTGTGGGGGGTGGACCCCGGGTTGCATACAGCTCCCTGGCTAATGGGATCTTCGAGCCGCTTGCACCACTCTGGGCTTGAAAATAATTGTCCCCCCTCCGT
This sequence comes from Myxocyprinus asiaticus, assembly GCF_019703515.2. NCBI lineage: Eukaryota > Metazoa > Chordata > Actinopteri > Cypriniformes > Catostomidae > Myxocyprinus > Myxocyprinus asiaticus. The sequence continues at coordinate 4,496,676 of NC_059388.1, forward strand.
GGTGTGGAATCAGTCGGTTTGAAACACACGGTGGCGTGACTGAAAACTGACTGAGGAGGGCAACTGTAAGGAGGGGCACCTGCATCCAACCAGCGGGCCGCTGGAGGAGCTTGAAAGGTGTCTTGGAGGACGAAGTCAGAGACTGTACCACTAGGGGCAGCTCGGCTCCTAGCGTGTGTCCCTGGGTTTCTCAGGGGCACATTCCTACGCGTAGCGCTAAAGAGGGGGCCCTCTTCTATGTCAGATGTTGTGCTGTGTTTTTCAGCTGCACTTACCTGATCTGACTCTACTCTTAGCTGGGCAGCTTGAAGCTGCCTGCGCAGGGTTTCGTTTTCCTCCTGTATCAGGGCATTATCTTCCTGTGCCTGGACTTTCTCAGCTTGGGTGCACCTAACGTCTTGGTGCAGGCTGAGATTTTCCCTCTGCACCGCTTTGTAGCTGCTCTGCAGCTGGGCGAGCTGGGCCTCGTACTCTGCGGTTTGGAGTTGGGTTTTGCGGTGATGAAGAAGGAACATTTGGCCCACTAGGTCTGGGATTGTGCGCTTTGGCTTCCCGACCGGGTTGTTGACATAATTAACTAGTTCCTGCAATGCTTCATCACAACGACTAATATTGTAGCCGTTAAGGTTATCTCTCTCCTCTGTGGAGAGACGGAGGACAGCAGCGACTACATCTTGCATTGCTGGGTCGATTGACCTCTGTGGAGCTTCAGCTCCAGTCATGCGGGGCGATTGGTGACTCATTTTACTGGGGCAGTAAAAATTATTGCAACACAGTGGCTCTGATAGCTTGTTGTTTTACAGTTGCTATAATGCTGACACGAAGGCACAGGTGGGAGGCTTCGACCTGTGGCTTACAGACTACTGTTATGTAATGTGCAAATTTCACTGCGTAATCTCTTTTGTGAACGTCAATGAAGTGACTTGGCACCTCTCTGTAACACCTAGATGAAAGCGTTAGGAGTTAAATAACAACAGCAGGTTTTAAGCAGACCATCGTAAATTTACCAACCTCTAATTCACTCTTAAGAGCACTTTCACACCACCACTGGCTTATGTTTGGCAAGTTGTGAGAAGTAAATTGTCAAACAGAACCAAACTTTGAAGTAATGATTCAAGTTATTACTTTGGATTCTTATGCATACACACTGTGACAGAACTGGCACGTAGGATGCCTCACACAGGGCACCAATTATTATGTAGGGCTTTACTGGTTGTTTAGATCAGTGTTACGATCAGAAATAATTAATAATTATTTATTTAATTATTAATCAATATTTAATTTAATTAATTGAATCTAACTCATTAAAACCTCATATGGGTCTCCAGTAAATGTAGTGCGCTACGTTTAGGAGCGGGTTTGGTTATTAGCAATAATTAATAATTATCAAAGATAATTACAAATTATTAAAATCAATAGAACATTGACGAGAATCAATGTTAGCTTTTTTTAATCCTTTAAATCAACAATTATCTAATATAATCATTAATCATTAACATCGATGAAACATTAATTAAAATTAACACTAGCTTACTGATCATTCAAATTCAACAATCATCAAAGATAATTATCAATTATCAAAAATCAACAGAATATTAATAAGGATTAACATTGATGGGGCACCACCCTGGAGTCAGGGACTAATAACCAGATAGTATAACAGTCTCAATATTAGATTGTTTTCTTAGGAAAATCGACATCCGAAGAATATCGATTTTCGGGGGAAAAAAACAACGAATGAAGGCTTGAATCCGAGCACTGACATCCCGTCATCATGACACAGGTGTATGCAAAACAAACCAAAACACTTCTCTTTGAAGTATAACAAAGTTTATTTATGCAGTAATATCAATTAATAATTAATACAATGCAGTCAATAAACTTCCGACTTACAACTACAAACAAAACAGTGATATGATTAGATATGGAAATCAAAATAATCCTATAACACATGAGATGTGTGTGTGAGAGAGCGAGTGTGTGTGTGTGTAAGGAGGGACGTGCACAAAATGGCGGACGTGACTCTCATGGAGAGTATGTCACGTGAGACTTCCGGCCATGGAATATGACCGCGAATGTGGGCGGAGAGAAACCAGTCAATGGCGTCTACCAGTTACCGCGTGAATCCGCCTGTACGATAGCTTAGGGACAAAGCTGAGCTTTATCAGGAAGTTATCCACTAGCCAAAAATGTGTGCCAGAATGTTTGTGAGGGATCGTGCGTGCGTGTGCGTGTGTGTGTGTGTGGTTAGTACAAGAGAGAGAGAGAGAGAGAATTAAGTGACGGCCCCAAAGCCAATTTCGCACTCGTGGGAGTGAAAGCAGCTGTTAGTTTATCACTCAGAGACACGGTGGACGGCTCGTAAACAGCCCCGCGTTCTTTGATTCTTTAATGGATAAACTCAGTTTGCCGGTCTCACCCACGATGGCGGAAATGCACAACAGCCCACTGTGGTTGGACCACAATACAGCAAATCAAATTTGTGATAATTAATACCCTGAGTATTAATAATGAGCGGACATGGCGGTCCGTAAACTGTACAAGCAAAAACCTTGAAACACAAGAATAACACACTATAATATTCTATCTCTGCCCAGATGTAAACCTCTTGAATCGCATGAGGATGCAGGTGGAATGTGTGTTCATCCGTCCCTTAACTCAGACTCGGTTCCTCGAGGCTTGGGTGATGACAGGAGGCCGTTTCCTCACTCTGTTGGCGGGCGGTATGGCTGCTGATTCTCGGCGGGCTGGCAGAGAAATCAGAAACGTCAACTTGATTGAAGATGGAAGAGAAATCTTTAATCTCTTCACTTCTGCAGGCAAACGGATGAAGACGCGGATTGCTCGGCGGTCTCCTTCGGATCCGTTAGAGTGTTCAGTTGAACACAGAGTAATCTCAACTCGTCCAGCGAGATGGAGATTGTATGGCCACAGTTTCAAGTCGGACGTTACTTCCCTGAGAGCAGCGATGAGCTGCGTCTATCCACGGTGAGCAAAGTTGCTGGAAGTAAATCCCGGAAGCATTTTAGAGGTATTTCTACTCCTGATGATGTCATGACTGAGGGACGTTCTGTTGTGTGCCTCATCCAATAGGAGTTGAGAGTTCGATCCTTTAGTGAGCAAGGCTTCATGGGATTTGTAGTCTGTTTTGGACTCCCTTTGTTTGATTTTGGCGCGATTTTTATCAGTATAATTTATGACTTATGTGGGGGCCTGAGTTAGGTTTTACGACTGTGTTAGGCCTGCCTTTGGAGTCCCAACAGTAGCTGCGATGCTGTTCATAAAGGCCACAGAGGTTGGCTTCTGGGGTGACTTTTAAGGTTTTAATGGAGCAGGAGGCGACAAGTTTCTGCTGTAAGGAAAAGAAGGTCCGTTTTTTCGAGGCTGAGAATGAGATGATGAATAGTCCTCCAGGTCTATATGTCAAATGCAATGTTCTCTGAGATTACAGATGTGGAAACAGAAAGATACAATGGGATGTACACCTGCATGTCATCAGCATAGCAGTGAGAACAGAACCCAATAAGATTATATCACATTGTAGATATAATAGATATCATAGATATTTAAACAGTTACAGACTAAGTTGGTTTATAACACACTCTCTTGGAAATCCTGACAAAGTCCTGTCAGTCTAGACTACAAAGCCTCAAGGTTTCTCAACAAAGAGCTCCAACATTAAACACACATAGCAACAGTTAATTGGCCTTCTAAACCTACCAATGAGTTGTTACTTAGGGGTCCCAGCACCAAAAGTACCCTACTGTATTGTACTGATTTTCTTCTTCTTCTTCCATAAAAGTGTCTGGGCAACAAAAATCCTACAGGAACCAAATTTGTCAGGATGGTCCAAAATCCATGGTCCAATTTTTTTTAAATGACTATTTTTGTAAAATAAATAAATAAATAATTAAAACTCAGCCCAAGTGTGTGAATAGCTCAAATGCTGATTGTTTCTATTCAACAGAACGAGCTTAGAATATAAGTGTTTATTTTGTCTGTGCAGTATGGTAGACTGCAAGGTTTTTGTGCTATGAAAAACATGCTGGACCCAAGGTACACTACTATTCTTTCACATATATATATTGTTCTCTTCTAGTTTTAGAGCTCTATGTTAAGTACATCAGTACAATTCACCAGTTGATGTGGGAAGCACGGAAGTGCAATAAAGAATGAGCAAGGAGAAGATGAAAGATCACAATATTTCATAGTTTTGAATCTAAAAATGTACCTTGACTCATGACTCAAATATAGAAATATTATGATATCACCACGTCCCTGCTGATTCCCACTCCTACTGGCCAAACAAACTAATGAGGCATAAAAACAGTCATTCACAGAAAACATAACAGCAAAACATTGCACCACACTCACATATACAAAACATCATATTTCATTTTGCTGTCACCCTCAGGGATTCCTAGTCATCCCCATTGCTTCCAGAAGCAAGTTGATAAACAATCTGCACTGATATGTGTGGCACCTGACCAACAATTCAGTGTGGAATGGAGTCCCATGGGACAAAAGCTTCTATCAGAAGGTTAAAGAGGAAAAGATAACATCCCTTCAGTCCCAGAATACCACATCTTATCCATCCAATAAGGGATGACAACTTTTTAAATCAGAGCTTTGTGGCACTGGCAACCTATTTTCGTGCCTGCAATCTAAGTGTTTGTAATGGGGGCAGTTATATGTGAATGCAGGTGCAAAACGTCTGAGAAAATAAGAGATGGAGGATGAGGGCTGCCTCTGCCACAGATGGGACTCAGATGTTCAGAGAATATCTGCAAGAATATCAGGTTTCATTATTTGACTAAATCCCAAAGACACCTGCCTCTAGGATTGTGGTTGAAGATGAATGGTATGGGCTGTATGTTATAGGAAATGAAATGAAGTCTTACGGAGATGTGCAACTTCATATACTGTATATTTCAAATTTACCAATGATATAAAATGCAAACATTAAAAGTGAAGTACAGTATAATGATATAATACTGAGCAGCTAGGTCATTCCTACTATTCAGTTTTCATGTCCTCAACAAAAATGCTTTAATATATTAGATAAAATATTGAACACAATTTTTAAATTTAGAAATCATATTAGTTTTCTTCTACGGAGTGATTATTTGCACCTGGTGTAAATATCCCTGGCCAATTTATAATTGTTTATGTTACTAGTACAAAATGCAAATAGTGTATGCTAACATTTACATTGTGGTGCAAATAGTATCTGTCTGTATTTACACTGTTTATACTTATTACACTATTTACACACACCGATGAGCCAAAACATTATGACCACTCACAGGTGAAGCAAAAAACATTGATCACAAGGTCACATGTCAAGGTCTGAGGTAGATTAGATGGAAATCAAACAATCAATTCTTGTAGTCAACTTGCTGAATGCAGGAGAAATGGGCAGGAGTAAAGAACTGAGCGACTTTGACCAGGGTCAAATTTTTATGGCCAGAACACTGCGTCGGAGCATCTCTGAAACAGCAAGGATTGTGGGATGCTTCTGGTCAGCAGTGGTGAGCACCTACCGACAGTTGTCCAAGAGGGACAAACCACAAACTGGCGACAGGGTGTTGGGCGAATAAGGCTGATCGATGTGCGAGGGCAACGAAGGCTATCCCGTCTGGTCCGATCCAACAGAAGGTTTCAGTGGCACAAAAAAAAGTTTAATGATGGTTACAGGTCACAACACTCAATGCATCGCACCCTGCTACATATGGGGCTGCGTAACCGCAGACTGGTCAGAGTGCCCATGATGACTCCTGTCCACCATCGAAAGCACCTTCAATGTGCATGCAAGCGTCGGAACTGGACCTTGGAGCAGTGGAAGAAGGTTGCCTGGTCCGATGAGTCCCGTTTTCTTTTAGATCATGTGGACAGCTGTGTTTGTGTGCGCCGTTTACCTGGGGAAGTTATGGCACCAGGATGCACTGTGGGAACATGACAAACCTGTGAAGGGCGTGTGATGCTCTGGGCAATATTCTGCTGGGAAACCCCCGGCCATTCATGTGGACATCAATTTGACACACACCTACCTAAATATCGTTGCAGACCAGGTACACACCTTCATGGCAATGGTATTTCCTGATGGCAGTGGCCTCTTTCAGCAGGATAATGTGCCCAGCCACACTGCACACATTGTTCAGGAATGATTTGAGGAACATAATGAAGAGTTCAAGGTGTTGCATCAAGGTGAGCATTTGTCGGATGTGCTGGACCAACAAGTCCGATCCACGGCGGTTCCACCTTGCAACTTACTGGACTTGAAGGATCTGCTGCTAATGTCTTGGTGCCAGATACAGGATACCTTCAGGGGTCTTGTAGATTCCATGCCTCGGCATGTCGGCGCTGTTTTGGTGGCACATGGAGGACCAACAGCATATTAGGCAGGTGGTCATAATGTTTTGGCTCATCAGTGTATAATCTCATCATTATGTGAAGAGCGGGTAAGTTTTAAATAACTTAAATACTTCGGTATTAGTGGATGTTGCCATTTTGACATGTTCCAGGTGCTACTTCTTACATGATAAACTGGTAATTTATCCAGGTGGTTCTTCATTTTTTCTCTAACCAATATATAAAAAAAAAACAACATGTTTTTCTTGGGATTCATGATTTTTGTTGGGAATGAAAACAAGGCTGTGAGGGTTAGACTTACAGTCTCTTCAATGGCATGCACTGTGTAAAGCTCTTATATCACATCACAATTTTCCACAACCCTTGTTTTTTGGAGTTTTTGGATTTGTTTATTTTTTTTAAATGAATTTAATGTGAACATATATTTGAATCATGATTTCTACGTAAAACGTTCAAGCACAGGATTTAAGCACAAATACAGTACATGTGTTCACACGGTTATGAATGAGATCCAGTACTAACTTGAGCCTTGTGGACAAGGGCATAGATGAAATAAAATAGAAAAAAGCCATCACACTGAGACAGCTGTCTTATTCTGGGTGATGAAACTATGACCACTCACAGGTGAAGCAAAAAACATTGATCACAAACATTGATGCACTATGTATGTGTATGTATGTATGTATGTGTATGTGTATACGTATGTACAGGTGCATCTCAATAAATTAGAATGTCGTGGAAAAGTTCATTTATTTCAGTAATTCAACTCAAATTGTGAAACTCGTGTATTAAATAAATTCAATGCACACAGACTGAAGTAGTTTAAGTCTTTGGTTCTTTTAATTGTGATGATTTTGGCTCACATTTAACAAAAACCCACCAATTCACTATCTCAAAAAATTAGAATACATCATAAGACCAATAAAAAAAAAAAACATTTATAGTGAATTGTTGGCCTTCTGGAAAGTATGTTCATTTACTGTATATGTACTCAATACTTGGTAGGGGCTCCTTTTTGCTTTAATTACTGCCTCAATTCGGCGTGGCATGGAGGTGATCAGTTTGTGGCACTGCTGAGGTGGTATGGAAGCCCAGGTTTCTTTGACAGTGGCCTTCAGCTCATCTGCATTTTTTGGTCTCTTGTTTCTCATTTTCCACTTGACAATACCCCATAGATTCTCTATGGGGTTCAGGTCTGGTGAGTTTGCTGGCCAGTCAAGCACACCAACACCATGGTCATTTAACCAACTTTTGGTGCTTTTGGCAGTGTGGGCAGGTGCCAAATCCTGCTGGAAAATGAAATCAGCATCTTTAAAAAGCTGGTCAGCAGAAGGAAGCATGAAATGCTCCAAAAGTTCTTGGTAAACGGGTGCAGTGACTTTGGTTTTCAAAAAACACAATGGACCAACACCAGCAGATGACATTGCACCCCAAATCATCACAGACTGTGGAAACTTAACACTGGACTTCAAGCAACTTGGGCTATGAGCTTCTCCACCCTTCCTCCAGACTCTAGGACCTTGGTTTCCAAATGAAATACAAAACTTGCTCTCATCTGAAAAGAGGACTTTGGACCATTGGGCAACAGTCCAGTTCTTCTTCTCCTTAGCCCAGGTAAGATGCCTCTGACATTGTCTGTGGTTCAGGAGTGGCTTAACAAGAGGAATACGACAACTGTAGCCAAATTCCTTAACACGTCTGTGTGTGGTGGCTCTTGATGCCTTGACCCCAGCCTCAGTCCATTCCTTGTGAAGTTCACCCAAATTCTTGAATCGATTTTGCTTGACAATCCTCATAAGGCTGCGGTTCTCTCGGTTGGTTGTGCATCTTTTTCTTCCACACTTTTTCCTTCCACTCAACTTTCTGTTAACATGCTTGGATACAGCACTCTGTGAACAGCCAGCTTCTTTGGCAATGAATGTTTGTGGCTTACCCTCCTTGTGAAGAGTGTCAATGATTGTCTTCTGGACAACTGTCAAATCAGCAGTCTTCCCCATGATTGTGTAGCCTAGTGAACCAAACTGAGAGACCATTTTGAAGGCTCAGGAAACCTTTGCAGGTGTTTTGAGTTGATTAGCTGATTGGCATGTCACTATATTCTAATTTTTTGAGATAGTGAATTGGTGGGTTTTTGTTAAATGTGAGCCAAAATCATCACAATTAAAAGAACCAAAGACTTAAACTACTTCAGTCTGTGTGCATTGAATTTATTTAATACACGAGTTTCACAATTTGAGTTGAATTACTGAAATAAATGAACTTTTCCACGACATTCTAATTTATTGAGATGCACCTGTATATGTGTATGTATGTGTGTGTGTGTATATATATATATATATATAGACTATTGTGTATTCTATATATACTTTTTTCTTTTCAATATTTATCTATTTTGTTTTCAATTTTAATTATTTTTTAAAAGTCTTGTTGCTGTTTTTGTATTGTTGTGTACTGGAAGCTTCTGTCACCAAGACAAATCCTTGTATTTGTAAGCATACTTGGCAATAAAGCTCATTCTGTTTCTGATTCTGATTCTGAAATGATTAATAAAAGTTGAGTTTTCCCTCTTTTTCCAATGTCTCCTGAAAGCTGATGAGGTGTTTTGTATGCATGAGCTGGTAACTGGAGAAATGTTTTGTGACACACGCATGAGAGACGACAGATGCTGTTGACCGGAGGTGAGGGACTTCAGGGGATGAAGCAATTTAGCCAATTCTGGATTACTTAACTACAGTATACATCCTACAAGCCACATAATGTATACAGGACATAGGTCCTTATTATCAAAAACACAAACAAATACACATATTTGACCTGCGAACGTAATTAAGGGGACTTATTGTATAGTTTTAACCTTGAAGTCCATTTATAATGCTAGTCAAGGTTTCTTGTCTCAAGAACAGTCATAAGGTATAGCAAGTTATTCCATTTTGTTCAAATATTACACAGACCTTGCTCTATTATTTTGAGGTGCATTGACCAAGAATCACATTTTGAGATGTGTGCACCAAGGTAAAAAGGAAAGTTTTAGCTTTCTAATGATATATATATATATATATATATATATACACACACACACACAAGGGCTGTCAATTTAACACGTTTATTCAGTGTGATTAATTATATAAATAATAATGCGTTAAAATTTAAGAAATTAATCATGTCCCTGGACCGTAAGGAATATTCCTACCGTCGGAACAATTCAAGCTTGAAGTACAACCCGTTTTCTCCAGGGGACAATAAGCGAAACTCCAGCTGTATAGGCAACGCGCAGCTTATACAGAGAACAAACCACACTTACCGTCAACAGACAGCACCACATGAGGAAGAGTTCTTGTGTTCAAACACTTAATGGAGCGTAACTCCGAAAGCAGGGATATTAAGACGTGTTTTTCTAAGTTTCAAACTACTTTCACTTGACACAGCGACCTAAAAACAGTTTGGTATTACACAATGCAACCAAAGTATGATGCTCCAAAATCATCTGCGTGAACGTGCCTTAGGCATGCTGCATGGAGGCATGAGGACTCCAGATGTGGCCAGGGCAATAAATCGTACTGTGAGATGCCTAAGACAGCGCTACAGGGAGACAGGAAGGACAGCTGATCATTCTTGCAGTGGCAGACCACATGTAACAACACCTGCACAGGATCGGTACATCCGAATATCACACCTGCGGGACAAGTACAGGATGGCAACAACAACTGCCCAAGTTTCACCAGGAATGCACAATCCCTCCATCAGTGCTCAAAAAAAAAAAAAAAATAAATAATAATAATATACAGATAATAATATAAAAAATAACATCACATACAAGTGATCACCTTATTTCTCAGTTTAATCCAATTCAAGGTACTTACATTCCCATGACTTGTTTCCAACTATCCGTGCTATCTGTGGCTTTCTTGGCTACAACTTCCACAGTTGTAATGAAAAATTCAGTTACAGTTAACTGGGATAAATGTTAGTAAGGGTGTTGATGTGTAGATGTGTAAAGTCTTATAACTGATGGTGGTGCTGAGCAGGTGATTTCTCTTTCCTCATTAATAATGTTCAGAATTACTAACCCTAAACAAGATGTTTCACATGATGGTTGAACTGCTCCATGGTACTTTAAAATAGCAAATTATCATGTAAAATTCAAATGGATCACATGTGCAATGAAAACCGGTTGACTCGCGCGCACGGATAGCAGAGCGCAATTTGGCTTCAAAGACCCCATGCACATCCTTGTCCCATACGAAAAGCATATTCAGCGCTCATAAAGTGAAATTAATGTAATAAGGTTGCTTCATCGGAAATGCGTACGGACGTGGCTGACACGAGAGTATTAAATAAAGGTGCAAAAATTCTATATCGATATTTACTCGTTGTATCGATAACATTGGATCGTTGGTTATTGGATCGATGCGTCGATCCAGATCGATGAAACGTTACACCCCTATTATGTACATTAAATAATTTTCCCCTAACGGTACATTTACCTCAGTAAAGTTGTAATAGCATTGATGTTTTCCTGCAGTTAAAACACTGATTTGCCAATTACATTAAAGATTACATTTGATCAGATGATCAGCCAATGCTTTCTTGCAGTAATTTGTAGTAAAGACTTTATGATAGAGTCCGTCACATACAGTACTGTGCAAAATCTTAGGCACATTAGGGCTGTGTCTCGTTTCGAAGTCTGTGTCCTCGGGAAGTCACATTTGTCGGCCACATATGTCATCAAGGCTCTCTTATTTCAGAAAAGCGAGTAGGACACTCCGAATGCAGCCTTCTAATGTGAACTACTTTCACGGGAATTCGGTGGATGCATGAGGTGTATCCTTCCTGGCACTTACAATCCACAATTCTTTGCTTCAACAGAAATGTCTAAAATAAATTACGCCAATTTGCCCAAAAATATGATGTTCAAATGCAAGTAATGTTAATTCCCAAGTTGACATACCTCAGTAGATGGATGCAGAGTATATACTATGTATAATTATAGTGATATATAATTAAAATAAAGTATTATAGACTAAAAGTACACCTGTCAAATATATTTTCTTTTCTCTCTACATCATTATAACTCTCCTAAAATTTACCTCATACATTCCCTTTCAAAGGACTTTAACTTTTCACTCAAAGCGCTCGCGCTTCTTAAAAAGTGGCGTGCTGTCATAGCAACCATGATAGTTCTGTTTCCGTTTGTCCTACGAAGGCCATCTCGTTTAAATGAGGCTTGTTTAAAGGAGTACGCTCCGTATAATGCAGCCTTCAAAGGACGCGTGCTATCTAGCGCGCAGCCTTCGAAACGAGACACAGCTTAGATGCTTTACAAAAAATGTGTCTTCAGTTGGTTATTTTTTAAAATGTGAAACGCTGCCCCCAGTGGCCAAAGCGTGAAGTGTTGTTGGGCATATGGGCATCAATGAGCTCCATTTTCCGGGTGTAATGTCAACAGAGGGGCGCCAAAAGCGAGTTGTTTTCAGCTGTACAGGCTGTAATATAGTGAAGAGGAATGCTTGTTTTATAAAATGTACCTCCCAACCCAAACCTAAACCTAACCATCTTTGGAGTAAAAATGTAGCCTAATGTTAGGGAGAAAAATGCAACCTCCAAATGGCATTTGTCACTGATTATGCAGGCACAATTACTTCCTGGTTTGAACGCAGGATCTGAACCCGGGTCTCCCACGTGGCTGACGCAACATGCTTCCGGTCAAGTCACAGGGGAAAGTAAACATGCTGGAGCTGATGCAAAAATGTCTGATAGAAGATGCCACTTGTCAGTGAATCAGCATAATGTGAACGATCCTATAGTACTGGAACTCTCGGGAATAACACTATCATGTTGAATTTTCTGTCACTCCTTCAGCAGCTGTATTGGAAACCTCATCACAGCAGTGGTAATTCATTTTTTAAAACTTGTTCTAGGGTAATATAATATACAATGTACAATGTTATAAATTGAAAGAAACTTATTTAAAATTGCAAATAAAAAAGTTTGCTAGATTTACACTGCTAAATAAAGCAGAAACACGTTAGCACCATCTCTGAAAAGGGGTCCATTGTTCAAGGCATTATTTTTTTAAACATCCTCACTATACAACATTTTCACAACTGCCTAAACATTTGGAAAATACTGCATATTTACATTTAAAGTTACTCACACAGATGACTTGTGTGCACAAGACAAGTTTATTAATAAAGTAAATAGGGTCAATTTGGATTCCATGCTGACATAAATGGTCTAATGGTTGTGACATCATGATGATCACAATAATTTCTAACCTGTTTCAACCTTTTACATATACTAGTAATCTAACAGACACACTAATAGCAGTAATCCTGAATCCATTTATCCAGTTTCAATCCTTTTCAATAAATTAAACGCAAATAAGATGCATGAATGTGCCAAGTTTACATGAAACAGCAGCGCACAGATAATGATCACTGAATGTGTTGTGCTTTTCCCTACGATGTGTAAAGACAGCTATTAGCGTGGCTCAAACCAGGATGCTAAATTCTCTGCCAAACACACAAACAGCTGTCCTTGAAGATAACTCCACACACAATGCTGTAATTTACGACTGCAGATGCTCAGTGTTCATCTCCTTGAGGGCTTCCTAATACCAATTAACTGATTGGATTGTTCTTCACAGTTTCTACATCTCTAGGGGACTGAGCTCTTCAGCTCCTGCAGCTAATGAGGTGCTCTCCACACTAGTGTCAATCACTGCTCAGGGATGCCACAGAAAGACACACGATAGAGGGTGATGATGACAGAGATAAGAGGAGAAAAGAGCAGGAAGATAAGGTAGAAATACTAACTTTTTATCTCAGTAAAGGCGTTTAGAGTGTGTTACAGCATGTGAAATAATTGTTAATTATTAAAGGCATTGTATACAAACAGACTTAACAGTAGACTACAATACAACTGGTAGCATATATAATACAATGTTCTAATATTTTAAACTAAATTAAAGCAGATTAAAGGCATTGTGTAAGTTTGTTTACATTTAAATTTTTGACAGCAGGAGTTTGAATTCACAAACTCTTTCGAACATTCCATCAATGTAAATCTAAGGGATTTTTCTGAATTTTGATAATCCATTAATGAAAAACTGTCATCTGACCAATTAGAAAAGTCATAGCAACCCAAGTCAGAACAGCCTATAGGTCTGTGCCACATTTAGTGGGTGTAGCTTGAAAGCTCTAGGATGTGTAAGTACAAAGAAACCCTAACACCCTCTCTACAGAATGCCCATGTCTATAAAATAATAGTATGCTTGCTTTGAGCTGCCAACATAATCAAATCAAATATTATATTAGATTTTTTATATTTTATTAAGACAATGGAGAAGAGCTTGCCCTTTCAAAACTTGCCACCACAATAGAAGTGTATTTTGGGTGGTAGCCACAGTTTTTGTTAGCACATATACAGTCAATGCAGGCAATAATATATATATATATATATATATTAGTTGAAGTCATTAAAACTCATTTTTTAAGCACTCCACAGATTTCATATTAACAAACTATAATTTTGGCAAGTCGTTAAGGACATCTACTTTGTGCATGACATGAGTCATTTTTACAACAATTGTTTACAGACAGATTATTTCACTTTTAATTAACTAGATCACAATTCCAGTGGGTCAGAAGTTTACAAACACTAAGTTAACTGTGCCTTTAAGCAGCTTGGAAAATTCCAGAAAATTATGTCAAGCCTTTAGACAATTAGATATTTAGCTTCTGATGTGTACTGAATTGGAGATGTACCTGTGGATGTATTTTAAGGCCTACCTTCAAACTGAGAGCCTCTTTACTTGACATCATGGGAAAATCAAAAGAAATCAGCAAAAACCTCAGAAAAAAAATTGTGGACATCCACACGTCTGGTTCATCCTTGAAAGTAATTTCCAAACACCTGAAGGTACCACGTTCATCTGTACAAATAATAGTACGCAAGTATAAACACTATGGGACCACGCAGCCATCATTCCGCTTTGGAAGGAGACATATTCTGTCTCCTAGAGATGAATGTAGTTTGGTGCAAAAAGTGCAAGTCAATCCCAGAACAACAGCAAAGGACCTTGTGAAGATGCTGGAGGAAACAGGTAGACAAGTATCTATATCCACAGTAAAACGAGTCCTATATCGACACAACCTGAAAGGCTGCTCAGCAAGGAAGAAGCCACTGCTTCAAAACTGCCATAAAAAAAAACAGACTACAGTTTGCAACTGTATGTGGGGACAAAGATCTTACTTTTTGGAGAAATGTCCTCTGGTCTAATGAAACAAAAATTGATTGCACGATTTTATATATTACACTGCTGCCACACGATTGGCTAATTAGATAATCGTATGAATAAGTAGATGTACAGGTGTACCTAATAAAGTGGATGGTGAGTGTATATTGATATAAGATAATATAATATATTTTCAGAGGTGTTGTTAGGCATGACATGGTAAAATAACTCATGAAATCAATATATTTGCATTCATGTTTTTATATGAATAAATAAAGCATTTCTAGTTTCAACATTATACTTGTGCTTCAGACTTTAGTTTTGTTGGACAAGTAAAATTAGCCTCATACCATATGACCCACATTTGGTATTCGACCATTGAAAATGGGTAAAATTTAACAATTTGAGAAATTGAGAACCCCATATCTCTCGGATTTTACCATATAAGGTCTTAAAAATGAAAATACAAAAAGGAATGTTTGCTCTGAACCATAATCAAAAAGCATATTACTATATCTTTAATATTACTGGAGTTATAGAAACAAACAAATAGCAAAAAACAAATTCCCCATTTTTGGACTCTCACCGTTGACATACAGTATAATGCAACAAGGGGTGCTGAAGTCAACTGTTTCAGTAATAATCCTACCTATCTCTGTGTAAAAATAAAATAATGACACTGCCACCTTTCTATGGTTATTTTTTGTTTGCTACCTGTAGTTTTGCTCCAAAATCATAGGCAAAATTTTTTATTTTTACAGTTATTATAATTGTGGTAATAACTACAGTATATGATAAAAGATGATAATGTTCAATAAATTAAAAGTAATAAATCAAGAACAAT
This sequence comes from Myxocyprinus asiaticus, assembly GCF_019703515.2. Classification (NCBI taxonomy): domain Eukaryota; kingdom Metazoa; phylum Chordata; class Actinopteri; order Cypriniformes; family Catostomidae; genus Myxocyprinus; species Myxocyprinus asiaticus. The sequence goes on from NC_059388.1 coordinate 4,512,128, forward strand.
TCTTCCACCAAGTAATACAATATTTAATTTGTGTAATGTGGTGATGGGGGTGTGGTTATGTGTCTGTTTGCGGGAGAGAGGAAGTGGTGTGTCTAGTCAAGCTAGTTGACATGATTTCTAACAGCTGTTTCTCATTACAGTGATAGTGGAAAGAGCCTTTAAAACAGCTGAACACGCCAGAGAAGGGAGAGAGAGAACAAGTGTGCAGTGTTGGCATCTGTTTACATTGAGTGTTTGATCTATTGAGCATTGTGAAGAAGTTTGTGTTTATTTTGAGAGTGTTGATTATCGAACTGAGTGAAAACATTGAAAAGAGTGCATATGCTGCACACATAGGCAAAGAAAATGAAAGCCTTACCTTGCAGCGTGTCACTGCTCCCCGTCTCCTCATGTTCACATACGAACCCTGACGTGGTGTCACATGTAACTGTAGGCTGTTTACAATTGTCACACTACTTGGCTTCAAATTTGGCTCATCCAAATCGAATTTAGAGCTGGAACTATCCATTGAGCAAGTAATGTCGCTGTAACATTAACAACTTTTGCTCTAAACTGGTAAGTGTGCTCACAGTTACAGTAATTGGAGTATTTTGCTGTAGGCTACAGCACAAACACTGTTATGCAGCATTACACTAACAGTGCTTCAGACTGCCACAGCCAATAGGTGCAGAAAAGAAGCTTTTATCAGTTAACTTCTGTTTCGGAAGCCAATAACTTTACCTGGAGCCTAGATGTAGAATAGTAAGCTACGCTGAACACCACTGAACTGTGAGCGGACATGCGTTTTTCCCACTTGGGCTGTTTTACTTGCCAGATTGCAGGTTTTGTCATTTGTCCTTGCGGATCTTCTTCTTTTTTCCCCCTTTTTTTTAGCTCAACGAACAAACGTGAGAGACTTAATTGTTTGTTTTACTTGCTATTTTGATAAAGTGACTACCATGTCTTAATTGCTCAGAGCGTGCTCACTACAAAAGACACCGTTGTGTTAACTAAAAAGTTCACTATTTGCACAGTTTGTTCCGACTTGTGCACTTAGTTTTATAGCCCTCTTGCTGCTCACTATTCCTCTATTATTCATTTTATGTCCTGTTCTGTGCTGTCAACTGTCTTTTGTTCTCAACGGCATAAACTCTGACTTTAGTATAGATGACTGTATACACATCTTGTTTATCTTGAGATGTCTGAGGCTGTCAGTAACTTTTGGTTTAAATATGTTATGAGGTTATGTAGCCCACTAATGGGAGGCCTAGGAGTTAGGAAACTAGCTGGTTGACATGGTAAAATGGTCCCAGATGCTGGTCTTTTTGCCAGCACTTCTGGCAAAAGACTTAGGCACATAAGATGTTTAACAAAAACATTTGTCTTAAGATGGTTATTTATATCTTTAGCTGTAGTGTGTCAATAGGTAATATACATTTTAGACTCCCAAACATTCCTTCTGCAAATAGAATAGAATAGAATAACATTTAACCCTGCAATAGATGGCCCCACAGAGACCCCCACTGAATATCGAGTCAGTCAGGGATTACGTGAAAAGACAGAAGCAATTGAGACAGCCTAAATATATAGAAGAACTGTGGCGAATTCTCCAAGAAACTTGGAACATCCTATCTGCCAACAACCAAGAAAAACTGTGTCCAGGTGTCCCTAGGGGAATTGGTGCTATTTTGAAGGCAAAGTTGGTCACAACAATATTAATTTAGCTTTTTTTATGTTTACTAGACTTTGGATGATGTTAATTGAAAAATTTAAACTATTTATGGCATTATTTTTGAAGAAATCCTCACTATGCAACATTTAGATGTTGGGCCTCATGTATTCAGATAGAAGACAAAGGCAGGCCTAACACAGTCATAAAAACCTAACTTAGCCCCCCACATACCAAGTCATAAATCTTACTGATAAAAATCGCGCCAAAATCAAACAAAGGGAGTCCAAAACAGACTACAAATCCCATGAAGCCTTGCTCACTAAAGGATCGAACTCTCAACTCCTATTGGATGAGGCACACAACAGAACGTCCCTCAAACCATGACATCATCAGGAGTAGAAATACCTCTGAGATCCATCTGGGCATTCCTTCCAGAAACTTTGCTCGCCGTGTGTAGACGCAGCTCATCGCTGCTCTAAGGTGTAGCCTCGTGGCACAAGGAAGTAACGTCTGATTTGAAACTGTGGCCATACAATCTCCATCTCGCTGGATGAGTTGAGATTACTCTGTGTTGCACCGAACACTCTAACGGATCCAAAGGAGACCACCGAGCAATCCGCATCTTCATCCGTTTGCCTGCAGAAGTGAAGAGAAAAAAGATTTCTCTTCCCTCTTCAATCAAGTCGATGTCGCTGATTTCTCCGCCAGCCCGCCGAGAATCAGCAGCCGTACCGCCCACCGACAGAGCAAGGAAACGGCCTCCCGTCATCACCCGAGCCTCGAGGAAATGAGTCGGAGTCAAACGACGGATGAACACACATTCTACCTGCGTCCTCATGCGATTCAAGTAAGAGGTTTACATCTGGGCAGAGATAGAATATTATAGTATGTTATTCTTGTGTATCAAGGTTATTGCTTGTACAGTTTATGGACCGCCGAGTCTGCTCATTGCTGCTAATAATACTCAAGGTATTACTGTAATGTACTGTTATCACGAATGAGATCTGCTGTGTTGTAGTCCAACCAAATTGGACTGTTGTGTATTTCCACCATCGCGGGTGAGAACGGCACACTGAGTTTATCCATTAAAGAATCAAAGACTGCGGGACGGTTTACAAGCCGTCCACCACATCTCTGAGTGATAAACTAACAGCTGCTTTCTCTCCCATGATCACAAAACAGGCTTTGGTGCTGCCACTTTATTCTCTCTCTCTCTCGTACTAACCACACACACGCGTGACCCCTCACAAACATTCCCGCACACACTTTTGGCTAGTAGATAACTTCATGATAAAGCTCAGCTTTGTCCCTAAGTTATCATACAAGCGGAGACACGCGGTAAATGGGCAGACACCATTAACCGGCTTCTCTCCGCCCACATTCGTGGCCATATTCTCTGGCCGGAAATCTCGCATGTCTCCACGAGAGTCACGTCCGCCATTTTGTGTGCATCACTCATTACACACACACACCCATTCACACACACACACACCTTCCTCATGTGTTATAGGCTTATTTTGGTTACCATATCTAATCATGTCACTGCTTAGTTTGTAGTTGTAAGTCGGAAGTTTATTGACTGCCTTGTATTGATTATTAATTGATATTACTGCATAAATAAACTTTGTTATATTTCAAAGAGAAGTGCTTTTTTTTGCATACACCTATGTCAAATGCTGACAGGGGATGTCAGTGCTCGGATTCAAACCTTCATTGTTTCCTTTTGAATGTTGATTTTCTTAAGAGAACAATCTAATATTGAGACTGTTATACTGTCTGGTTATTAGTCCCTGATTCCAAGGTGGTGCCCCAGCGATATTAATCCTTATTAATATTCTATTGATTTTGATAATTGATAATTATCTTTGATGATTGTTGAATTTGAAGGATCAATAAGCTAGTGTTAATTCTAATCAATGTTCCATTGATTTTAATAATTAATGATTATCTTTGATAATTATTAATTATTGCGAATAACCAAACCTACTCCTGAACGTAGCGCACTATATTTACTGGTGCCCCGTATGAGGCTTTAATAAGTTAGATTCTATTATTTATTTAAATATTAATTAATAACTAAAGAAATAATTATTAATTATTTGATAGTAACACTGATCTAAACAACCAGTATAACCTACATAATAATTGCTGCCCCATGTGAGGCATCCTACGTGCCAGTTTGTCACAGTGTGTAAGCATAGGAATCCAAAGTAACTTGAATCATCATTTCAAAGTTTGGTTCTGTTTGACAATTGAATTCTCACAACTTGCCAAGCATAAGCCAGTGTGGTGTGAAAGTGCTCTTAAAAGTGAATTAGGGGTTGGTAAGTTTACGATAGTCTGCTCAAAGCCTGCTGTTGTTGTTATTTAACTCCTAACGCTTTCACCTAGATGTTACAGAGAGGTGCCAAGTCACCTCATTGATGTCCACCAAAGAGAGAACGCAGTCAAATTTTCACATTACATAACAGTAGCCCGTAAGCCACAGGTCGAATCCTCTCACCTGTGTATTCGTGTCAGCATTATAGAAACTGTAAAACAACAAGCTATCAAAGCCACTGAGTCGCAATAATTTTTACTGCCACAGTAAAATGAGTTGCCAATATCCCCACTTGGCTGGAGCTGAAGCTCCACAGAGGTCAGACGACCCAGCACTGCAAGATGTGGTCGCTGCTGTCCTCCATCTCTCCGTAGAGGAGAGAGATAACCTTAATGGCTACAATATTAGTCGTTGTGATGAAGCATTGCAGGAACTAGTTGATTATGTCAACAACCCAGTCGGGAAGCCAAAGCGCACAATCCCAGACCTAGTGGGCCAAATGTTCCTTCTTCATCACTGCAGAACCCAACTGCAAACCGCAGAGCACCAGGCCCAGCTTGCCCAGCTGCAGAGCAGCTACCAAGCGGTGCAGAGGGAAAATCTCAGCCTGCACCAAGAAGTTAAGTGCACCCAAGCTGAGAAAGTCCAGGCACAGGAAGATAATGCCCTGATGCAGGAGGAAAACGAAACCCTGCGCAGGCAGCTTCAAGCTGCCCAGCCAAGAGTAGAGTCAGATCAGGTAAGTGCCACTGAAACACACAGCACAACATCTGACATTGAAGAGGGTCCCCTGTTTAGCACTATGCGTAAAAATGTGCCCCTGAGAAACCCAGAGACACACGCTAGGAGTCGAGCTGCCCATAGTGGTACAGTCTCTGACTTCGTCCTCCGAGACACCTTTCAAGCTCCTCCAGCGGCCCGCTGGTTGGATGCAGGTGCTCTTCCTTACAGTTGCCCCCCCCCCCAGTCAGTTTTCAATCATGCCACCTTGCGTTTCAAACCGACTGATTCCACACCATGGAGGGGGGAAAATTACTTCCAAGCCCAGAGTGGTGTAAGCGGCTCGAAGATCCCATTTAGGCAGGCCTAAAACAGTCATAAAAAGCCTGACTGAGGCTCACACACAAAGTCATAAATCTTACTGATAAAAACCGCGCCAAAATCAAACAAAGGGAGTCCAAAACAGATTACAAATCCCATAAAGCCTTGCTCACAAAAGGATCGAACTCCTGCCGACAGAGCGAGGAAACAGCCTCCCGTCATCACCCGAGCCTCGAAGAAATGAGTCGGAGTCAAACAACGGATGAACACACATTCTACCTGTGTCCTCATGCGATTCAAGTAAGAGGTTTACGTCTGGGCAGAGATAGAATATTATAGTATGTTATTCTTGTGTATCAAGGTTATTGCTTGTACAGTTTATGGACCGCCGAGTCTGCTCATTGCTGCTAATAATACTCAAGGTATTACTGTTATCACGAATGAGATCTGCTGTGTTGTAGTCCAACCACATTGAACTGTTGTGTATTTCCGGCATCACGGGTGAGACTGGCACAATGAGTTTATCCATTAAAGAACCAAAGACCGCGGGACGGTTTACGAGCTGTCCACCACGTCTCTGAGTGATAAACTAACAGCTGCTTTCTCTCCCACGATCGCGAAACCGGCTTTGGTGCCACCACTTTATTCTCTCTCTCTCGTACTAACCACACACACACATGACCCCTCACAAACATTCCCGCACACACTTTTGGCTAGTAGATAACTTCGTAAGAAAGCTCAGCTTTGTCCCTAAGTTATCGTACAAGTGGAGACATGCAGTAAACGGGCAGACGCCATTAACCAGCTTCTCTCCACCCACATTCACGGCCATATTCTCTGGCCGGAAATCTTGCGTGACATACTCTCCACGAGAGTCACCTCCGCCATTTTGTGCGCATCACTCCTTACACACACACACACCCATTCACACACACACACCTTCCTCATGTGTTATAGGCTTATTTTGGTTACCATATCTAATCATGTCACTGTTTAGTTTGTAGTTGTAAGTCAGAAATTTATTGAATGCATTGTATTGATTATTAATTGATATTACTGCATAAATAAACTTTGTTATATTTCAAAGAGAAGTGTTTTGTTACCTATCTGTCACTCACTCGACGTTGTGTCGATGTAGTGACACTAGGGGTCACTCTTGGGAGCCAAAGACACCTCTGGTCTTTGATAAAAGGCCAATGAAAATTGGCGAGTGGTATTTGCATGCCACTCCCCCAGACATACGGGTATAAAAGGAGCTGGTATGCAACCACTCATTCAGATTTTCTCTTCGGAGCTGAACAGCCATGCTCATTGAGCTGAATTTCTACTGTTCATTCACCTCTGATGGATCTGACGGCGCATTTCAGCGGCTTCTCCCTCCTCTGCACTGGTGCACTGCAGAGAATGCCCCTGGGCGCTTCAGCAGAAAAAAGAGAGTATATTTTCTGAAAGAGTTTAATTCTCTAAAAGAGTATATTTCTTTAAAAGTGCGGCACACACGGAACGTCTTTTTAAAGACGCGTCTTTTTAAAGATGCCTTTCCGATTGTGTGTTATTCCTGGTTGCGGTCATTATCTCTCAACTTCGGATGGTCATGATTGCTGTCTTTCGTGTCTGGGCGCGACCCACACGGAGGCAGCGTTCGTGGATGGTTCATGTTCTCACTGCGAGAAAATGAGCAGGGCAACGTTGCGGCCACCCCAGCAGCTCCCCGCCTCGGTCCTTCTACCTATAGGTATGAGGCCAGCGCGGCCAGCACTGGGGGCGATTTGGGGACCCCAATGGGATTGCCTCCGCCGGGTATCCCCCCACGGACCTCCCATTCCCCAGCACGAAGATGATGAGCTCTGGAGCGCAGCATCGGAGAGCGGGCTTGTCCAGTCGGACGCAGAAGCTTCAGCTGGGCTCCCCCCCTCGGGGACGATTGCCCAGTCACAGGCTGATGCAGAGATGACGGACATGCTTTCCCGGGCGGCCGCCGCAAGCATCGGGCTAGAAACCCTCCGCTCTCCCATCTCTCCATCGAGGCTCGATGATTGGTTCCTGGGCTCACGGCGCCGCTCAAAGCAGCCGCGCCCCGCTCCAGTGCCTTTCTTCCCAGAAGTGCACGAGGAGCTGCCAAAATCGTGGGGGGCACCTTTTACTGCCCGGCCCCGATTCCTCAGTTGCCCCCACCCTCACTACCCTCGATGGTGGGGCGGCCAGGGGCAATACGGCAATTCCCCCGGTGGATAAGGCACTCGCAGTGCACCTATGCCCGCAGAGCGCCACCACCTGGCGTGGACACCAAAAGCTCCCGTCCAAGCCCTGTAGGTTCACGTCGTCCCTGGTGGCTAAACATGGCCTACAGCTCTGCTGGAAGAGCCGCCTCTGCCCTGCATGCCATGGCTCTCCTGCGGGTCCACCGAGCCAAGGCGCTAGAAGAACTGACGAGGGTAGTTCCACCCCAGATCTGATGCAGGAACTGCACTCGGCGACCGAACTCGCTCTCTGAGCGACGAAGGTCACGGTGCGGTCTCTTGGGCGGATGATGGCCACATTAGTGGTCCAGGAGCGCCACCTTTGGCTCAACCTAGTCGAGATGGGTGAGGCCGACAAGACACGGTTCCTTGCTGCCACCATTTCTCAGGCTGGCCTATTCGGCGACACTGTCGAAGACTTTACCCAGCAGTTCTCGACGGTGAAGCAACAGAGAGAGGCTATCCGGCATATCCTGCCCCAGCGCGGCTCAAGATCCCGCACCCCGCCTGCTTGTCGCCAGGGGCGTCCCCCTGCGGTGACTGCACCGGCTCTACCACAGACCGCCCCTTCAGCCTGGCCTCAGCGTGGAGCCCACCACAGGAAGCAGACGCCACCCGTCTCACAGTCAGCCGCTAAGAACCCACGGAGGTCATCAAAGCGCCCCTGAGACGGGCGACCCAGGGTCGATGAAACCCACTCACCTGGAGCTGGTAAGAAGACCACTCCATCCCCCGGTGAAGGGACGAGTGGAGAATCTTTTGTTGCCCACCTCCCTTGCCCCGCTAAGGGAGGTGGGCACTCGACGACTGGCTAATCCTAGCTCACTCTCGGGACATGTTGTGCGCACACAGAGACAAGGGCTTCGGATCAACGGGGAAAAGAGCAAGCTCCTCCCGGTTCAGAGCATCTCTTTCCTCAGTTTGGAGTTGGACTCAGTCTCTTTGACAGCGCGCCTCACGAACGAGCGTGCCCAGTTGGTGCTGGCCTGTTTGAAGGCGTTCAAACAGAAAACAGTGGTTCCACTGAAAATTATCAGAGGCTCCTGGGGCATATGGCATCCTCAGTGGTAGCCACCCCGTTTGGGTTGATGCATATGAGACCGCTTCAGCACTGGCTTCAGACTCGAGTCCCGAGATGGGCATGGCGCCGCGGGACACATCGCGTGGTCATCACGCCGGTCTGTCACCGTCTTTTCAGCCCTTGGACCGACCTCTCGTTTCTACGGGCAGGTGTTCCCCTAGAACTGGTCTCCAGGCGTGTCGTGGTCATGACAGACGCCTCCAAAATGGGCTGGGGTGCTGATTGCAATGGGCACGCAGCCACTGGCTTGTGGACGGGCCCGCGACTGCATTGGCACATCAACTGCCTCGAGTTGTTGGCAGTTCTGCTCGCCCTGCGGAGGTTCCGGCCGTTGATCCAGGGCAAGCACGTGTTAGTTCGGACAGACAACACAGCAACGGTAGCATATGTCAACCACCAAGGCAGTCTGCGCTCTCGTTGTATGTCACAACTCGCCCGCCGTCTCCTCCTCTGGAGTCAGCAGCACTTCAAGTCGCTTCGAGCCACTCACAACCTGGGCAACCTCAACACTACAGCAGACACGCTGTCATGGCAGGTTACCCTCAGGGGAGAGTGGAGACTCCACCCTCAGGTGGTCCAGCTGATTTGGAGTCGATTCGGACAGGCACAGGTGGACCTGTTTGCCTCCCAAGAATCCTCCCACTGCAGCTCTGGTATGCCCTGACTGAGGCCCCCCTCAGCATAGATGCGCTGGCACACAGCTGGCCCCCTGGACTACGCAAATATGCTTTTCCCCCAGTGAGCCTACTTGCACAGACCCTGTGCAAGGTCAGGGAGGTCAAGGAGCAGGTCATCCTGGTAGCACCCTACTGGCCCACCCAGACGTGGTTCTTGGGCCTCACAATCCTTGAATCCTTGAATTCCCCTGAGGAAAGACCTTCTTTCTCAGGGACGGGGCACCATCTGGCACCCGCGAACAGACCTCTGGAATCTCCATGTCTGCCCCTGGATGGGATGCGGAAGACCTAAGTGATCACTCAGGCTAGGGCTCCCTCTACGAGGCGCCTGTATGCCTTTAAGTGGCGTCTGTTCGCTAAGAGGTGTTCTTCCCGACGGGAAGACCCCCAGAGATGCGCAGTCGAATCAGTGCTTTCCTTCCTGCAGGAGAGGTTCTAAGGGCGGCTGTCCCCTTCCATCTTGAAGGTGAATGTTGCCGCATAGCAGCACACCATGACGCAGTCGACGGTAAGTCCTGAGGGAAGCACAACCTGATCATCAGGTTCCCGAGAGGCGCCAGGAGGCTGAATCCCTCCAAACTGTGCCTCGTTCCCTCATGGGACCTCTCTAGTTCTTCAGGGTCTACAGAGAGCCCCCTTGAGCCTTTGCAATCAGCTGAGCTTAAGGCACTCTCCTTGAAGACTGCCCTCCTGACTGCGCTCACTTCCATCAAGAGGGTAGGAGACCTGCAAACGTTCTCTGTCAGCGAAATGTGTCTGGAGTTCAGTCCGGGCTACTCTCAAGTGATCCTGAGACCCTGACCAGGCTATGAAACCAAGGTTCAAACGACCCCTTTTAGGGATCAGGTGGTGAACCTGCGAGCACTGACCCAGGAGGAGGCAGACCCAGCCCTATCATTGCTGTGTCCGGTGCGCGCTTTACGCATCTATTTGGATCGCACGCAGAGCTTTAGAATCTCTGAGCAGCTCTTTGTCTGCTTTGGTGCACAGCGGAAAGGAAGTGTTGTCTCCAAGCAGAGGATCGCCCACTGGCTCATTGACGCCATAGCTATGGCATATCACGCCCAGAACATGCCGCCCCCGGTAGGGCTACGAGCCCATTCTACCAGGGGTGTAGCGGCCTCCTGGGCCCTGGCCAGGGGTGCCTCTCTAACAGACATTTGCAGAGCCGCAGGCTGGGCAACATCCAACACCTTTGCAAGGTTCTACAACCTCCGGGTGGAACCGGTTTCATCCCAGGTAGTGGTACGCAATACAAGCGGATAAGCCCGGGATAGCTGGCCGGGTGTATCACTTGCACATAGCACCTTCCACCTCTTTTGAGCTGAAGACGTGTGCCACTAATTCCCAGTAGTGTTCACAAACTATGTTCCCTGGTTCCCTGACTTTAATAAAGCCAGTTTAAAATCAGTCTCACCAAAATATCACCAGCACATTAGTTTCAACACACGAGGGGACCGGGTTTTGGACCATTGCTACTCTCCGTTCCGGGATGGCTACAAATCCCTCCCCCGCCCACCATTTGGCAAATCGGACCACTCTTCCATTCTGCTTCTGCCCGCTTACAGGCAGAAACTGAAACAGGAAGCACCCACCCCCAGAACGATCCAGTGCTGGTCGGACCAATCAGACTCTACGCTACAAGACTGTTTTGATCGCACGGACTGGGAGATGTTCCGGTCCGCCTCTGATGACGACATCGAGCTTTACGCTGATAGCGTAATGTGCTTCATCAGAACGTGTGTAGAGGAAGTGATTCCGACCAGAACTGTGCGAATCTATCCGAATCAGAAGCCGTGGATCAACAGCGATGTTCGCGCAGCACTTAATGTGCGGACCTCCGCTTTTAATTCCGGGAACGCGGAGGAGCATAAACAAGCCAGTTATGCCCTCCGAAAAACTATCAAAACAGCAAAACGCCAGTACAGGAGTAAGATTGAAGGACAGTTTAACACCACCAACTCTAGAAGCATGTGGCAGGGAATTAACATCATCACGGACTTTAAAGGGAATAAAAACTCCGCCATGAACACCGCTGCCTCTCTACCGGATGAGCTAAATACTTTTTATGCTCGTTTCGAGGGAAATAACACCGCCCTCGCGGAGAGAGCTCTCACGGCCGAAGCTACAGAGGTTAGTTCACTCTCCGTCTCTGTAGCGGATGTAACCCGATCCTTCCAACGGGTGAATATCCGCAAAGCCGCGGGTCCAGACGGCATTCCGGGCCGCGTCATCAGAGCGTGCGCGAACCAGCTGGCTGGTGTTTTTACGGACATTTTCAACCTTTCCCTCTCTTTGTCTGTAGTCCCCACATGCTTTAAAACATCCACCATTGTGCCTGTTCCAAAACAATCGAAAATAACTTGTTTAAATGACTGGCGTCCTGTTGCTCTGACCCCCATCATCAGCAAATGTTTTGAGAGACTAATCAGAGATTACATCTGCTCTGTATTACCACTCAATCTTGACCCGCTGCAGTTTGCTTACCGTAACAACCGCTCCACTGATGATGCCATTGCATCTACAATACACACTGCTCTCTCCCACCTGGAAAAAAAGAACACTTATGTGAGAATGCTGTTTGTAGACTACAGCTCAGCATTCAACACCATAGTGCCCTCCAAGCTAGATGAGAAACTCCGGGCTCTGGGCTTAAACAGCTCGCTGTGCAGCTGGATCCTGGACTTCCTGTCAAGCAGACGCCAGGTGGTTAGAATAGGCAGCAACATCTCCTCATCACTGACCCTCAACACTGGAGCCCCGCAGGGCTGTGTTCTCAGCCCACTACTGTATTCCCTGTACACACATGACTGTGTGGCAACACATAACTCCAATGCCATCATTAAGTTTGCTGATGACACGATGGTGGTAGGTCTGATCACTGACAATGATGAAACAGCCTACAGAGAGGAGGTGCACACTCTGACACACTGGTGTCAGGAGCACAACCTCTCCCTCAACGTCAGTAAGACAAAGGAGCTTGTGGTGGACTTCAGGAGAAAAGACAGAGAACACAGTCCAATCACCATCAATGGAGCACCAGTGGAGAGAGTCAGCAGCTTCAAGTTCCTGGGTGTCCACATCACTGAGGAACTCACATGGTCCATCCACATTGAAGTCATTGTGAAGAAGGCTCATCAGCGCCTTTTCTTCCTGAGACGGCTGAGGAAGTTTGGAATGAACCGCCACATCCTCACACGGTTCTACACCTGCACTGTGGAGAGCATCCTGACTGGCTGTATCTCCGCCTGGTACGGCAATAGCACTGCCCACAACCGCAAAGCACTGCAAAGGGTGGTGCGAACTGCCAAACACATCATCGGAGGTGAGCTTCCCTCCCTCCAGGAAATATATACAAGGCGGTGTGTGAAAAAAGCTCGGAGGATCATCAGAGACTCCAGCCACCCGAGCCATGGGCTGTTCTCACCGCTACCATCAGGTAGGCGGTATCGCAGCATCAGGACCCGCACCAGCCGACTCCATGATAGCTTCTTCCCCCAAGCAATCAGACTTCTGAACTCTTGATCTCCCACGATCAAAATACATCATCCCTGCACTTTATTACTCTTTTATCTCACACCGGACTGTCATAAATTATATTACTGTCATTATATTATGTCTCTCTTAACAACTGACTATCAACCGACAGCCTGAATGTCAATACAGTACAATACTGTACATTCTATATATATACTTTTTTTCATATATATTTTAATTTTTATTGAATAATGTGTATCTATATAGTATCTATATAGTAAAAAACAAAAAAAAAACAAAAACAGCATATTGTATACTGTGCAATGTATGTTATTATTGTATATTGTTGAGTGTAATTGTGTATAACAGATGTTTAAATTGTGTTGTGTTAATTTGATGTTTTAAGTCGAGTTTAATTATGTATAACAGATGTTTAAATTGCGTTGTGTTTATTTGATGTTTATTGTAGATTGGCGTATGTCTCATCACTGTCACGACTGCTATGTTGATCGGAACTGCACCCAAGAATTTCACACACCATTGCACTTGTGTATATTGCTGTGTGACAATAAAGTGATTTGATTTTGATTTGATTTGATTTGGTTGACTTCCTCCGAGCCCTGTGGCATTCGAGTTTTCGGAGAGACCCGCTGCCGGCTCAGTACACGTGCTAAGAGCCCTGTTCTGGGGTAGGTGCTCCACATGTGGCGGTTCCCTGTAAGGTAACCCCATGCAATGTATATTTTCCACTAATTCGTTTCCCTGTTGGCAAACTGCTTCTTCCTTGGGCAGAGCCCCTCTGCCCCAGTCTCCATGTTTGTAGTAACTCCTCCCCTGTTGGGTGGGATCTACCTTGAGACTCTCCACTTGGTCGTCAAGACCATGTGACGTATTTTTTCCACTTAAATATCCCCCCCCCCCTTTGGGGAGGTGTGGTCTCCGCGGTGTGTTCCTCCCCTTGAGAGGGACACCCCCCGACTAGACCTGGCGGCCCAGTTGGATAATCCCTTCTTTTTTAGGGAGTGGGAAAAAAAGAAAGGGAAAAGAGGCCACGACTGGGTTAGCCTGTCTCTATCTTTTGGGTAGTCGACTTGTCCCCAAAGGGCCATTCGACACTCATAACTATGTTGGGGGAGGTTACGTGTTGGCCTGGTGTGCTGGCTACGAGGCACACAGTGGTCTGCCCACCACACACCGCCAGTTCACGTAACACAGTTCAGCCAATTGTGGCGTTTCTTATAGAGACCCCTAGTGTCACTACATCGACACAACGCCGAGTGAGTGACAGATAGGGAACATCATGGTTACTTGCGTAACCTCCATTCCCTGATGGAGGGAACAAGACGTTGTGTCCCTCCTGCCATAATGCTGAACTACCAGCTGAAATGGCCGGACCTTGTCTCGGCTCCTTAGCATAAAACCTGAATGAGTGGTTGCATACCAGCTCCTTTTATACCCGTATGTCTGGGGGAGTGGCATGCAAATACCACTCGCCAATTTTCATTGGCCTTTTATCAAAGACCAGAGGTGTCTCGGGCTCCCAAGAGTGACCCCTAGTGTCACTACATTGACACAACGTCTCGTTCCCTCCATCAGGGAACGGAGGTTACGCAAGTAACCATGACGTTTTTTTTTGCATACACCTGTGTCAAATGCTGACAGGGGATGTCAGTGCTCGGATTCAAACCTTCATTGTTTCCTTTTGAATGTCGATTTTCTTAAGAGAACAATCTAATATTGAGACTGTTATACTGTTTGGTTATTAGTCCCTGATTCCAGGGTGGTGCCCCGGCGATATTAATCCTTATTAATATTCTATTGATTTTGATAATTGATCATTATCTTTGATGATTGCTGAATTTGAAGGATCAATAAGCTAGTGTTAATTCTAATCAGTGTGCCATTGATTTTAATAATTAATGATTATCTTTGATAATAATTAATATTCTATTGAATTTGATGATTATCTTTAATGTGAAGGATTAAAAGAGCTAACATTGATTCAAATCAAGGTTCTATTGATTTTAATAACTGATAATTATCTTTGATAATTATTAATTATTGCTAATAACCAAACCCGCTCCTGAACGTAGCGCACTACATTTACTGGTGCCCCATATGAGGCTTTAATGAGTTAGATTCTATTATTTAATTTAAATATTCATTAATAACTAAAGAAATAATTATTAATTATTTGATAGTAACACTGATCTAAACAACCAGTAGAACCTACATAATAATTGCTGCCCCATGTGAGGCAACCAGCAGAACCTACACCAAGAAACTTTAAAATGGCAGTTATCAATCCGCTTATTAAGACGCCACAACTTGATCCTGGAGAATTGGCTGATTATAGACCGATTTCAAATCTCCCATTTATGTCAGAAATACTAGAAAATGTTGTGTCCTCCCAATTATGTTAGTTTCTATAGAGAAATAGTATATATGAACAATTTCAGTCAGGATTTAGGCCACACCACCGTACAGAGACTTTAAAATATAATTTGACTCTCGATGGATGTACTGTTACATAGTCTTCAACAGCGAAGAATTTAGGTGTTATATTTGATACCAATATGTCATTTGAAAATCTAATTTCCAATGTTTGTAGAACAGCATTCTTCCACCTAAGAAATATTGCTAAGTTACGACACATGCTCTCTGTTGCTGATGCCAAAAAACTAATTCATGCATTCATAACCTCAAGACTGGATTATTGTAATGCATTACTGGGAGGATGTTCAGCAAGTTCAATAAATAAACTTCAATTGGTTCAAAAGCAGCAGCCAGAGTGCTGACTAGAACCAAGAAATATGATCATATTAGCCCCATTTTATCGTCGTTACATTGGCTACCTGTTAAATTTCATATTAATTATAAAATCCAGTTAACTACATATAAAGCTTTGAATGGTCTAGCTCCACAGTACTTAAGTGACCTTCTACCACGCTATAATCCATCACGTTCATTACAATCGCAAAACTCTGGCCTGTAAATAGTTCCTAGAATATAAAAATCCACAAAAGGAGGTAGATCCTTTTCCTATTTGGCTCCTAAACTATGGAATAGTCTCCCTAACACTGTTCGAGATGCAGACACACTCACTCAGTTTAAGTCTAGACTAAAGACTCAACTATTTAGCCAGGCATACACCTAATTTATTCTTCACCACACAATTAGGCTGCTTTAGTTAGGTCTGCCGGAACCTGAAACATTGCTCATTATCTATAACTCTGCAAAAAATGTAATTGCATCTACGCTAATATTATTCTATTTGTTTCCATGTCTCATCCAAGGGACTCCTATCCCGAGGTCACCAGAACTGGTCGCATCCAGCTCCATTCCTGCTTGGTATCAGACTCCACTGCTACGTGTCTCTGAGTGATGATGACAAAATGCAGCCGGTGCCAGCCAGACAACACTTCAGTCTATTACGATGGACCTCAGAGGATGAACTGATGCCAACTCCAACCGTAAGATATGGGATACTTCATTTGCCATTGCCTGAACCTTGGATTTAGGATAGACCTCACCGAAATTACCGGCCGGTTGAACTGCGAAGCAGCTCACTGTTCTCGGCCTGCATCACCTTGGTCTAATGATGGACTACACTCTTAAAATGGAATACATAGACTATCAATAAATTGCCAACAAATGCCTTCATTAGCCAACTAACAAAGGACAATGCATCTATATGAACTTCTGCAGTTAATCCAGGATGAACTTCAAAGACATTAGTCATTAATTTTACAGTTCTTACAAAATCTTGTTTAAACACTGGCCCTTAACACTTACTTAGTTGACTCATTTTAAACCATGACTTGCACTGCACATAAATAGAGTTATACTACAGTTACAGGAAGTGTGAGTGACACATGCAGATTGTACCACCCATGAGTGGACAAATTTAGCTCGAGTGCTTTAATCTTTTGCCAAAACATCTCAAGATAAAAGGACGGAGTTGGCAAAAAAATGGATGCCAGAGCAGAGGTGACTGCAGCCACCCACTTGCCTCCATAATGAAAAGTGTCGCTCGACGTGGGTGTGCGATCTGCCATGCATGGATGCACCCTGCCTAACCCTCTGAGAATGACAGACAGCAAAGCTTGCATTTAATCACACATACATATGGACGCACTCAAACATCTGCGCTAAGATTAGCAACCCAACCTTATCTATCATCTGCTACGAATGGACTACATCACTCGTGGTGGTCTGACTAGTTCGTATGAAGTCCCTCATTTCTCCTGACTGTGTAATTACACAAAAGCACTTAAAACATCCTTCACAAGGACATGTTGGCAAGTCAAAGGACTGTTACTGAGGATTCCTTGGCATCAAAGTCTCTTAGGGTGCGTTCACACTTGTAGTTCTGTTCTCTTGGTCCTCTTGGTCCGGACCAAAAAAGAAAATTATACATTTAGTCCTGGTTCGCTTAGCGTTCACACTGTCATTTTTAACACCGAACCTAAAGATATAAAACAAAAGTCATCAAGAAAAAGTCACAACCTGATTGGACAGCTTTTATGACGTATTTTTGTGACGGAACTTGCTGAACATCCAAAACAATGCTGGCTGCTGGGCGAAATGCACTCGTTAGATTTATATATGTATATATGGTGTTTTTTTTTAAAGGAGTCAAAAGAGCACAAGGAATTCCTCCATTGCACACACAAACGAAGATATGCTGCAAGGACGGCTGACGGCGGGTACGACGCCTGTACCGAACTGTAATGGGCAACATAGCTCCTATGATGAGAAGAACCAGGTATGCTTGAGGTCAGTATTAGGCAAATTAATTCCTGTTTTTGGTCCGTTTAGACGTCTTTGGTCCATGTTGCGTTCATACATCAATCGAATATATAGTTTGTTTGGAAGCGGACCGAGACCTACTATTCAGGCGGTCTCGGTCCGCAGCGTTCACATTTGTTCAAATGAACCGCACCAACAGAACAATCGCACCAGAGTTCATTTTAATCTAACCAAACCTGCCAAGTGTGAACACACCCTAAGTCACTTTCATGTGTCTTAAATGATCGTTTTTGACCAAGTGTAAGAACCCCCAAGGTTTACAAAAACAGTTGTGTTGTAGCAACTACTAATGTGATAATTTAAATGCAACTAGATTTCTACATTTTATTCTTACCCATACAAAACTTACTACCTAGATGCTAAGATGTTGTGGTTGTTAGACCTCACTGAAATTACCGGCCGGTTGAACTGCGAAGCAGCTCACTGTTCTCGGCCTGCATCACCTTGGTCTAATGATGGACTAATGACGGACTACACTCTTGTTGGGTGGTTCCTTTCTAGCCCAAGTCAAAAGAGCCCATGCCCAAGTCTCTATGATATTCTGGTAAAAATTACACGTCATATAGATTTTAGAGCATGTTAGATGCTCCTCAATAAGCCGCATGATTTGAGGTTCATTCATCTCCATAGCACAAACAGTGCAGGACAAGTTAAATGCCAAAGTTTGAAATGGTAGGGTTAAGGGTTTGAACAAAAGTCAGAGCAAAAAGTTACTTTGCTTTGGCATTTGTTGTGTGAAAAATCCTGGTTGCCCTCAGAGGCTGATCGTAAGAAGAAGTGTTTGCAAATGACTGAAACATCACTCACCCGCCCTTGATGTAGTCCAGGAAGGTGACTTCAGTATCAATGAGAAATGACAGCAGTGTTACCTGTGACATAACAGGAAGTCAGAGAATCCCATGACAATACTGTGTGCCATCAATGTTGCTTTATCAACAATTAACTGAAGTTTCAGAGTAAAAATGCTTCTAATTTAAGCAAAGGGGAAACAGGTAGCAGCAAACCAGTGTTGGGGAATTAGCCACTTTAAATTATGACTTATTTGACAAGCTACAGTTTCAAAGTAAATAAACTACTTACACTACAAGCCAGTAACAAACAGTCCTTAACAACACAAGCTATTTAAGGTTGTACCTTTTTAAAGATATGAAGTGTAAGTGTAGTTTTAGCGGGAGACTCCTAATCATTCATCAGTACACTAATAATTAATATAACCTCTTGTCCAATCACATATTGCTTCTTTCTTTAAAGGTCTCTTAGCCTATCTCTCTCTGCATTTTCAGTGTGCTGATGTGGCAACCTCCACATCACCGCTGCCACCACCAGTAGAGTCCCTGTCCTGTCACCGGGGGTAGGCTCCTCGTTCTATCAGGAAGACTCGCAGACTTGAGTGAAATTTAAGATTACATTTATTTGATGAATATAAAACAGAAATGTAATGTCTCTCTTTGGCGTAAGCCCCGTCTGGCGATCCGAAGAAGTTGTACTCCGAACCGTCATATCCTGCCGGAGATAGGAGGCAGGGGCGAGGAGCCTACCCCCGTGCAGTACGGGACTCAACTGGTGGTGGTGGGGTGGTGGAGGATGCCGTGTTAGCACACTGAAACAGCAACATGATAGATTGTGAGCAGACTTATAAAGCATTGGCTTACATGTGATTGGCTAGGAGTTACCTAGCTAATGGTGCGATGATGTACAGCTGCTAGTCTTCTTGCTAGAACTACGCTGCGCTTACATTTCCTGCCATCTTTCATCTGGCAGGATCTTACAGTTCAAGCTAGAATCCCATCGGACCGTCGGACAGGGGCTAACACCAAAGATGGACATTAACCAACTGTGTTGCTGTTATTCTTTTAATAAAAGATTCTGTGAATCTATTTAGTCTACGAGTCTTCTGATAGAACTGACGTTCTGAAGAAGTTCAGGTTGCAAAGAGGACTTCATGTGACTGTTAAACATGATTCCAGATTGTTCTTCACCCACCAAAGTTTCAACACTTGATAAACGGTAAGCCAATATGTGCTGAGGGGCTGCTGTGCCTTGTTAAAACTGTGTATGTTTACTATTACAAATGTTGCCTATGATGCTTAAATAAACTAAAAAATGTGCTTGCTTGGAGAAGAAATTATGAAGAGACTGAGTGATTTCAGATTCGGGCATAAGTCAGGTTGGGGCTTCAAATTTGATTGTACCAGTTGGGTACGGGCCGGGTATGGGTTTCAACTTAATGGCCGTGCAGACCTCTACATATGTCATTTGTTTTTAATAATTATAGAAATATACAGTTATTCCACCAAGTAATATAGTTCATTAGCCTAACTGTGGCTGTTTGCAGTTACCAAGCAATGATGTGAATGAAAAGAAAATGACTTGTCACAGGTGTGTGTTCATTGGCATTTTATAGAGGCTTCCAACGTAGCACATCCAGTCAGAATTTAAAGTTAGAAATCCCCCCAAATATTCAAAACGATTCACTTTCACAAAACTGGATTTATAAACAGCAATGTTGTGTTTTGTTATGCTACACAGCTACTTGATGGAAAAAGTATTGTTACTGTAAAACCTGCACTATTTCGAAAAACCGCTAAGCCACTACCACACTTAAAATGTAGTTACATTAGTAGGATCACTAATGTTAGTTAGTTATTCCCCAACACTGCACCAAAATCACATGCTAGCACAAAAAGTGCTTCTCCTTACTGTTCCAGAGTTGAGATATTTTTTCTTCTTTCCTTTCTTCTTGGGGTTTATGACCTGTTTGAAGAGATGAGTGATTACGGGATAATGGAAACTGTAAAACAATTGCACTCATAAACATAAACTCTACTGTCAGGATCCAGCCACTTCTGTTGGTTTAGTTCATAGTTTTTGTGGCTGGATTCAGACATCCATGTTTTGTTCTGTTGTGTGTGAACACGTGGCTTTGGATTCGTTTTCATAGCCATGTGTTCTTGTGTCTTGTCTATAGCGTCAGGATCCTGTCACTTTGTACCATTTTTTGACTGGATCCTGACACTTGTATCGTGTCTGTCCTGTCTGTGAGTATATTTGTTTGGGTTTTTCATTGCCACATGCTCTTCTGTCTTGAGTGATAACCCTGCCCTCTCGTTTGCCTTATCAGTTCATTAGTTACACCTGCCCTCCTCATTACTCTCCTTGCTTTCTCCCCTATTTAAGCTCCTCTCGTGTTCAGTCCTGTGCCAGATTGTTTTGTAGTTTGCAAGTGTGTCTTGTGGATTCTAGTTTTGTTTCCCTGTTGGTTCCTGAAGTTTGGTTTGTCTAGTCTTTGTTTATCTTTTAGTTAGTTTTTTTGCCCTGCTTTGTTGTTCCTCTCCCTCCTGAGAGTTTTTGTTTGTATTTTGTTTATTTTAAATAAAGCTTTTTTTGTATTATTGCCTCTGCAGTTAGGTCCTCCCTCAAAACTTGTGACATCTACATCATTTTGTTGCATGTAATGTTGTTATGTCTCTATACAAAATACCTTCTAGATTGAAATTAACTTTAAATGTAGAAATTCAGCTTCTTCAGAGGATGAAGCAGTTTTCTCTAAACTGCATTACAATATGCATCCAACAAGCCACATACTGTATACAAGATACAGGCCCTTATATACAAAGAACCAAACAACACACATATATACAGGTGCATCTCAATAAATTAGAATGTCGTGGAAAAGTTCATTTATTTCAGTAATTCAACTCAAATTGTGAAACTCGTGTATTAAATAAATTCAGTGCACACAGACTGAAGTAGTTTAAGTCTCTGGTTCTTTTAATTGTGATGATTTTGGCTCACATTTAACAAAAACCCACCAATTCACTATCTCAAAAAATTAGAATACATCATAAGACCAATAAAAAAAAACATTTTTAGTGAATTGTTAGCCTTCTAGAAAGTATGTTCATTTACTGTATATGTACTCAATACTTGGTAGGGGCTCCTTTTGCTTTAATTACTGCCTCAATTCGGCGTGGCATGGAGGTGATCAGTTTGTGGCACTGCTGAGGTGGTATGGAAGCCCAGGTTTCTTTGACAGTGGCCTTCAGCTCATCTGCATTTTTTGGTCTCTTGTTTCTCATTTTCCTCTTGACAATACCCCATAGATTCTCTATGGGGTTCAGGTCTGGTGAGTTTGCTGGCCAGTCAAGCACACCAACACCATGGTCATTTAACCAACTTTTGGTGCTTTTGGCAGTGTGGGCAGGTGCCAAATCCTGCTGGAAAATGAAATCAGCATCTTTAAAAAGCTGGTCAGCAGAAGGAAGCAGAAGTACTCCAAAATTTCTTGGTAAATGGGTGCAGTGACTTTGGTTTTCAAAAAACACAATGGACCAACACCAGCAGATGACATTGCACCCCAAATCATCACAGACTGTGGAAACTTAACACTGGACTTCAAACAACTTGGGCTATGAGCTTCTCCACCCTTCCTCCAGACTCTAGGACCTTGGTTTCCAAATGAAATACAAAACTTGCTCTCATCTGAAAAGAGGACTTTGGACCACTGGGCAACAGTCCAGTTCTTCTTCTCCTTAGCCCAGGTAAGACGCCTCTGATGTTGTCTGTGGTTCAGGAGTGGCTTAACAAGAGGAATACGACAACTGTAGCCAAATTCCTTGACATGTCTGTGTCTTGAAGCCTTGACCCCAGCCTCAGTCCATTCCTTGTGAAGTTCACCCGAATTCTTGAATCGATTTTGCTTGACAATCATAAGGCTGCGGTTCTCTCGGTTGGTTGTGCATCTTTTTCTTCCACACTTTTTCCTTCCACTCAACTTTCTGTTAACATGCTTGGATACAGCACTCTGTGAACAGCCAGCTTCTTTGGCAATGAATGTTTGTGGCTTACCCTCCTTGTGAAGGGTGTCAATGATTGTCTTCTGGACAACTGTCAGATCAGCAGTCTTCCCCATGATTGTGTAGCCTAGTGAACCAAACTGAGAGACCATTTTGAAGGCTCAGGAAACCTTTGCAGGTGTTTTGAGTTGATTAGCTGATTGGCATGTCACCATATTCTAATTTTTTGAGATAGTGAATTGGTGGGTTTTTGTTAAATGTGAGCCAAAATCATCACAATTAAAAGAACCAAAGACTTAAACTACTTCAGTCTGTGTGCATTGAATTTATTTAATACACGAGTTTCACAATTTGAGTTGAATTACTGAAATAAATGAACTTTTCCATGACATTCCAATTTATTGAGATGCACCTGTATATATATATATATATATATATATATATATATATATATATATATATATATATATATATTACATTTGTGAACATAATGCATTAAGAAACCATATTGCATACTTTTCCACCCTAAAGTCCACTTATAATCAGCATTTTTCCACTGCAGGAACTTTTCCTAGTTCCTCAAACTATTGTATGTTCACATTAGGCCCTTTCCCACCTCAGGGACTAAAGCTGTTTTAGACACTTTTCCCCGGGACTAATACTTTTCGTAGTTTTCTCACCTGAGGACCTACAGTTCCTCGTAGCTGCTTTAAGTTACATTTTTAGCTCCTACTCTGGGGTACTTTTGGCAAGTATAGTTCTCTGCAGAACAGTAATGGGTATTTTCAAATCTGTAGGTGTTTCCAAAGCAGGATGGGCATTTCTAAACTATCCAATGAAAGTAGGGACTCTCAGTGGTTTGAAAATGCCCACTGATTGGGAAAAGCCCATTTTTGTTCTCCAGAGATATAAGCCCTCACTTTTGGTGGCATAGAGGGACTGTGGGAGGTGCTGCTGCCTGTGATTGGTCAAAAACCTATGACGCACAAAGCAATGAGAAACGTGAGGAGTCGGCAGCCACCATTTGTAAACAAACTTGTAGCTGCTAGCCTACTACTCAGAATATTGCACTAATTTTACAATTCCCTTAACAGAACTAACATAAAACCCACAAAGTATCCAAAAAAGAATCTCCCGTTTCACATATGTGTGTAAGGGTTGAGCAGAGCTGCTGAGCTACGCGTGTGCTGCTGAACCAAACCAGGAAACTTTTTATTACCTGCTTCAGGGGTAGTAATTTCCTTGCAAAGTGGAACTATTTGGGTGCAGTAAGAAAAGAGAACATTTCTCGTTGGTCAAGAGAAATGTGACAACAGCCATCAGATAGCTGATAACGGATATTTTTAAAAGATAGGTTAGAAAGCTTCGCTAGAACCTTTGTTGAATTGTTGTTATCATAGGTTTTCCAAATTGAAATGGACAGATAGATGGTGCTGTTATGGCTCTTCAGAGTATTTATGGAGAAAAAAAAAATTGTGAGTTTGAACCGTTAACCAGAAACGAGAAAATGCACAAATAATATCTGACAATCTTGTCAAGTTTGGCTATGATGACCACAACGTTAAACTATGTAGACTGAAAATTAAGAAAATCAAACAAGACTACAAGAGAAAGCAACAGACAAAATGCATTTGACTGCAAATGAGGGTAACATTAAAGCCATCTCTTCTACTCTGCTTTGGCTCTCCTGTTGTTTTACTTTATCTCTTACAAATCCATGTGCATCTTGACCAAGTGAAGTTTTTCACAACTAAACAGGAAAATAAAAACACGGAGGCCGTGAAATAATTAATCGTCTTGGCTGTTGTTGCATTAAGACATCATCGCTATAACAGCGTCAAAAGCTTATTTAAATGCTTTCTGTGTCCCTGGTGTTAAAACAACGTTACAATGTTGTTGGAAGAGGTACAGTTCCACAACAAACAGATTTTAGTTCAGGTACTAGTCCTACAATTGTGTGGAAAACACCTGTTTCTTGTACCAAACACAAAACCATTTTCCATCATGACTATTTTCCACCCTCTCTCTTTTGCTACTGTACCTTAACAGTAAGATATCTACAGTATATGTAAATTACTTCTATTATTATTGGCTAACCTCTGAGGGCAGGTGAAGTTTCTGAATTGGTGTTAATATGTGAATGTGGGTGGTCATACGTTAATCATCTTATTGTCATGATCATTAAGATTGATCAACAAGTCATTTTTAAAGTTACATTTCGATAAATGGTCTGGGTGTACAGGGAAGGAAGTTTTAAGATCTAAATATAAGAGTAGGCGGTCTATAAACTTAATCTAATTCTAATGTCAAATTTTTTTTAATACATGTCCCCTTGAAGTATTTATGGTTTTTTGCAGACTGAAAAAGAGAATATGTTTGCCAGTTAATATAAATAGACAAATTTCATGGTCCATTCTGAAAACATATGGTTTCACTTAAACGCCAACACACAGTCATGCAGACAAACACACGCACATTTTCTGATCTAAATAAGGACATACAGTACCATAGACTTGTATTGTTTTAGATAAAGTTCATTTAATTATAATTACACTAATCCAAAATTTTTTGGATTTTTATAATAATAATAATAATACAAAATCTTTATTTATTTTATAGTTGTTGTTTTTTTAATTGAGGACATCACCAACTTTGTCACACACAAAAGACCATGTATTTCAATTATGTGTAACAATATATAAGGGTAATTGACAAATAAGGCTGTCCGAGGTGATACAAAATTAGAAATCTTTTAAAAATGTAGTTTAAAACACACTGTAACAAAGGTTCGAGTTGGGCAGATAAAGGAGGAAGCGGGAACCGGTTTCCACAGTTCACGTGTCCATTTTGTTCACAAATAATCAGTAATTGCTGTACAGCTTCACTTCAAAACACAAGCCGGCTTTTCAGCGTCACTCAAATAAACAGTCCGCTTTTCAGTTTCACACAACACAAGGCTCGAAAACTCTGGTCTGTCTGTCTCTCTGCTCTCTCAGTGAAATGGCCATCTTTTATCTCTCCTGACTCTCACTGTGAACATAGAGATGGTAATTAGTCACAGTTCATCTCAGGTGGATGTCCTTACTGCTTTCTCTCTCTCCAGACGGGCGCTCGACCACGCCCTCACCTCTACATACCCCCACCACCCGACTCAGGCCGGGGCAACCGTCTGGACTGCCTACACCCCCCCCCCCTTTCTGGAGAGGAAGTCTGCGACAGCCATCTGTGCCCGGTCTGTGGACAACCTCGAACTTAAATGGCTGGAGTGCCAGATACCAATGGGTGATCCAGGCTTTGGCATCCTTCATGTGATGGAGCCACTGGAGCAGGGCGTGGTCTGAACAGAGGGTGAATGCTCGTCCCAACGAATAATAGTGGAGAATGAGGACCGCCCACTTGATGGCCAAACACTCCTTCTCCATGGTGCTGTACTTCATCTCTCTCATAAAGAGATTTCAACTAATTTACAGCACCGGGCATTCCTCCCCCTCCACCTATTGGGACAGAACAGCACCCAGCCTCCTGTCCGATGCGTTCGTCTGTAAAACAAAAGGGAGAGAGAAATCAGGGGAATGCAAAAGCAGATCGCCACAAAGTGCAGCTTTTACCTGCGTGAAAGCTTGTTGGCACGACTCCGTCCACTGGACCATGTCTGGGGCTCCCTTTTTAGTGAGATCAGTCAGTGGGCTGGTGATGTCGGAAAAATTAGGCACAAACCTTCGATAGTAGCCGGCCAGCCCCAGAAACTGTCTCACCTCCTTTTTCGTCTTGGGTCTCGGGCAGGTCACGATTGCTGTGGTTTTATCAATCACCTGCCCGTGACCCAAGTGGAACCCCAGATACCGTACCTTCACCCATCCAATTGTGCACTTTTTCGGGTTTGCTGTGAGCCCAACTCGTCGCAGTGACCTCAGAACTGCCCTCAGATGCTGCATATGCCGTTGCCAATCATTACTGTATATAATGATATTATCCAAATAAGCAACGGCATACGCAGCGTGCGGTCTGAGGACTCAGTCCATAAGACGCTGAAATGTAGCCGGGGCCCCAGACAAACTGAACGGAAAGGTTACAAACTGATGTAATCCAAACAGTGTGGAGAAGGCCGTTTTCTCACGGGACATCTGCGTTAAGGGGATCTGCCAATTTCCTTTGTCAAATCCAGTGTCGAATAAAAGCGAGCCGAGCCCAACCAATCGAGCAGTTCATCAATACGAGGCATTGGATAAGCATCAAATTTCGACACCACATTGACCTTTCTATAATCCACACAGAACCGGACAGAGCCATCGCTCTTAGGTACCAGAACCACCGGGCTGGCCCAATCACTGTGGGATTCTTCTATTATGCCCATATCGAGAATGGCCTTTAATTCTTCCCGTACTACTTGTTTGGGTAAGCGGTAGGGATGAATACATTCCACTACCCCTGGGGTTGTCTTGATGTGGTGTTTTTATGCGATTAGTGCGGCCGGGGAGAGGCGAGAACAAGTCAAAGAAATTATTTTGCAACCTGGCAAACTCCATACGTTGTGACGGCGAGAGGTGGTTTCCGCAAGGGTAAACTGATTGGCTTTTAGACTCACCTCCGGGCTGAGCTCCTCCCTCTCTGGAACTACCATCACCAAGGATACGGGGACTGCCTCTCTCCATGGTTTTAGTAGGTTGAGTTGGTAAATTTGACGAGCCCCACCCCATCCGTACGCACTACCTCATAATCGACTTCCCCAACTCGCCGTGTGACCTCAAAGGGCCCTTGCCACTTTGCGAGTAATTTAGAGCTCGATGTGGGCAGTAACATAAGTACTTTATCTCCCGGTGCAAATTCCCGTAGCTGAGCTCCCTTGTTATACTGCCAGGACAGACATTCTTGTGCCTGTAGCAAATTATCCTGTGATAAAACAGTGTGTGGAGTTTTGCTCTCAGGTCAAGAATGTGTTGAATTTCATTTTTGATTTGTGAAGGTCCCTCATCCCAGTTTTCCTTCATGGTGTCTAACACACACCACAGGGCTTATGCCCATATAATAATTAAAATGGGGAAAACCCTGTGGAGGCTTGCGGGACATCTCGTACTGCAAATAACAGGGGTTCGAGCCACCTATCCCAATTCCGAGCATCTTCGTGCACGAACTTATGAATCATATTTTTTAGGGTCTTACTAAATCATTCGAACAAGCCGTCTGTTTGTGGATGGTACACACTTGTCCGAATCGATTTAATACCTAATAATGCATCCAGCTCGCGTAGTGTACGTGACATGAAAGTAGTGCCCTGGTCAGTGAGGATTTCTTTCGGAATCCCCACTCGGGAGATTATTCTGAAAAGTGCCTCCGCAACACTATATGCTGAGATGTTGCGAAGAAGCACTGCTTCCAGGTGTCGTGTTGCGTAGTCCACCAGAACCAACACAAAGCAATGCCCGTGTGCTGACCGTTCTAATGGCCCGATGAGGTCCATGCCAACTCTGTCAAAGGGAACCTTGATCAACGGAAGAGGGAGCGATGGCGCTTTTGGAGTGTCCGGTGGATTCACCAGCTGATATTCGCGGCATGTCGCACACCACCGGCTAACATCCCCGCGAATGCCCGGCCAATAGAAACAGGCTATGAGATGGTTTAGTGTTTTACCCTGTCCCAAGTGACCTGCCATCGGACTATGATGAGCCGCCTGGAGCAACATTTCCTGACGGCTCCTTGGTACTAACAGCTGGGCTGTATCTTCTTTTGTCTGAGCATCCTGTGTAACTCGATACAACCGATCATTTACAATTGAGAAATACGGATATGTGAGTGCAATGCGCAGCTGAAGGCATTGACCATCAATTACTTTCAGTTAGTCAAACACGTGCTTAAGAGTCTCATCTTGCATCTGCTCCAGAGGGAAATTCCCCTAAGGGCTGGGGAAGCCGATGGGTTACAGGACCCATCCACACACAACCCCTTTAACAATTCAGGAAAAGCCAGCCAATTAGTACCCAAAACTAGTGGATGGGTGAGGCGGGAACTAACCATGACAGGGAGAGAGAGAGAGGGGCTCGCCAGCCCCCGGGTACGCCACTAAATGGTCCTCCGCCAACAGCACTGCTTGATCCAGTAACGCCGGTCGGTGGCACTGGATCCACTCTGCAGTTCCTTTAGTGTAGTTTGGTGATGAATTGTTCCAATACCACAAGATCGATGACAGCCCCAACGTCGCTAGGCTCCTCAGCCAGCACCCACGGCAGGCGTCGCGGAGCTGTTGAATGATGTTGAATGGGTGGCCAACTTCACTCAGCACCAGGGTTCGGAACCACCGCTGATGCTCTTCGGGACTGCGGTCGACCCGCTGCAGGATGGCTTTCTTCAGCTCAGGGTACCTCAGGAGGTTGTCGACCAGGAGTTGTCGGGCCGTGAGTTGGGTCTCCCCAGTCAGCAGCGGTAGGAGGTGAACTGACAATTGCGCCCACGGCCATTCCAGAGCTTGTGCCGTGTGGCTCATCTTGCGCCCCCATCTTCGTCAGCATCACATGGGGGTTCGCTGCTGCCGGGGTCCCTCTCAGGCTCTCTCTCTCTCAGGGGACAGACACGAAGTCTCTGGTCTGTCTGTCTCTCTCCTCTCTCTGTGAACTGGCCATCTTTTATCTCCCCCGACTCTCACTGTGAACATAGAGATGGTAATTAGTCACAATTCATCTCAGGTGGATGTCCTTACCGCTTTCTCTCTCCCCAGATGGGCACTCGACCACGCCCTCACCTCCACACACACGTCAAGTTTATTGAAATGTACTCTTTGTGTCCATGTTGGTTTTATACACTTATGAAAAACTTATTTTGGGTACACAATTTAATAATTAATTTCCAAAAAATACCTAATAAAAAAAATAAATAAAAAAAAAACAATAAAAAATAAATAAATAAACATATTTTCAAGGTAATTATATATATGCAGCCTCAGTTTTCTGTTCTTGGCTGACAGAAGTGGAACCCCATTCGCCTAAAGGTTTGACATGACATGTTGTGCATTCTGAGATGCTATTCTGCTCACTACAATTGTACAAAGTGGTTATCTGAGTTACTGTAGCCTTTCTGTCAGCTCGAACCATTCACCGTTGACCTCTCTCATCAACAAGGCGTTTCTGTCCATAGAACTGCTGCTCACTGGATGTTTTTTGTTTTTGGCACCATTCTGAGTAAACTCTAGAGACATGGAAAATCCCAGGAGATCAGCAGTTACAGAAATACTCAAACCAGCCCGTCTGGCACCAACAATCATGCCACGGTTGACATCACTGAGATCACATTTTTTCAGATGGTTGATGTGAACATTAACTGTAGCTCCTGACCTGTATCTGCATGATTTTATGCATTGCACTGCTTCCACACGATTGGCTGATTAGATAACTGAATTAATAAGTAGGTGTACAGGTGTACCTAATAAACCGGTAGGTGAATGTATATGTGTGTATTAGAGCTGTCAGAATTAAAGCGTTAACGCATGTGATTAATTTAGAAAGTTTAATGCGTACATTTTTCTTAATCACTAATAACACATTTAACCTTAATACAGCAAAACCCACAATAAACACTAGTGGGAAGGGTGGAACCTTTGTAATGTGTTTGCCCGGAGTCATTACACTGATGCACACAACACACACACACATTAGCGCTTCTGTGTCATTGATAAAATGATGGACAAAAAACCTCTTAACGCAATTTGCTGTACACAAACAAGCCCAGATGGGACTTGTGATAGAAATCAAGTATTTTTCAGCCTATGTAAGGCGCATTTGAATTGCCTCAGAAGCACGTAAAGTCTTAACTATCACCAAAATGCAGAATTGGATGTTTTTGTCTGCAAGCGCTTTTCATGTGGAATTCAAAGCGGAGCTTGACGCTGGCATTGATGCCCTGACACGAATCATGAATGCAGCTTCATGATTGCAGTAACAAAGTGGATAGCCACAGTCTGCCAGCTGATTAATATCGTGGAGGATGAGAGTTTAAGAGATATAATGCCCATTGCAATGAATACACAACCTATGGGGAGACTAGTTCTTTCAATTAGTTCCAGTTAGACTTTGGGAAATGTTTAATGTTACTTGAATTGGTGCTATTTTAGTGCTTTTCTATCTTTATACTGTGGAAGGCTTTGTCTGGAAAATGTTAATAAAGCATTATATTGTTACATATTGTTTTGTTTTGACTCCCACAAAGTCCCCCACTAAACATCGAGTCAGTCTGGGATTACATGAAGAGACAGAAGCAATTGAGACTTAATTGATAGAAGAACTGTGGTGAATTCTCCAAGAAGCTTGGAACATCCTATCTGCCAACAACCAAGAAAAACTGTGTCCAGGTGTACCTAGGAGAATTGGTGCTGTTTCAAAGGCGTCACACCAAATATATATATATATATATATATATATATATATATATACACCGATTAGCCACAACATTAAAACCACCTACCTAATATTGTCTAGGTCCCCCTCATGCAGCCAAAACAGCGCCAACCCACATCTCAGAATAGCATTCTAAGATGCTATTCTTCTCACCACAATTGTACAGAGCGGTTATCTAAGTTACCCTAGACTTTGTCAGTTCAAACCAGTCTGGCCATTCTCTGTTGACCTCCGTCACCTCTCTCATCAACAAGGCGTTTCCGTCTGCAGAACTGCCCATCACTGGATGTTTTTTGTTTTTGGCACATTTCTGAGTAAATTCTAGAGACTGTTGTTTGTGAAAATCCCAGGAGATCAGCAGTTACAGAAATACTCAAACCAGCATGTCTGGCACCAACAATCATCCATGCGATTATCTAATCAGCAAACTGTGTGGCAGCAGTGCAGTGCATAAAATCATATATGGGTCAGGAGCTTCAGTTAATGTTCACATCAACCATCAGAATGGGGAAAAAAATGTGATCTCAGTGATTTGGATCGTGGCATGATTGTTGGTGCCAGATGGGCTGGTTTGAGTATTTCAACTGAAAAATATTGAGTACTCACTAAAGCTGGATGAGTTATGAAGAACACATATTTAGTGCCTGAGGGACAGACTGGCTGCCAACATCTCTGGAGATCTGTGTCTTTAAATCCTCACATTACTGTGTGTTTCTTTTGAACAATAGCGTGAAATCCCTTCCTCTAATTAAGAAAACACAAGCTGTTTCTGATTGTTATTCCATTCAGACACTTTTAATCTCACCCCTTCAAAAAAAACCATTTAAGTTTCCAGAGATGTGTCAGACATGTAATTTTGTTATATAGATTTGATATAGAAATTTCAGGCTGGGATGCTATCTGAGATTGAGACCTAATATTTAACCAACTAAAACTTGTTAATTACATTTATTTTAAAATTGATCACATTGATAATAACAAGTTTTGGTGGTAAAGGATGGATTCTGACCACATTCAAAGAAGGTGTAAATGCAAATGCGCTTTCATTATCTGGATACAACTACAGTATACTGAAAGTATTTACAGGTGCATCTCAATAAATTAGAATGTCGTGGAAAAGTTCATTTATTTCAGTAATTCAACTCAAATTGTGAAACTCATGTATTAAATAAATTCAATGCACACAGACTGAAGTAGTTTAAGTCTTTGGTTCTTTTAATTGTGATGATTTTGGCTCACATTTAACAAAAACCCACCAATTCACTATCTCAAAAAATTAGAATACATCATAAGACCAATAAAAAAAACATTTTTAGTGAATTGTTGGCCTTCTGGAAAGTATGTTCATTTACTGTATATGTACTCAATACTTGGTAGGGGCTCCTTTTGCTTTAATTACTGCCTCAATTCGGCGTGGCATGGAGGTGATCAGTTTGTGGCACTGCTGAGGTGGTATGGAAGCCCAGGTTTCTTTGACAGTGGCCTTCAGCTCATCTGCATTTTTTGGTCTCTTGTTTCTCATTTTCCTCTTGACAATACCCCATAGATTCTCTATGGGGTTCAGGTCTGGTGAGTTTGCTGGCCAGTCAAGCACACCAACACCATGGTCATTTAACCAACTTTTGGTGCATTTGCCAGTGTGGGCAGGTGCCAAATCCTGCTGGAAAATGAAATCAGCATCTTTAAAAAGCTGGTCAGCAGAAGGAAGCATGATGTGCTCCAAAATTTCTTGGTAAACGGGTGCAGTGACTTTGGTTTTCAAAAAACACAATGGACCAACACCAGCAGATGACATTGCACCCCAAATCATCATAGACTGTGGAAACTTAACACTGGACTTCAAGCAACTTGGGCTATGAGCTTCTCCACCCTTCCTCCAGACTCTAGGACCTTGGTTTCCAAATGAAATACAAAACTTGCTCTCATCTGAAAAGAGGACTTTGGACCACTGGGCAACAGTCCAGTTTTTCTTCTCCTTAGCCCAGGTAAGACGCCTCTGATGTTGTCTGTGGTTCAGGAGTGGCTTAACAAGAGGAATACGACAACTGTAGCCAAATTCCTTGACATGTCTGTGTGTGATTGATGCCTTGACCCCAGCCTCAGTCCATTCCTTGTGAAGTTCACCCAAATTCTTGAATCGATTTTGCTTGACAATCCTCATAAGGCTGCGGTTCTCTCGGTTGGTTGTGCATCTTTTTCTTCCACACTTTTTCCTTCCACTCAACTTTTTGTTTACATGCTTGGATACAGCACTCTGTGCACAGCCAGCTTCTTTGGCAATGAATGTTTGTGGCTTACCCTCCTTGTGAAGGGTGTCAATGATTGTCTTCTGGACAACTGTCAGATCAGCAGTCTTCCCCATGATTGTGTTGCCTAGTGAACCAAACTGAGAGACCATTTTGAAGGCTCAGGAAACCTTTGCAGGTGTTTTGAGTTGATTAGCTGATTGGCATGTCACCATATTCTAATTTTTTGAGATAGTGAATTGGTGGGTTTTTGTTAAATGTGAGCCAAAATCATCACAATTAAAAGAACCAAAGACTTAAACTACTTCAGTCTGTGTGCATTTAATTTATTTAATACACGAGTTTCACAATTTGAGTTGAATTACTGAAATAAATGAACTTTTCCACGACATTCTAATTTATTGAGATGCACCTGTATATATCCAGGATCTTGTTCATTTTATTTGTAGACTTGTTACACACTCCTGGCCCCACTCTGCAGAGTTTAAGGGTAAAGGTACAGCAGCCAAACACAAGGGTCAGAGAGAAGATGCAAAATGGTCATAAACTGTTTTTGTTGCAAAAAACCTTTACTAACATTGAAAATGGTAATCTGGGGGAAATGAAGATGATAAATGACCCTTTTAATAAGGATTTCATATGCATGCTGAGTTTTATGTCCATAAAATATGTTTCTTTTCATTTAAAAGAAGTTCTAGACTCAAACTTTTGTGCACTTGTCACATGCACAAAAACTCCATCTACTAAAGTGAAAAAAATATGCTAGCTATCAAAATCGATTGTGCTGTAGAATCCAGCAATACTAGTCGGATATCTGCTGTTTTCATTTTGTGCTTCTGAGATAAGTCTTCATTGTCCAGCAGATATAAAGTTATTAAACTGACTCCTTGTATCCACACAATAAGGAGGTATTTCATTTACAATGGCATTAATGGCATTGTTTATTTGCACACACTGTGTGCACTGTTTTAGCACCCAATTCAGACACCTGAATTGGCTCTTTAAAATAACAAAAATATATTTAAAAATATATATTTTTTTTTCTCCATTGAACACAAAAGGAGATGTTGGGCAGAATGGTGAGTGAATCATGACAGAATTGTCATTTTTTGGTCAACTATCTCTTTAATCTTGTGTATTTGTAATACCTTGAAAACTTTCTTCTGGAAAACACCATGTTTGTGACACGGAAAAGTAAGTCAGTGCTCCAGACAGCTTACCTCATAAACGTTGAATTGTGACTGGCCTCTTGACAGTTCTCTATAGCTTGTGCTGAATTCTCCAATGAAGTCATGACTGTTTAAACACACACACACACACACACACACTGTTCAGCATGGAGGACATTTTATCACATTAAACCCACCACGAACATCAGCTGCTTTTATTTTCAGCTGACTTTGTAACTTAATGACATGACAATCAAATTTGTCATAATGTTCTTACTAGGCCTTGATAAATTCCTGATCTTTCTCAAGCATTTCAAGTGCTTTAAAATAAAAATATTTATTATCTTAGTTCAAAGCACCCTAAAAATCCTCTAAAATTACTTTGATGATTTATCTAATTGCATTACAGATGTCTAGTGATCAGACTTCATCTGGGTCCAAAAAACACAAATACAGACGTGTGCTAACAAAAAGATATAACTCCAAACATAGTAGGGACAGGAGGTGTCATATATTTACATTTACAGTAAGTGCCCTCAATAGGTATTTGGACACTAAAAGGTGCACTCAGTAACTTTTGTCTTTGTGTCATCTTGGACATCTTGGCTTGGATGCAGCATAATTTAAAATCAATAATTTTCAGTTTCAAATGCCATTGTAGAAATTTAGTATTCACAGTCAGCCATGATTACTTAATCAATGAGTGAAAGTGTCAAATAACAGGACTGTTACTGAGATTAAGCGAGTAGTATTTGGTTGGTCATGTGATTCTAACATGCAGCCCCATATGCGGACCCTCTCCATGTATACGGTTACTGATATGACTGGAGTCTTCATTTTAATGTGAGTGGTCATGATCTCCTACATATATTACAAAATTACAATTAATATCTTTAGGAGATAAACTTTTGTAAACTTTTTTAACTGAGTGCACATTTAAAACCACACAAAAAGTGTATGAATGTCATTTTATTGCAAAATATTAATGAAAATATACAATTAAAGAAAACAATGTTATCTGGCTTTGTGTTTTGTTTTTGAAGACGCAACACCAATTTTCCATTGTCGAGTTCTCGCTTAAAGCCTCATTTACATATAATCAATTTTTGACAATCTGCTTGTAAATAACACTTAAAATGGAACAATTTAGTACTTCACCATTGTTCAATTTGATCATAAGAGTGTTTTCTCTGTATCACATAGAGAACTCTTGAGCTATCATTACACTGATTATGAATAAATGGATGTTAGATACAGTGAGTATTGAGGTGAGCAAACTGTGACTATTTACAGCTCATTACCTGCCATCACGATCCCAGTCATACACTTCAACTTTGATCGTTCTGTAAGAGAGTGACAGAAAGTGAGAGAATTGGTCTGAGAATTGGTCCATATTGAACATAAACTGTTTTGTGTGATTTCAAGAGCAGTCTTTGTAAGTTATGGCTGAAATCACACATGAGCATTTGAAATATTTTTTTCATCTATAAGAGAATGTTATTTCATGCTATAATCATTCATATGTGTTTTTCATATCCTGTAGAAAGATAAAGAGCATGGGAACAGTATATATGATGAAAAGTAAAAAAAGGCATTTATATCAAGTTTTCTTTGGGAAAGTGTGGATTTGTGGGGGTAATTGCTTTTCTTGTTTCTGTTATTTATTTATTTATTTTCTTCATGGCAATACTGTATTAATTATTCCTAAAACATTCTGTTTTAAAGCACAAATTGTAGTATTAAAGTATTAAACTTTATTTTGTAGATAACTATAGCCATTAGTGTGCCATCTAATTTTGTTTTTCATAAACTTTATACTTTTTAAGACACTTAAGATTAAGCTCCCATTGATGATATAAATACGTTTCCATCCAAATTGTGAATTTAATTTATGCAGAAAAACAATTTGCAAAAAAGTAGCATTTCCATCCTATGTGTTGAAGAGAACAAAATCATCACTTCTCCGGACATTGGCGCAAAAAAGAAATGAAAATGGAAACTGACACCACCATTGCTCTTCTATTAAATGTAATGAATTGCTTGAGGTTTAGAGCGTTTAGAAAAAATACTCTGGCGAACTTCATGTTTGCTAGCGTTCAGCGGCAGATGCCTTTATGTTTGGGAGCAAAAGTATGTCAGTCAATTCTGGGAGGTAGCAGTAGCCAATTATTTCAATGACAGACTTTGGTATTTTAAAATAACCATAACAACATTTGAGATGCTATGCGATGATATTGTTAATCTATGAGCGTATTTACATTACTTTTTTAATGCACATTGACAGTATATTCCTGTAAACATTCTATAGAAATATATTTGGTAAATGTGTATCCATGTCTTCTTACCGCATAATGTGTATCCACGCAAGTCTTCTTACCGCATAAAAAATGTATCCACCTCAAGCGAGCACATCCGTTTCTCATGCGCATTTTGGAAACTTTATTAGCATCTTGGTGTTTCCATTTTTTATGCAATATCCCACAATTTCCGTTAAAATACATGAACGGAAAACCAGCTAGTGATAGAATGTTCAGCATTCCAAATGTGACTGAGAACGATATTTGGTAAATGTGTATCCATGTCTTGTACATTAACAATTTTTCCATGGTACATGTCCAAAATCATGTAAAAAGCATGGTTTCATACTGGCCCCAGTAAACACAGTCCACCCCCAAGTCTCTATGGCTACGTTCACACCGCAGCTGAATATGGCCCAAATTTGATTTTCTGCTTAAATCAGATTTTGTTTTTTGTTTTTGTAAGGATGTTCGCATACTGTATCATATTAAATGTAGCACATTTCAGACACTAGTCTGAATAGCTGACTCTCCTAAATTGACCTGCATGCTTATAACAAACCCTGGCATGTTCATCATTATAATATGTACACTGGCGGCCAAAAGTTTGGAATAATGTACAGATTTTGCTGTTTCGGAAGGAAATTGGTACACTAATTCACCAAAGTGGCATTCAGCTGATCACAAAGTATAGTCAGGGCATTACTGATGTAAAAAACAGCATCATCACTATTTGAAAGAAGTAATTTTTGATCAAATCTAGACAGGCCCCATTTCCAGCAGCCATCACTCCAACACCTTGTCCTTGAGTAATCATGCTAAATTGCTAATTTGGTACTAGAAAATCACTTGCCATTATATCAAACACTGCTGAAAGCTATTTGGTTCATTAAATGAAGCTTAATATTGTCTTTGTGTTTGTTTTTGAGTTGCCAGAGTATGCAATAGACTGGCATGTCTTAAGGTCAATATCAAGTCAAAAATGGCAAAAAAGAAACAGCTTTCTCTAGAAACTCATCAGTCAGTCATTGTTTTAAGGAATGAAGGCTATACAAAGCTTGAAATTGCCAAAAAACTGTGAGAAGTGCCCGACAACACAGCCACATCTATGGCCAGTGCTACAGGAAGCGTGGGGTGAAATGTCACCTGAGTATCTGGACAAACTGACAGCTAGAATGCCAGTGGGTTCAAAGTTCATACAGTACATTAGGTTAGGCTGTAGGGTTTGTTCAAATGCCTAACTCTGAGTAATAGTAATAGTGATTCTTGCCTTGCAAACACCTCTAACAGTTTGAATGAAATGTAGTTCATTAGTGTAACTGTAAGACATTTATGGTTGGCAAGCAACTTGTCGTGTAAATACAGAATTTAACTGAAGTACAATCACAGGTGTGTATATATCAGCTATTTTTCAACAGCTTTTGAACATGGCATTTCCAATCAGATTTTACAGCCGAAACTGTCCGTTTTATAACTGGAGTTCAAATATGCCTTTTAAGAGCACCTACTATGGTTTTT
This sequence comes from Myxocyprinus asiaticus, assembly GCF_019703515.2. Classification (NCBI taxonomy): domain Eukaryota; kingdom Metazoa; phylum Chordata; class Actinopteri; order Cypriniformes; family Catostomidae; genus Myxocyprinus; species Myxocyprinus asiaticus. The sequence continues at coordinate 4,549,834 of NC_059388.1, forward strand.
AAACGTGCCTAATTTTGTTTTAAAGGTCTCATACAATAGATTTACATGCATCCAAGGTCAAAAAACACTTTAATTTGCTCATAATTTAATAGCAGCATTACCTTTTTTTTCCCCAGTGTCAAAAATGACTCGTTCAATGATCCGTTCTAAAGGATTAATTCTAAACTCCTCCTTTCAGATAGCCTACTCTGCTCTGATTGGTCAGATGTCCCAGTCTGTTGTGATTGGTCTACCGCGTAGTGTAGTGTTTGAGGGTGGGTCAAAGCTGTTCGCGAGCAGCCAATGAAGACCAGAGGCGGGTTTTTTGTTACCATATTACGTAGGTTAGTACAGGAAGTCTGGAATTACTAACAACTCATTTGAGGTGTCTTTCTTTTGGGAGTCAATAACTCCATTTGTCGTGCACTTTGATTTTTGAAACTTTGCAGACTTATTTACATTCACAAACAGCTATATAACACACTACATGAAAGGTAATATTTGAAAAACCATAATAGGTGCTCTTTCTTTTTTAGGAAGGAAAATTAAAAACCCCTTTCACATACTCGGGTTGGTGGGTCAGATTAGTGTGTTTTGACAGAAAATAATTACAAGTCCTGCTGTCCGCGGTGTGATAGGCATGTGATGACTTTGCACAGTTCAAATAGAACAGCTCTGTCAATTACACAAAGCTTTAACATGACAAATGATTACAACAATTCAATTCCCACAACATCCCTTAGCACCCATTCTCAGCATTATCATCAGCGAGACACTCCACTCATCTTTATTAGCACATGTGTGCTGGCTTATCCCAGACTCCCGTGAACGCTTAGTGCTCTTCCTCTCTGTCTGTCTTTCTCTCTTTCGTTTCCCACATGTACAATCACAGATAAAGCGCTGCATTGTATGGGAGAGAGCGCTACGGCCAAAAAATTGATGCTAATCAGCAAGAGTACTGCTACTGTGTGGAAGCTTCAGCTTTATCGCCACACAGCCAGAGCTCCATGATGGAGGTTTTTGGGACATGATTAAAAGCAAGATGTTGCACTTTGGGTTTTCCTCTGCTTTGGGAATGTCTTATCATTTTATAATGTATCATATCTCAGATTCTGATTTAACACATAACCCTGAAACTGTTAAAGGTATGTTTCAGGTTCAATACAAGTTAAGCTCTATGGACGCATCTCTGACATTCTGTTGATAAGCAGAAAATAATTTTGATTCGTTTCCCAGTTTTTTAGAGAAAAAATTGTGTTTATATTAAAGCACTTACAATGGATGTCTGATTTTAGTGTGAATAATTTGTCTGAATACTGAATGGCTGATGATGAAATGCTTTTTGCAAACACTTGTGGTTGCTTGAAAAATGTGTCATAATGGTATTAAACAGAGCACTATTTAGTGGAATCGTTCAATGTTGCCTGCTGGAATGTTTCACACAACAAATCAAAAACACAGCAATTACCTACAACCAAAAAGAAAAAGAAAAAACACAAAAATTCCCTACTTCCAATCAAAACAAACTAGTTTCCATTAAACAGTAAAAAAGAAAAAAAGTTTTCACAACCAATAAAAAAAAAATCACCAATTTCCCACAACCAATCAAAAAACACCAGTTTTCAGTAACCAATCAAAAAAACAACTAAAAATTTGCCAATCAAAATATACATTTTTCAAAACCAATCAAAAACACCAATTACCCACAACCAATCAAAATACACCAGTTTCTAGAAACCAATAAAAATACAATTTTCTCACAACAGATCAAAATGCTCCAGTTTCTTGCAACCATTTAAAATAAACTAAAAACCACAAGTTTCCTGCAACCAAAGGATACAAATTTCCCACAACCAATAAAATGACAAAAATCAGCAAATCAAAACCATACACTTTTCACAATTCCCACAGCCATTCAACAAACACCAAATTCTCTTACCATTTAAAAATATTGCATTCCCACAACCAATCAAAATACATCATTGTCCAGTAGCCAATTAAAACAACAATGCCAAATTCCCACAACCAATCAAAAAACACCAGTTTCTGTAAGCATTAAAAATACTGAATTCCCACAACCAATCAAAAACACCAAATTTCCACAGACAATCAAAATAAATAAAATTCAAACAAAATACAACAAGCCCATTCGTTTCACTCACAAACTAGTGTTTTAAGCCATCTCAATTCACTCTGTGAGAAATATTTTCAGATAAATGTACCGACTTAAATTTTGTTTGGACTAGTTTTAATCGCAATGCTGTTCTGTAAGTAACAATGTGCTATTTCCCACATTCTGTTTATGTTTCATGAAGCAATACGTGAAAATGATTGCCCCCAAGTAACATACATACATGCTTTTGTCGTGTTTTCATTTACTGCCTCATCAAACAAACAAAATATGGGAAATGGCTCACTACTTACAGCATATGACTAAATCCAGCCCCAAAACAATGCAACAAGGTGCAGATCTGTTTAAATAATCATTAAAGAGTGACATGAGCTTGGCTCTCACTCACAGAGACACATTGTGTATGTGTATGCGCACTGTCGCTTGAAGCTGCTGCTTGAGTCCCTGCATGAAGGAAAGAAGCCGCAGGCAGTCAGAGATTCTCAGCCACAAGCAAATAAACCATAACAAATTATCAGCGAATATATCGGCAGTAATTCCATTATCGGAGCGAAAATAATATTTTGATTTTCCAGGGTATTGGCCAATAATATATCGGCCACCGATATACTGTGCATCCCTAAACAAAATATTAATAACCAACAGCCTGTTTCTAGTAATCAATCAAAAATAATTTAATTTCTACAGCCAATAAAAAAAACAGAAATGTCTCACAGCCAATCAAAAATTAATTCCTGCAACCACTCAAAATAAACCAACCAGTTTTCCAAAACTAATTTAAAAACACCAGTTTCCTGTGACCAAATGACACAAATTTCCCACAACCAATAAAATAACAACAAAAAATTCAGTAGCAAATCAAACACATACATTTTTCACAACCAATCCAAAAAAAAAAAAAAATTACCAAATTCCATCCACTAACACATGCTTGCCCTGGATCAACGGCCAAAACCTCCACAGGGCGAGCAGAATTGCCAACAACTTGAGGCAGTTGATGTGCCAACGTAGCCGCGGGCCCGTCCAGGAGCTGGCGGCTGTGTGCCCGTTGCATACAGCGCTCCAGCCCGTTTTGGAACCATGATGCGCCTGGAGATCTGCTATAGGGGAACGCTTGCCCGTAGAAATGTGAGGTCGGTCCAAGGGCTGAAGAGGCGGCGACAGTCCGGCGTGATGGCCATGCGATGTGTCCCGCAGTGCCATGACCATCTCGGGTCTCGAGTCTGAAGCCAGTGCTGAAGCGGTCTCATATGCATCAACCTGAGCGGAGTGGCCACTGCTGAGGATGCCATACACCCCAGGAGCCTCTGAAACAGTTTCAGTGGAACCGCTGTCTTCTGTCTGAACGCCTTCAAACAGGTCAGCACCGACGCACCGTCATCGAGACTGAGTCCAACTCCAAGCCGAGAAAAGAGATGCTCTGAACCGGGAGGAGCTTGCTCTTTTCCCGGTTGACCCGAAGCCCTAGTCGGCTGAGGTGCGAGAGCACCAGGTCCCTGTGCGCACACAACACATCCCGAGAGTGAGCTAGGATTAGCCAGTCATTGAGATAGTTAAGGATGCGAATGCCCACTTTCCTTAACAGGACAAGGGCTGCCTCTGTGACCTTCATGAAGATGCGAGGGGACAAGGACAGGCCGAAAGGGAGGACCTTGTACTGATACGCCCGACCTTTGAATGCAAACCACAGGAAGGGTCTGTGTCGAGGTAGAATCGAGACGTGGAAGTACGCATCCTTCAGGTCCACCGCTGCAAACCAATCTTGATGCCGGATGCTCACTAGGATGTGCTTTTGCGTCAGCATTTTGAACGGGAGTCTGTGTAAAGCCCGGTTCAGTACTTGCAGGTCCAAGATTGGCCGCAACCCACCGCCTTTCTTCGGTACAATGAAGTAGGGGCTGTAAAACCCCTTCTTTATCTTGGCCGGAGGGACAGGCTCTATCGCACCCTTCTGTAGGAGGGTAGCGATTTCCGCACGCAAAGTAGCGGCGTTCTCGCACTTCACTGAGGTGAAGTGGATGCTGCTGAACATGGGCGGATGCCTGGCGAACTGAATCGCGTAGCCGAGTCGGACGGTCCGGACCAGCCATCATGACAGGTTGGAAAGCGCAAGCCACACGTCCAAGCTCCAGGTAAGGGGGACCAAGGGGACAATCTCGTCGGACGTACCAGTGGGTGGGGCCTCGTGGCGGGGTGGAGCCTGAGGTGCCACGTCATGCTGTGGCCGTGCTGAGTTCAGGGATATCGAAGCACTTACCTGGCTCCTTGTTACCACCCCCGGAACAGCCTGGGACGGGGGATAAGAGGCTTGTCCTAGTGACCCGTGGAGACCGTCACATCGGGTGCGGATTTGTGCTACAGCTGGGCGCACAGGGGCGGAGAGACCGCCGCTGGAGTGCCAAACCTGCCGAAATGGAATGGTGGACGGTGGTCATGATGACGGCCGTGCACACTGGGTATGTGACCCAGGGAACAAGGAAACCACTGTTTTGCTGAACCTTTGGGTACCGCAGCCACTTGGGCATGTGGTGAAATTAAATGAAAAGGTAACAAAAGATTCTCCTCCCGGCCCTACACCGGGGGATGGAGTGGTCTGCTTACCAGCTCCAGAGCAGCGGGTTTCCTCAACCCTGGGTCGCCCGTCTCAAGGGCAGCCTCTCAGGGACGACTTAAACCTACAGGCCCTGGACGGGAGCTTCGGGCGCCCACGCTAGGTGGCGGTGCTCTGCGGGCATAGGTGCACCGCGAGGGCCTTATCCACCGGGGAGATCACCGAATACCCCTTGGCCGCCCCACCATCAAGGGTAGTGAGAGCAGGGGAGCAGAAAGATCAGGACTGGGCAGTAAAAGGTGCCTCCCATGACCTTGTCAGCTCCTCGTGCACTTCCGGGAAGAAAGGTATTGGGGCGGGGCATGGCTGTGAGCGGCGCCGCGGGCCCAGGAACTAATCATCGAGCCGCGAGGGTACAGGGGAGAGCGGAGGGTTCCACTCTAGCCCAATGCTCGCGGCTGCCCGGGAAAGCATGTCCGTCATCTCCGCATCAGCCTGTGACTGGACAACCGTACCCGAGGTACCGCTTAGGCTTTTGCGTCCGACTGGACAAGCCCGCTCGCCGATGCTGCGCTCGAGAGCTCAACTCACCGTGAGACGATCCGGCGGACTCATCCAGAAGCCCGATCGGGGCAGACGAGCGTGCTGGGGAATGGAAGGTCTGTGGGGGGATACCCAGTGGAGGTGGTCCAATTGAGGTCCCCAAATCTCCCCCAGTGCTAGCCACGCTGGCCTAATACCTATAGGTAGAAGGATCGAGGCGGGGAGCCGCTGGGGTGGCTTGCTTTCTTACGAAGGCAAGCCGCGACCGCAACGTTGCCATGGACATGTTCTCGCAATGAGTACATGACCCATCCATGAACGCTGTCTCCACGTGGGTAGCGCCCAGACACAAAAGACAGTGATCGTGACCGTTAGAAGACGAGAGATAACGACCGCAACCAGGAATAACACACAAACGGAAGGGCATCTTTTCTTTTTAGAGAAATATACTCTTTTTTAGAATATACTCTTTTATTTCTGCCGAAGCGCCCAGGGGCGTTCTCTGCAGTGCACCAGTGCAGAGGGGGAGAAGCCGCTGAAATGTGCCGTCAGATCCAGCAGAGGTGAATGGACAGCCGTGGGAATTCAGCTCAGTGAGCATCGACCGTTCGGCTCCGAAGAGAAAATCTGAATGAGTGGCTGCATACCAGCTCCTTTTATACACGTATGTTCGGAGGAGTGGTATGCAAATACCACTTGCCAATTCCCATTGGCCTTTTTTCAAAGACCAGAGGTGTTTCGGGCTCCCAAGAGTGACCCCTAGTGTCACTACATCGACACAACGTCGAGTGAGTAAAAGATAGGGAACATACATTTTTCACAACCAATAAAAAATAAATAAATAAAAAAAAAATCCCCACAACCAAAATACACACGTTTCTGTTAACCAATCAAAATACACAAATTTCCCACTATCAAAAAAAAAAAAAAAAAAGTACATACAATTTCTCAACCAATAATAAACACCCTCTCCTGTGACTTTACCTGTCATAATCACCATTGCACAGGGCTCTGACTGTGATTTTGAAGGCCTGCCATACAGGGTTCAGTGTGTTCTTCACAACCTCTGTCTTATGACAAATGGTAAAACTGTAAGACAACAAGAAAACAGTTAAATACATTACAGTAATATATACTAAACTGTGATCAAATGAACTTGTGTTTAAAGAGATATTTTTTTATTATTCATATACTGTAGGACTTATTTCAAATTGGAGATTCAGTTAATCACCTTCAATTCATGTCTACTTGATGGGCTGTAACCTGCATCTTTACTAGAATATTTTGTATTCACATCAAATGTATAGCTAATTATCTTGTTTGTGTAAGCAGAAATGAAACATTATTTTCCACCCTTCACAGTGGAGTTATGCAGAAATTATTTCTGTAAAAATAATTACTGAAAACTGCACCAAACCAGTTAATATTCTTGGAAATTCATATTGCTCAGTATCAACTGGGCTATTTCTGAAACTGAAAAAGAAATATTTGACATATTTGGTTTGACTTTTAGACACTGGCCCTTGAGCTAAACCTCCCTAAACTACACTGGATTTTCCTTAAAAAAGACACTGTTTTTAAAAGGACAGATATGAATGGACTGCTCAGTTATGGGCTCAATACACAGCTCACTACTAGCCTTTTTCATTGACTCTCTCTCCTTCTCTCTCTCTCTCTGTGTGTGTGTGCAGCTTTAGTGCTGCTGAAACTGAACTTAAAAATGTCATCCTTTGCTGTGAGGTGGTCTCGAGCTGATCATGGAACAGATGGCAAGTAATGACCCTGCCTGGTAGTTAGACAGCATCAGTGATGACTCTTTTTTAATAAAGATATATCTGCAATTCTTTTTAAGGCTATGTTGAATGACAAGGCATGGGCCTACATGATATTGCATACAGTAAAACATGGGTAAAACAAGACCACGCCTACAACATAAAATCATGTTGTATATAGGCCTATACAATAACCAAATAAAAAATTAATTAGATGCCAAAAATATATTTTTTTCCACAAAAATAGCTCTGTCCACTTATTTGAAGTTTTATCAGATATTTTCCTCTAGTGTTATATTATCAAAACTCATATTTCAGGCGTTGGAGCAATTCAACAATGATGATGATCAATAACATTAAATTCAGTCTGACAGACCTATTCGGCAATAAATACTGCTATAAATACAGCTATAAATATTTCTATTAATAATATGAAACCGTATTCTGCATTAATTTTATTAAAAATACATGTTTGCCTTTATGACAATGGAATTACTTAACTGTTTATTTAGTCTGTATTTGTGATAAACTCACATAGCCAGTGCCTGTCTCTATGTGAAACTGCGCTTGTCACAAACACATGAATCTGTCATGTCACCTGATATCATGCTGAACTTGTAACAATGGACACCATGTGATGGATGAACAGAGACAGTACTTTATGGCTTTAAAACATATTTGTGAGTGCGCAGGACATGTTTTGAGCTTGCACACGCACTTGATTTTCATAGAGCAGCGTATATTTGTGAGTGCACGTTCAGTTTTGTGCGAGAAAGACGGAAATCCGCGTGCGAGCAGAGAGATTTGCGCTCGCACAACCAGTACATGGATGTGCTCTCGCATGATATGCATTCGTTCATGACATTTAATAGTATTATAATGCCATAAAGCTACAGTCTATTAAGCTGGACTATGGTCCATCAAGTTATTAATTTTCATTTATCTTGACAGTACATTTTGATTGTATTTATGTATCTTTCGGTTTTGCGCCTTCACTGACATGCTCTCGCGCCCCCCTGGGGAGGCACGCCTCCCAGTTTGAAAACCGTGGCAGTAAAATAATTTGACTTATGTCATCTAAAATAAAAAGAAAGTTGTATTTTCCCTCAGAATACTGATGAAAGAATAAAAAGTAATGGCTTTCTGAGTCCTTTCTGAGTTTCAGATGAGCTGTGCTCGGAGTTGACAAGACACCAAAGTCTGCAACCAAAAGCCAAATATTTCAATATGAATTAAAAAATTTCTCATCAAATTCTCCCGAGAACACGTTATCTGTTCTATGCTTTCCACTGTAATTTTAAATCTCGATACTCTCACTGTATATCAAAAATCTTATTAGTTTCTAATTTAATTTCTCCAAAGAAATTTCAGGAGAAACATCTGAGAAAAAGCTGATACTTAAATACTTAAAACAGCTGTTGGAATGAATGTGTTAACGCATGCAATTAATTAAAAAAGATCAACGCTTTAATTTTAATCATGATTATACCACGGTATAATCTATTGAATGCTTGATTCTGATTAGTTGACGGACGTTCTAAGGTGTGCAATTACTTTTCAAGTAAATGAACATGCTATGAAGTATTTCCAGGTCTTGACCGCATAACGGTTCCATATCACTTCGCCAAATTATTTAAGTTATTTCAAAGAGCCCTACAGCCTACCACAACAAAATAACAAATTACAACAAAGACATTGGTTAAGTAAATCTGATAAGAATGTCAAACAATGTCTTTTATATCCTAAATGTATTTCAATTTCGGTTGAAAAGCTCCCTTATCTCCCCCGCACTTACACAAGCTCTCTTTCGATCCCTCAAAAACAAACTCACACACAAACTCTCACACACACACACACACAAATGCACAAGTGCTCCAGTAAAGCAGTGCAAGCCTCGCTATCCTCCGTTGCTAGTTCTAAAGTGACATTTTTGAACTAGCAATGAAGGCTCGGACTGTATTAAAGCAAGACGTTGAATTCAAGGTGGAAGAAAGTAGTTCCATTCACAAGAGCATTTTAGGGACGAAAACCAGAAAATGTCTTGAGATAAAACCCTGAACGATGTCTTAAGGTGTGGTAACTGTGGTATAAGCGGAGTAATTGACTCCAGCCCGTTGAATTATTGATAAATAATGCACACCTGAGGTGTAGTGGTGTTACTACCTCTGGTGTGCATTATTTTTCAATAATTAAGTCAATTATTACTTACTTAACGCATTCACCATTAATACCACACAAACCAGCATAACCACTTTTTGGAAGGGCAGAACCTTTGTAATGCATCCGCCCAGAGATGCACACTTCACAACACACACCAGAGCCCTTCTACCAAGGGGAGCCTACAAGCTTAGCATAAGTAAGGAATAATTGATGACCGCTGAATTACTGAAAAATAATGCACACCCGAGGTGGTAATGTGGTCACAACGTGCAGCGGAGTGACCGTTACACCATGCGTGTGCATTATTTTTCAATAATTCAACAGCCAGAGTCAATTATTTCGCTTATACCATAGTTACCACACCTTAAGACATCGTTCAAGACATTTTCTGGTTTTCGTCACTAAAATGCTCTTGTGAGTGGAACTACTTTCTTCTGCGAAGGATTCAACATCTTGCTTTAATACAGCTCAAGCCTTTGTTGCTAGTTCGAAAACGTCACTTTAGAACCAGCAATGGAGGATTGCGAGGCTTCCACTGCTTTACTCAAGGACTCACAGGAGTAACAAGTTAGTGCATTTGTGTGTGTGTGAGAGAGTTTGTGTGTGAGTTTATTTTTGAGGGATCGAAATAGAAAAGCTCAGAAATCGCCTGTGGGATTACCTTTATTTGTTGCAGCTCTTGTCAGAAGTAACATCGCTTCAAAATCGCGAAGATGTACAGTACTGTGCAAAAGTTTTAGGCACTTGTGAAAAATGTTGCATAGTGAGGATGTCTTCAAAAATAATGTCATAAATAGTTTTCATTTATCACATACAAGTCCCCCCAAAAAAGCAAATTAATATTCGGTGTTACCACCTTTGCCTTTAAAACAGCACCGATTCTGCTATGTACACCTGGACACAGTTTTTCTTGGTTGTTGGCTGATAAGATGTTCCAATCTTCTTGGAGAATTCGCCACAGTTCTTCTATCTATTTAGGCTGTCTCAATTGCTTCTATCTCTTTATGTTATCTCAGACTGACACAATGTTCAGTGGGGGGCTTTGTGGGGGCCATGACATCTGTTTCAGGGCTCCCTGTTCTTATATTCTAATCTTTTCTATTTGCAAAAGTAATGTTTGGGAGTCTAACATTTATATTTCCTATTGACAGACTAAAGCTGAAGATATAAATAATCATCTTAAGACAAATGCTTTTGTGAAACATCTTATGAGCCTAAGACTTTTGCACAGTACTGTAAGTCTAAGCACTTCTCAGCAGCAGTGAGTGTCGCCATTTCCGATGTAAACATTAACAACTGTTTTCAACCCTACTGAGATGCAGGAGTGTGCTGACATGATGGCTCTGTTTTTCGCTCGCGAGTGTGTGCGTAATTCGTATAATGTTTGTGTGTCCTTGTGTGTAGGAGTGTGTGTGAGAGAGGGGGAGGGGGGTGAGGGTTTTTCCCCACAGATATTACAGTTAACATAGAAACTGTGGAATTGATCAAGTGTATCTAGCTTTGATACAGCTCAAGCCTTCCATGCTAGTTCGAAAACGGCACGGAGAATGCGCTGCTTTTCGGCATGTGTGTGCGTGTGTGTGTGTGTGAGCGTGAATGAGAGAGAGGGGGAGGGTTAGCGCGGTGCTTTCCATTATAGCTATGTGAGGCTGATTCTGGTGAAATACATCGAAACATAAAACGTTTCACATATTAAAAGTTATTTTGGATAACAGAAACTGTTGTATTGATCAAGTTGCTGGGGGTGTGGCTCTATTTGTTGGTCGTGGCACGAGTCTCAATGTGTGTTTAAGTGTGTGTGCGCACGTGCGTATGTATGTGTGTGAGCGTGTGTAAGTGCGGGGGAGACGAGGGAGCTTTTCAACCGAAATTGAAATAAATATAGGATATTATAGACATTGTTTGATATTCTTAACGATGAACTTAACCAATGCCTTTGTTTATATGGTTATTTTGCTGTGGTAGCATGTACGGTGTGTGTGTGTGAGTGAGACGAAAGCAAAAGAGAGAGAGAGAGAAAAAGAGAGGGAGCCCAAGGATGAAATTGAAACAAATTTAGGATATTATAGACATTGTTTGTCATTCTTATCCAATGAACTTAACCATTTTCCTTGTAATTGGTTGTTTTGTTGTGGTCGCCTGTAGAGCTCTTTGAAATAACTTAAATAATTTGGTGAAGTGATATGGAACCGTTATGCGGTCAAGACCTGGAACTACTTCATAGCCGTGCGTTTACTTGAAAAATAATTGCACACCTTAGAACGTCCGTCAACCAATCAGAGTCCAGCATTCAACAGAGCCGTGGTATAAAATAGAATAACGCGGCAGGACCATAGACATTCTTTGGGCTATACTGTCGTAACACGCTAGTTGACCATTACACTCTCTCCTATGATAGAGTCATGGAAGTTGTTATCTCAGTGAATGAAAGAATCTCTGCACACACACACAACACCGCTTACACAATAAAAGATGGAGAAAGGACCTCTTAATGCTATTTGATGTACACAACAACCCAGATGGGACTTGTTGTCACAGTCCTGTCACCTTTTCATGTTGAATTTTTGTCTGACAGTGTCATGGTGTCTGGATCCTGACTTCCTGTCTGGTTCGGTTTGTTCCGTGTTCCATGTTCTGTTTGTTTTGTTCCAAGTTTGTTTTGCATGCGGGATCAGCGTTTCCATGGGAACCCTCATTGTTTCCATGGGAACGCTGATCATGCCAACTTTCAGCTGGCAAGCGGCACCTGTCCCTTGTTTGTTCCTGCCTATTTTAATCACCTCGTGCGTCATGTCCTTTGCTGGATTGTTGAATGTAGTTTAGTGAATTAATGTAATCTTTAATGATTGTTGGATGTTATCATTATAGAAAGCTGTTTGATGTGAAGTAACTTACCTTACTCTCTCTGCCTATTTGGTCCTGTCTCGTGTATCTGTTTGGTTGCCTGTCTCTGCCCACATGTCTGGAGTGTGGTTGCCTTCCAGTTTGCTGTATGCTTGTTCTCTTCATTCACGAGCCTTCAATGGAAAATTCCTCATCTCTGCCCACGTTTCAGGAGAAAGATTGCCTTCCTGTCTGCTGGCTGTTGTTCTCTGCACCTCACTATGCTTCAACGGAGGATTCCTACGAATCTATTACAACGCACACACTCGTCTACGAACATCTCTCTCCACGGATTTGGGCATCGCCAAAACCCCTACCCGCTACTGCAGCCAGTGCCGGGATTCTCAGTCTTCACCAGTATAGTGAAAGTTAATATTTATTGTGAATAAATCCTTTGAACTGTTCCTCTGCTCTTGGGTCTCTTTGTCTCGCTCTCGCTGTGTGACAGAACAATCCAGCCAAGAATGGACCCAGCGGAGGAATCTACTCTTCGCTCTGCCCTCTCTCAGCAGGGAGCTTTACTGGGATGTCAGCAGGATCAAATCTCTGCATCTAACCTAACTCTGGAGATGATGGTGTCGCCACTCACTGTGCTCACCTCTGTCATGCAACAACTCCACCTATCTCCCGATGCTGGTCCCACTCAGGAAGGTTCCCCATGTTTCTGGGCGCTCAGATGCTCGTATCCCTCCTCCAACCATGTTTTCAGGTGAGGTGGGATCCTGTAGCACATTCCTCTCACAATGTTCCTTGTTCTTCTCATTGCAACCCTCTGCTCTCCCGTCACAGACAATGAAGGTGGCATACGTCATCATGCTGCTCACCGGCCATTCCTCTGCCGCTGCCAGCATCCACTGCCACGGAGGCCGTATCACTACCACTGCCAGCTCCCATGGCCACAGAAGCCGTTCCCCTGCCACTGCTAGCGCCCATGGCCACAGAAGCTGTTCCCCTGCCGCTGCCAGCATCCATGGCCACGGAGGCCATTCCCCTGCTGCTGCCAGTGTCCACTGTCATGGAGGCCATTTCACTGCCGCTGCCAGCACCCACAGAAGCCGTTCCCCTGCCGCTGCCAGCATCCATGGCCACGGATGCCATTCTCCTGCCACTGTTAGCTTCCACTGCAATGGAGGCCTTTCACTTCCACTGCCAGCGACCACAGAATCTGTTCCCCTGCCGCTGCCAGTGTTCACAGCCACGGAGGTCATTCCGCTGCTGCTGCCAGCACTCACGGCCACGGAGGCCGTTTCCCCTTCCTTGCCCGTGCTCATGACCATGGAGGACATTTCCCTGTCACTGCCAGTGCCCACGACCATGGAGGTCGTTCCCTTGACACTGTCTGTGCCCACAGCCACAGAGGCCATTTCCCCTTCCTTGCCTGTGCTCACAACCATGGAGATCGTTTCCCTGTCACTGCCAGTGCCCCTGACCATGGAGGTTGCTCCCCTGTCATTGTCTGTGCCCACAGTCATGGAGGCAGTTGACCTGTCCCTGCCAGTGCCTACAACCACAGAGGTCGTTCCCCTGTCACTGCCTGTGCTCATGATGTTGGGCCTCATGTAATCAGATAGAAGACAAAGGCAGGCCTAACACAGTCGTAAAACCTAACTCAGTCCCAAATACCAAGTCATAAATTTTACTGATAAAAATCGCGCCAAAATCAAACAAAGGGAGTCCAAAACAGACTACAAATTCCATGAAGCCTTGCTCACTAAAGGATCGAACTCTCAACTCTTATTGGATGAGGCACACGACAGAACGCACCTCAACCATGACATCATCAGGAGTAGAAATACCTCTGAAATGCTCCCGGGATTTGCTTCCAGCAACTTTGCTTGCCGTGCGTACAAGCAGCTCATCGCTGCTCTCAGGTGTAGCCTCGTGGCATAAGGAAGTAACGTCTGACTTGAAACTGTGGCCATACAATCTCCATCTCGCTGGACCAGTTGAGATTACTCTGTGTTCCACCGAACACTCTAATGGATCCGAAGGAGACTGCCAAGCAATCCGCATCTTCATCCGTTTGCCTGCAGAAGTGAAGAGATAAAAGATTTCTCTTCCATCTTCAATCAAGTCGACGTCGCTGATTTCTCCGCCAGCCCGCCAATAATCAGCAGCCGTACCGCCCGCTGACAGAGTGAGGAAACGGCCTCCCGTCATCACCCGAGCCTTCAGGAACCAAGTCGGAGTTAAAGGATGGATGAACACACATTCTACCTGTGTCCTCATGCGATTCAAGTAAGAGGTTTACGTCTGGGCAGAGATAGAATATTATAGTGTGTTATTCTTGTGTATCAACATTATTGCTTGTACAGTTTATGGACCGCCATGTCCGCTTATTGCTAATACTCAAGGTATTTAATTATCACGAATGAGATTTGCTGTATTGTAGTCCAACCACATTGGACTGTTGTGCATTTCCGCCATCGCGGGTGAGACCGGCAAACTGAGTTTATCCATTGAAGAACCAAAGACCGCAGGACGGTTTACAAGCCGTCCACCGCGTCTCTGAGTGATAAACTAACAGCTGCTTTCTCTCCCAAGATCGCGGAACCGGCTTTGGGGCCGTCACTTAATTCTCTCTCTCTCTCAAACTAACCACACACACACACGTGACCCCTCAAAAACATTCTCGCACACATTTTGGCTAATAGATAGCTTCGTGATGAAGCTCAGCTTTGTCCCTAAGCTATCATACAAGCAGATACATGCGGTAAACTGGAAGACACTATTGACTGGTCTCGCGTGACATACTTTCCAGGAGAGTCACGTCCACCATTTTTGCGCGTCCCTCCTTACACACACACACACCTTATGTGTTATAGGATTATTTTGGTTTCCATATCTAATCATATCACTGTTTAGTTTGTAGTTGTAAGTCAGAAGTTTATTGACTGCATTTTATTAATTATTAATCGATATTACTGCATAAATAAACTTTGTTATATTACAAAGAGAAGTGTTTTGGTTTGTTTTGCATACACCTGTGTCATGCTGACGGGATGTCAGTGCTCGGATTCAAGCCTTCATTCATTGTTTTTTTTTCTGAAAATCGATATTCTTCGGATGTCGATTTTCCTAAGAAAACAATCTAATATTGAGACTGTTATACTATCTGGTTATTAGTCCCTGATTCCAGGGTGGTGCCCCGTCAATATTAATCCTTATTAATATTCTATTGATTTTTGATAATTGATGATTATCTTTGATGATTGTTGAATTTGAATGATCAATAAGCTAGTGTTAATTTTAATTAATGTTTCATCGATGTTAACAATTAACGATTATCTTTGATAATTGTTGATTTAAAGGATTAGAAAAAGCTAACATTGATTCTCATCAATGTTCTATTGATTTTAATAATTAATAATTATCTTTGATAATTATTAATTATTGCTAATAACCAAACCCGCTCCTAAACATAGCGCACTACATTTACTGGAGCCCCATATGAGGTTTTAATGAGTTAGATTCAATTAATTAATTTAAATATTAATTAATAACTAATGAAATAATTATCAATTATTTCTGATAGTAACACTGATCTAAACAACCAGTAAAGCCCTACAACGACCAAGGAGGTCGTTCCCCTGCCATTGCCCATGACTACAGAGGTCGATCCCTTGTCACTGCCTGTTTATAGAAAGCTGTCTGATGTGAAGGAACTACCTTACTCTCTCTGCCTAGTTGGTCCTGTCTCATGCATCTGTTTGGTTGCCCATCTCTGCCCGCGTGTCGGGAGTGTGGTTGCCTTCCAGTTTGCTGAACGCTTGATCTCTGCATTCACGAGCCTTCAATGGAGAATTCTTGATCTCTGCCTGCGTGCTGGTAGAAAGATTGCCTTCCTGACTGCTGGGCGTTGTTCTCTGCACCTCATTACGCGTCAATGGAGGATTCCTACGAATCTATTCCTGACTTCCACAATGCACACACTTGTCAACGAACACACTCCCACGGATTTGCCATCGCGGGGCCATGGTGCACAAGCATCGTCAAAACCCCTTCCCGCTACTGCAGCTGGTGCCGGGATTCTCAGTGTTTGCCAGCACAGTGAAAGTTAATATTTATTGTGTATAAATCCTTTGAACTGCTCCTCTGCTCTTGGGTCTCTTTGTCTCGCTCTCTGACACTTGTGATAGAAATCAAGTATTTTAATTACCACAGAAGTACGGCAAGTCTTAACTACCACCAAAACGTAGAATGAGAAATTTTTTCTGCAAGCGCTTTTTATGTGGAGTTCAAAGCAACGCTTGATGCTGGCATTGATGCCCTGATGCGAATCTTTGAGAGATGAGAGTTTAAGAGATGTAATGCCTATTGCAATGAATATGTAACCTATGGGGAGACTAGTTCTTTCAATCAGTCAACCTCCCTGTTAGACTTTGAGAAACGTTTAATGTTACTTGAATTGGTGATATTTTCGTGTATTTACTATGGCGGCCAAAAGTTTGGAATAATATACAGATTTTTCTGTTTCAGAAAAAGTGGCATTCAACTGATCACAAAGTATAGTCAGGACATTACTTATGTAAAAAAAAAAAAAAAAATCCAGCACCATCACTATTTGAAAAAAGTCATATTTGATCAAATCTAGACAGGCCCCATTTTCAGCAACCATCACTCCAACACCTTATCCTTGAGTAATCATGTTAAATTGCTAATTTGGTACTAGAAAATCCCTTGGCATTATATCAAACACAGTTGAAAACTATTTGGTTCGTTAAATGAATCTTAACATTGTCTATGTGTTTGTTTTTGAGTTGCCACAGTATGCAATAGACTGGCATGTCTTAAGGTCAATATTAGGTCAAAAATTGCAAAAAAAGAAATATCTTTCTCTTGAAACTTATCAGTCAATCATTTTTTAAGGAATGAAGGCTATACAATGCTTGAAATTGCCAAAAGATTTCATACAATGGTGTACACTACAGTCTTAAAAAAACAACAGACAACTGGCTCTAACCAGGACAGAAAGAGATGTGGAAGGCCCAGACATAACTAAACAAGAGGATAAGTACATCAGAGCCTCTAGTTTGAGAAATAGATGCCTCACATGTCCTCGGCTGACAACTTCATTGAATCCTACCTGCTCAACACCAGTTTCATGTACAACAGTAAAGAGAAGACTCAGGGGTGCAGGCCTTTTGGGAAGAATTGAAAAGAAAAAGCCACTTTTGAAACAGAAAAATAAAAAGAAAAGAGTGTTATGGATCTTAACCCCATTGAGCTTTTGTGGGATCAACTAGACTGTAAGGTGCTACAGGAAGCGTTGGTTGAACTATCACCTGAGTATCTGGACAAACTGACAGCTAGAATGCCAAGGATCTGCAAAGCTTTCATTGCTGCATATGGAGGATTTTTTTATGAGAACTCTTTGAAGTAGTTTAAGAAGTTCTGAACATTTTTTTTTTTTTTCAAATTGTAATAGTAATTTTTCACATTATTAATGTCCTGACTATACATTGTGATCAGTTGAATGCAACTTTGGTGAATAAAAGTACCAATTTCTTTCCATAAGAGTAAAATCTATGCATTATTCCAAACTTTTGGCTGCATATATATATATATATATATATATATATATATATATATATATATATATTTGTGTATATAACAGCAAATTGTGAGCAATTAAAAAATCCTCTGAGTAGAGGTGTCTAGTCTAATGATCAAATTAAAGAGATAGACTCAGACTGTAGCTGTAAAAAAAGTACAACTGCGAAAATTCCCATAGCTGATCTTCACGAATGAAGAAGCAGACATCTTTTCGAAACTGTGTAACCGATTTCTTGTCTCTGAATGTGGAAGTATTGAGAACAAGAAGCAGTCAGATAATCAGAGGTGATTTGTCAGATGAGTCAACCAGTTGATCCAGGTGCAAAGGACCACTGGTATTTATCTAAAGATATTCAATACAAAGCTATTTCCCCAACAGAGTCTGATATTGATGTTGTGAGAAGTGTGTGTGTATGTGAATGTGTTACTCACGTTCCATCCTCGTTGCTGCGGTAAAACACTAGGAAAGGGTCGGATTTGCCAAAGAAGTCCTTTTTGTCCAGTTTGTTGCCACAAAATTGCATCATCACAGACTCCTGCAGGGCGAGAATGTTTTAGAAGAAAAAGCAGGTTATGAGGGCAAAAATAGGAGTGTGCATTTAAGGCACTTAGAAGACCTGGAAAAATAATATCAGTACAAATGAGTGAAGTATTCAGGCATTGGGGGTTAAGATGGCTAACACTGTGGAAATATTAAATGGTTTGGGTGTTCACCCAAAACAGTTCACCCAAAAAATTTTATTCTGTCATTATTTACTCAACTTCATGCAATTACATTTGTACAATGAAGGGGAATTGGAGCTTTCAAGCGTCTAAAAAGGACGCAAAAGCACCATAAATGTAAGCGCAGCGTAGTTCTAGCGGGAAGACCAGCAGCTGTACATCATCGCACCATTAGCTAGGTAACTCCTAGCCAATCACATGTAAGCCATTGCTTTATAAGCTTGCTCAATCTATCACATTGCTGTTTCAGTGTGCTAACACGGCAACATCATTCTATAGCACTGTCCGATGTCGAGTCCATTTCGCTCTCCGACTAACAACATCCAGCTATGGACACGGACTTATTCACTGCTCTTTACCTTTTATCCAGAATCAGCAGTCCTCGCCACAACACACGTCTGCAAATTTCCGGATTTTCAGTGGGATCGCGCCCTTTCGGAATCATAACAGACATGTTCCAACCTCTCCAGGCCACAGGAGAACC
Organism: Myxocyprinus asiaticus; assembly: GCF_019703515.2. Lineage (NCBI taxonomy): Eukaryota > Metazoa > Chordata > Actinopteri > Cypriniformes > Catostomidae > Myxocyprinus > Myxocyprinus asiaticus. Next base: position 4,568,616 of record NC_059388.1, read on the forward strand.
AGTGCACAGAACATCTCTGGAAGCCCGCCTTCCATCCCAACGACGCCATCTCTTCATCTCAATTTCTGCCCGCATCAAACCCATGGGGAGTAAACAATCAGCAAACCCAGATCTTCATCCATATTTCATCCACTTAGGAGTTCTCCCTAAATCAAGCCACCGCATCCTCAATCGGAATGCACGACCCGGCGCGGAAGGAGTGCGCTCCTCGCCAAGTCTATCAAAATCATCAGCTCAGGCAGCAGCTGATTTCCATCAAAAATAATGATATCATATCCATCAAATGCATTCAGATTTAGTCATGGGTTTAGGCCTTCTGTTGCCTATGCTGTCTGATCATCATAACACATCTGCATCAATACCAAAAGGCAATATTTCATGTCAGCAGCACATTCGCTCTCATAGTAATGGCAGGCAACCACGCGTTCACAGCGTGATCACATGAGGGTAACTCGGTCAATGTTCACTCGCATGTCATTCACCGTGTTGCATGCCCGAGTGTTCCCCATCGGGGAATTAAGATCATTATTCAGGCATGTCATGATGTACAGTGCTCATTGTACGGGGTCCCATCACTCCATTCAGTAAGATATCCCTGTTTTGTTGGTCACGTAGCGGGCGTTTGCCAATACAAGGTATCATCCCTATGCCCTTCTCACTAGGAAAGACAGAGCTCATGATGTGGGCACTCTGAGGGAGCATGGCATCACAGTTTAATATAGTCTTCACCAAAGTCTTGTGAAATGGTCCCTAGTGAAATAATTAACTCATCTCATTCGGTTCAACATTTCAAGTGGTGTTCCCTACCCCAGCGCCTTCAAGGGCACATTAATGCCACTTCAAAAAATGCATTGTTTTCTTGCTCTATACATACTTCCACATTTTCATAGGAAGCACTACTGTTGCGGTGCGCCTCTGACACCTAGTGGTAGGCTCCGGACTGCATTCTCTTATTCATCATATAATTTCATTACCAGCGCAATGCATATCACCTATATGATCAGGCCATACAGGGGGTAATTCCTTTTTCATGGCATATTTATGTTTTATTACTCATTCAGGCATTATTAAGTGCAGTAATTTGTATCGTAATTCTTCATAAATAATTCACTTTCATCTTTGGTCGGACCATGTTTCAATCCATCATCAATTTTCAAAATTTCAAAGCTCATGAGTTTAACAGTCATGTCAGACTAACTACATTACTTTAAGTATCAACGCATTTCAGTATGATGCTGTTCACTTAATGCACGTGGTCAGGGACGTTACATTTAGTAGCAAGTAAGCAGGTTTCGTAATCATTGGATAAAACCTGTGCCGAATCAAGCTCAATAATTTAATCTTGCTACTCTTAATTTCTGTTCCTGCTGGTAAATCATAGCCCTCCATTATTTCTTCAACTATGTTTTCAAATGCCTTATTGATTTTAAAGTTATCAGTGTTTTCGTTTTGCTCCACTCAATATACGTAGGTGTGCATATATATATATATATTCAAGGCAGCTCTCGTCAGCAGCAGGCAGTAGGATTCGTTCCTCTGGACATCACAGTGCCGGATAGGTGTTCTCGCAGCAGATACCGGAATTCAGTCCACTGGAACTGCATCTCATGGACCATGCATAGTCTACCGGTTTTACGGGCAAAAAAAAAAGATACATATTTATAATTTTTTTTAAAAAAAAGCAGATATCAAAGATGCTTTCAAAATCATGCCTATTCACCCCGCTGACTGGCCCCTCTAAATTTCCATGGCAGTCAAAATTTTACTTTGCTGTCCGACTCACTCTAGCCCTCACATGGTAATTCTCTATCGAAAGGCCTATACTGGATCATTCTCAATCACATTAAGCTCCCCTTCATACTACACCTGCCCAACGATTTCTCATCGATCACCCCGCCCCTATTTTTGGACGTTCTATTGAGCTTTTTCACAAGTTGTGTGTTCCAATCTCAAGTGGAGTAAAAAAAACCAAAACAAAAAAAAAACACGGGCCGTAAAAATAAATTAGTACAGTAACTAATTTCTTTGTAATCAGATTACATCCATTGCTGCTTTTATTATGCCTTTTCTTCCTTGTTGATGCTTGACATAAAAGCTCCAGTCCCTATTCATTATAATTGCATGAAAATGAGCAACTTGTACAACCAAAATGTCTCAATTTGTGTTTCATGAGAAAGGTCAACTGGTTTGGAACGATATGAGGGTGAGTAAATGATAACAAAATTTACATTTTTGGGTGAACTAATCCTTTAACTATTGTACACAGACAGCAATGCCACATAGTCTAATCAGAAATCCATTTGACAAGTGCTTGTCAAATGCAATGATCCAGCAGGGAATGGGATAAGGTCTTTTGATCCATGTTGTGAAAGACAAATTCAACAATTACACTAGCAACATGAAGGTCTTTCTAGATTTGTGTGTGTGTGTGTGTGTGTGTGTTTGGGCGGGTTTGGGTGGTTTACAAGGACATTTTTCTAGGTTACAAACTAGTAATCACAAGGGTATTATGCTATAAATGTGGTTTATGAGGACATTTCTAGTGTCCCCATAATTCAAATCGCTTAAAAAACATACTAAACAATGATTTTTTGAAAATGTAAAAATGCAGAAAGTTTTTTGTGAGGGTTAGGTTTAGGGGGTAGGGTTAGGGGATAGAATCGTCCTGGTAGGGAGCGAGATGTTGTGTCAATGTAGTGACACTAGGGGTCACTCTTGGGAGCCCCAAACACCTCTGCTTTTTGAAAAAAGGCCAATGGGAATTGGCGAGTGGAATTTGCATGCCACTGCCCCGGACATACGGGTATAAAAGGAGCTGATATGCATCCACTCATTCAGGTTCAGGTAGCAAGAGGGACACAACGATGTAGTGACACTAGCGGTCCCTATACAAAACACCACAACTAGCTGAACTGTGTTACGTGGACTGGTGGTGCAAAACGGGCAGACCACTGTGTGCCTCGTAGCCAGCGCACCAGGCCGTCACGTAACCTCCCCCAACACTCTTATGAGTGTCGAACTGTCCTTCGGGAACATTTACATTTATGCATTTGGCAGATGCTTTTATCCAAAGCGACTTACAGTGCACTTATTACAGGGACAATCCCCCTGGAGCAACCTGGAGTTAAGTGCCTTGCTCAAGGACACAATGGTGATGGCTGTGGGGATTGAACCAGCAACCTTCTGATTACCAGTTATGTGCTTTAGCCCACTATGCCACCACCACTCCAACAAGTCGACTGCCCAAAAAATAGGGACAGGCTAACCCAGCTGTGGCCTCTTTCAGTCTTTTTTTCTCCCCAAAAAGAGTGGAATTTGTTAACTGACTGGGGGCCATACTGTCTACGTCGGGGGGATGTCACTCCCAAGGGGAAGACACCGCGGAGACCACATCCTGCTCAGAGAAAAAAGGGGGGGGGGGTATTTTGAGTGGAAATACATCACATGATCTTACCGAGTCTTGTCGGAAGTATGTCATGTGGAGAAGTCCCATGGTAGGTCCTACCCGAGGGGGTAGGAGTTTCTATAAACATGGTGACCAGAGGCAGAAAGGCCTCTGCCCAAGGAAGATGCAGTTTACCGACAGGGAAACGATTTAGCGGAAGATATCACATGGGGTCACCTACGGGGAACCACCATATGTGGAGCACCAACCTCAGTACAGGGCCTAATTAGCACATGTACTGGGCCGGCAGCAAGTTTCTCCGCAAACTCGTCTGCCACAGGGCTAAGGAGGAAAGTCATCCAGGGATCACAACTTGTGAACACGACTGGGAGTCAAAAGCGCACGTCTTCATGTCATGGGAGGGGAAAGGCGCTATGCACATGCGGTACACCCAGCCAGCTGTCCCGAAACTTACCTGTTCAGACCTGACAACACACGGGACAAAACCGGCTCAACCCGGCGATTATAGAACCTCGCAAAGGTTTTGGGTGTTACCCAGCCCGCTGCTCTGTAGATGTCTGCCAAAGAGGCGCCACTGGTCAGGGCCCAGGTGGTCCTAGTAGAGTGGGCTTGTAACCCCACGGGGGGCGGCACGTCCTGGGCGTGATATGTCATCACAATGGCGTCAACGACCCAGTGGGTGATCCTGTTTGTAGACAGCATTTCCTTTCCGCTGTCCACCAAAGCAGACAAAGAGCTGCTCGGAGCTTCTAAAGCTCTGCGTGTGATCCAAATAGATGCATAAAGCACGCACCGGACACAACAACACCAAAGCTGGGTCTGCCTCCTCCTGGGGCAGCGCTTGCAGGTTCACTACCTGATCCCTAAACGGGGTCGTGGGAACCTTGGGCACATAGCCCGATCGGGGTCTCAGGATAATGTGAGAGTAATCCGGACCGAACTCCAGGCACGATTTGCTGACAGAGAACGCCTGCAGGTCCCCTACCCTCTTGATGGAAGTGAGCGCAGTCAGGAAGGCAGTCTTCAAAGAGAGTTTCTTAAGCTCAACTGACTCCAGGGGCTCAAAGGGAGCACCCCGTAGACCCCGAAGGACTACAGGGAGGTCCCATGAGGGCATGAGGTGTGGTCTGGAGGGATTCAACCTCCTAGCACCTCTCAGGAACCAGATGATCAAGCTGTGCTCCCCCAAATACTTCCCATCCACTGCCTCGTGATGTGCAGAAATGGCAGCTACATACACCTTCAAGGTGGAGGGGGACAGCTGCCCCTCCAGCCTCTCCTGCAGGAAGGAAAGCACTGATCTGATTGTGCATCTCTGGGGGTCTTCGCATCGGGAAGAACACCACTTAGCGAACAGATGCCACTTCAAGGCATACAGGCGCCTCGTAGAGGGAGCCCTTGCCTGAGTGATCGTGTCTACCACCGCAGGTGTGTCCCATCCAAGGGCCAGACGTGGAGATTCCAGAGGTCTGCCCCGTCCCTGAGAAAGGTCCTTCCTCAGAGGAATTTGTGGGGTGGGGGCTGTCACGAGGAGCGTGAGGTCCGAGAACCACATCTGGGTGGGCCAGTAGGGTGTTACTAGGATGATCTACTCCTTGTCCTCCCTGACTTTGCACAGGGTCTGTGCAAGTAGGCTCACTGGGGGAAATGCGTATTTGCGTAGTCCAGGGGGCCAGCTGTGTGCCAGCGCATCTATATCGAGGGGTGCTTCGGTCAGGGTGTATCAAAGCAGGCAGTGGGAGGATTCCTGGGAAGCAAACAGGTCTACCTGTGCTCGACCGAATCGACTCCAAATCAGCTGGACCTCCTGGGGGTGGAGTCTCCTCTCTCCCCTGAGCATAAACTTTCGTAACAGCGTGTCTGCTGCGGTGTTGAGGACGCCCAGGATGTGAGTGGCTCGTAGCGACTTGAGGCGCTGGTGACTCCAGAGGAGGAGACGGCGGGCGAGTTCTGACATGCAACGGGAGCGTAGACCATCTTGACAGTTGATGTACGCTACCGTCGCCGTGTTGTCTGTCCGGACCAACGCGTGCTTGCCCTGGACCAACGGCCGGAACCTCCGCAGGGCGAGCAGTACTGCCAGCAACTCGAGGTAGTTGATGTGCCAATGCAGCCGCGGGCCAATCCAGGAGCCGGCAGCTGTGTGCCCGTTGCATACAGCGCCCCAGCCCGTCTTGGAAGCATCCGTCGTAACCACGACGTGCCTGGAGACCTGCTCTAGGGGAACCCCTGCCCGTAGAAATGCAAGGTCGGCCCAAGGGCTGAAGAGGCGGTGACAGATCGGCGTGATGACCATGCGATGTGTCCCGCATATGTGCACATACGGGACACATTCAGCACGTGTCTGAAGCCAGTGCTGAAGTGGTCTCATATGCATCAACTTGAGCGGTGTGGCAACCGCTAAGGATGCCATATGCCCCAGGAGCCTCTGAAAAAGTTTCAGTGGAACCACTGTCTTCTGTCTAAACACCTTCAGACAGTTCAGCACCGACTGTGCACGCTCGTTCGTGAGGCGCGCCGTCATCGAAACTGAGTCCAACTCCAAACCGAGAAAAGAGATGCTCTGAACCGGGGAGAGCTTGCTCTTTTCCCAGTTGACCCGAAGCCCCAGTTGGCTGAGGTACGTGAGCACCAGGTCCCTGTGCGCACACAACACATCCTGAGAGTGAGCTAGGATTAGCCAGTCATCGAGATAATTGAGGATGCGGACGCCCACTTCCCTTAGCGGGGCAAGGGCTGCCTCTGCGACCTTCGTGAAGACGCGATGGGACAAGGACAGGCCGAAGGGGAGGACCTTGTACTGGTAAGCCCGGCCCTCGAAAGCAAACCGCAGGAAGGGTCTGTGTTGAGGTAAGACTGAGACGTGGAAGTACGCATCCTTCAGGTCTACCGCCGCAAACCAATCTTGATGCCGGATGCTCGCTAAAATGCGTCAGCATCTTGAACGGGAGTCTGTGCAAGGCCCGGTTCAGTACTCGCAGGTCCAAGATTGGCCTCAACCCACCGCCTTTCTTCGGTACAATGAAGTAGGGGCTGTAAAACCCTTTCTTCATCTCGGCCGGAGGGACAGGCTCTATCGCACCCTTCTGTAGAAGGGTAGCGATCTCCGCACGCAAGGTAGCGGCGTTCTCGCCCTTCACCAAGGTGAAGCGGACACCACTGAACCTGGACGGGTGCCTGGTGAACTGAATCGCGTAGCCGAGTCGGACGGTCTGGGTCAACCATCACGACGGGTTGGAAAGTGCGAGCCATGCGTCCAAACTCCGGGCGAGGGGGACAAAGGGGATAATCACGTCGGACGTACCGGCGGGTGGGGCCTTGCGGCGGGGCAGAGCCTGAGGCACCACGCCGAGGGGGCTCGAACCCCATGGCCGTGCTGAGTCCAGAGACATCGAAGCACTTACCTGGCTCCTGACAGCCACCATAAGATTAGTCGAGGAGGGGGGAGGAGGAACATCGTCCCCGCAGTCCATCGGAACCAACCCGGTGTGGGCTTGTTTGTGCTACAGCTGGGCGCGCAGGGGCGTGGGGTCCGCCGCTGGAGCGCCAAACCTGCCAAAATGGGATGGTGGACGGTGGTCGTAACGACGGCACCGTAGGCCTTAGCCATCAGAGATGACGTAAACCTACAGGCCCTGGACGGGAGCTTCGGGCGCCCACACCAGGTGGTGTGCGCCTTATCCACTTGGGGATCACCGAATACCCCTTGGCCGCCCCACCATCGAGGAAAGTGAGAGTGGGGGAGCTGAAAGATCGGGACCAGGTAGTAAAAGGTGCCCCCATGATCTTGTCAGCTCCTCATGCACTTCCGGGAAGAAAGGAACCGGGGCAGGGCGCGGCCGTGAGCGGAGCTCTGGGCCCAGGAACCAATCATCGAGCCATGAGGGTTCAGGGGAGAGTGGAGGGTTCCACTCTAGTCCGACGCTCGTGGCTGCCCGGGAAAGCATATCCGTCATCTCCGCATCGGCCTGAGACTGGGTGACCACACCCGAAGGGGGAAGCCCAGCCGAAGCCTCCGCGTCAGAGTGGACGAGCCCACTCTCTGATGCTGCGCTCGATAGCTCATCATCTTTCCGGGCCCCGAAGAAGAGGTCGAACTCGCCTTGAGACGAGCATGCGGTCTCATCTGAGAGCTGACCGGGGCAAGCGAGCGTGCTGAGGAATGGGAGGTCCGTGGGGGTTTACCCGGCAGAGGTGGTCCCATTGGAGTCCCCAAATGACCCCCAGTGCTAACCAACACGGCCTCATACCCATAGGTAGAAGGACCGAGGCGGGGAGCCGCTGGGGTGGCTTGCTTTCTTACAAAGGCAAGCCGTGACCACAACGTTGCCATGGTCATGTTCTTACAATGATCCACGAACGAAGTCTCCGTGTGGGCAGCGCCCAGACACGTAAGACAGCGATCATGGCCGTCAGAAGCGGAGAGATAATGACCGCAACCAGGAATAACACACAAGTGGAAAGACATCTTTAAAAAGACGTTCCATGTGCACCGCTCTTTTAGAATGAAAATAGACTCTTTTAGAATATACACTTTTTTTTGTTCTGCCGAAGCACCCAGGGGCGTTCTCTGCACTCCACGGGTGCAGAGGGGGAGAAGATGCTGAAATGCGCCGTAAATCCAGCAGATGAGTTGAATGAACTCGGTGGATGAATTCAGCTCAATGAATAGAACCGAACGGCTCTGAAGAGAAAATCTGAATGAGTGGTTGCATACCAGCTCCTTTTATACCCGTATGTCCAGGGGGGTGGCATGCAAAAAAGTAATCTGATTATGTTACTTTCATAGTGTTGTAATTGGATTATGCTACTGATTACATTTATTAAGTAATCTGTAATGGATGTGTGTTTGGGGCTCCCAAGAGTGACCCCTAGTGTCACTACATCGACACAACGTCGAGTGAGTGACAGATCGGGAACTACAGTTCATACAATATGAAAATCATTATGTCTATGGAGAGTCCTCATAAGGATAACCGCACCAACATGTGTGTGTGTGAGCACAGTTGGAATTCTTTGCCTGTCACACATGCTATTACTGAATGTTGTGTTTTACAACTAGGATGACTACTTTAAATAGACCATAGTAGGCACACTGACAATACAAATAAAATTCGGCTAGTTCTTGTCTAACCAAAGTATACTTTGGGCTTTAGATAACATCATGATACTCTAATAATTATCACCCTGAAGTGGTTTATTTTGCGATAGTGACTGGCTGACTTTACATTATTCTGCTTATTACACAGCTAATTAGTAAAATAACTAAATAAACAGACATTAAATATTGATTTAAGCTTTAATTATTTGATTATATGTGAAAAAAGAGCGTGGTGAAATGTGAAACTAGCACAGCTATATGGAAAATGTGTTGCCTGAGACAACGGTCAATTATACAGTTCAACGATAATATATCTGTCAACAGATTGCTGTGATTTATAAAGAGTCATGTAATAAAATACATAGCACATACAAATACTGGATAAAGTAGTACCAAAAAAATACTTTTCGTTGTTGAATGAAATATGAATATATTTAGACCATTTGGAACAGTCTTTGCATCGGGAGTGTACCTATGGGGGCTTTCACACTGGGCACGTTTGCTGCAGTCCGATTCTGAGTGTGATTGTTCCTGGTGCCCCCCGCAGCGTTGGTCTGGTTTCACACTCACTTGATTCTATCGAACCCTGGTCCATTTGCGTTCATCTTACGTCATCACAAACACGCATGGAGAACACAACGCGACTCATCATACTTTTTGTTTTTTTGTTATTTTGGTGCCATTATGCACAGCAGAGTGAACGACAACTGTGTATATGTGCGCTTCATGGCGTAACTCATCAGATGTCTAGGGGAAGGCGGCTTGCTGCTGCTCGCAAACGGCGTTTTTTGAGGAGACAGCTGACTGCAAGGAATTCTTATGCATCTTTGTTTACACTGCACGCTTACTCACGCTCGTGTCCATTGTGAAGTTATCGCCACTGTCATCTCCTATTATACCCTGTATTTACAACCTATAGTAGTATTTATAAGGTGTATAGATAGATAGATAGACAGACAGACAGTATTTATAGTGTTGTATGTCATTGTGGTGTCATTACTTTTTTGGGACTTTCAGGAATGTGTGGATCCTCGTGTGTTGTCGAAACTAATGATGTCGTCATCGGCTAAAACACATGCGCAGGTTACTTTACTTCCTGAACGAGTGCGCACCCGAGTCTGAGTTGCTTTCACATTCACGCGATTGCGCCACAGTTCCATTGCAACTGAACTCAGACCACCTCCTACAGGTAGTCTCGGGTTCGGTACCGCAGTGCGCTCCCCGGTCCATATGACAGCTTTCACATTGTCAATTTTTCATGCAAACCGTGCTCTGAAAAACATCTCATAGGGTGAAAGCACCCTATGATACCTTCAAATTCTGTTTAGGTAGACAGCTCACTAGGTTTTGGAACAGACTGATATAGGCCAATCTCAGCTGTACATAAACAAATGTTTATCCAAATAAGACCCTACTTCAAACGATCAATATTTGCACTTACCCTGCAGTTGCTAAGCTCTTCTGCTTTCACAATAATCGTCCCACATTTCTTCCCAGGAATCCCCCTGCGTTTGACAAAAAGAGGGTATTAAGGTCATAAATGTGTCTTAAATTGTGTTGTGTAGAACTGTCATAATATATTGTGAGACCATTTTTAAAAAACCTTTGCATAACACTTACTAAAATGTATTGCGGAGCTACCATGGTATAGTGATGATACATATTATTGTAATCAAATGTTACTTTGATATATACCATGATACTGAATCATTTCTGTATTCACATATGATTATTTTTGCATGATACTCCTGGGTAATGCAAGGAATATGATATTACCATTGTACAATCACCCAAAAAAAATAAATAAAAAATGCTATTCACTTTGTGGTACTTTTGCAATCAAGTGCTGTCTTCTGAACTCAAAAAACTTAAAAGACAAAACATACAAAACAAAACAAAAAACTAAATGAAGCTAAACTAAACAATAAAATGAAAAACAAAACATAAAAAAATAAAAATGAAACAAAACACAAAACAAAACATTGGCTCAACCAATTTCAGGAGTGTGGGGCGGGTCTATCTGTTTAAACAACCAATGGAAGACAGGTAAGCTTTCTCTTCTCTTTTAAATGGTATCATTTTCACCTGATACCTTCAGATCATTTAGTGAGGTTTAAAGGATTAGTCTAATTCTCTGTCACTCACACAAACAGAAGTAGGATATTGCTTTCCTAACAAAAGATTCTCGGAGGTTAAAGACCACAAAGTAGAGGTCGACCGATTATCAGCCTGGATGATAATCGGATCCAATATTCATAATTTTTCTAATTATAAGCAATTGTTATTTTGTCTGAGCTGATTGCTGATACATTTTAAAATGCGCTCCTTTGGCTCTGATGCCACCACCTCTCTCTGAAAGGTTACTGCTTGTAGTCTGGCTCAATGTCCTGCCCACATTATTATCGAATTGGTTATATGTCACGAGTATGGCCAATCAACACTGTACTCTGTATTCGTGGGCAGGGTTTGGAGGGTTACTTTTTTAAAAATGTAATCCATTACAGATTACTTAATAAATGTAATCAGTAGCATAATCCAATTACAACACTATGAAAGTAACATAATCAGATTACTTTTAATTACTTTCGGATTACCACAAGGGCACATATGTAAATAAAGTCAAGATAAAATCAATATGATCTCTAAAACTTTAAATTATGCCTTGAATGGAAACAGAACATATTTGAGTAATATTATGAGTACTGTTGTAGCTGTTATTATATCTAAGGAAAAGAAACATGTACACTACACCCTACCAAGAAAACAGAAATATAATGTAGAACAACTCTAAAAGTAATTTTAAAGAAATCAGTCAAGTTCACTGTCTGCTACAGAAAAAGAAAATGTATCATAAAGCAAATATAATCAGAACAGATGCACTGAATTATGTCTTGGTTAACATTAAACTAAATCTGACAGGATATACCTCAGGTTCAAAAACTCTGCAAAGTGTAATTCTATTCTATTCATTAACTTCAGACTGTAAATAATAGGTAGATCACACGTTATCATCATCATCACCATCATCATCATCGTTATTATTGTCATAATTAAATGTTGGAGAGTGTCTTTTCTCTGCTTGCTCATGATCTAAAGTCAAACATCACCAGCTAACAGCTGATTTCTATGTTTATGTTTCTGTTTAAAGATTTTTTTTAAAGGGGGAAAAAGTTTTGATTCCAAAAAGAAAACAAAATCTAATTTTAAAGAATAGATCAAAACAGATTTAAAATTTTAGTTAGTCTTTTTAATTACTTCTTCTTAATTACTATGTGTTGAACATGTTACATTTGTCAGAATGTCTCCCTCACCCAGACATTTGAACTGTTCTCAACAATAATTTATCAAAATCTGAAAAATTCTTCACTGAACTTTCTTTCCTAAGAACTTAAAAAACATTTTCAATTAATTTTGTATTTATGTGTACAATCTGGATTTGTTAATAATGATCAGGGATGCAAAATCATGAGAGGTGAAAAAGGAGAGAAAGTCATAGCAAGTTTTCCAGGAGTATTTTTTCAGTGGATTTTTGTATTGTTGTATTCAAAACTTTTTTTTCTTAAATGATGAAGGTGTAAGTACCGTTCACCTGGGGGAGGGGTAATTTTTTCAGCTGCAATACGAAACAGAACAACATACAGAACGTCATGGCTAATATAGTACAGTTCACATTTGCAACCATGCAAACCAGGGGATTTCCATGCCATACCATAGGTATGTTTCCATCCAAGTTGCGAATGTAATTTATGCAAGAAATCTGAATATTGCAAAAACAATGTGCAGATAAAGCCGCGTTTCCATCCCTTGCGTTTAAAAGAACAAAATCATCACTTCCGGGGAAATTGCAGCAACTGTGTGACTCTTTTATTAATAAAAATACGTGCGGTTTAGGACACGCAGACAAAACACTTTAATAACTCGTTTCATGACTGGAAATGACAGCGTGTCACAGTTCTGGGAGCACTATGTGTGTTTGCGTTCCTCCATCAAGACTTTGCGGTGTGGATCACCGCATGTAACAATTTTCATGTAATATTCGCCTTTTTTTGCCAATGTGTGAATGGCTTGTAACGCAACTTAAGAAATGAGACCTTCCCGGACTTCCTAGGTTGCCTTTTAAAGCCTAAAGACTGATTTTCATGCGAAGGGAGCGGGTCGGTTTTGTCGGGAAAATCCAAAGGATGTGACGTTTATGCGTCCTCCCAAGAGCCTTCTACTGAATTCCGCCCAGCTAAGTGGGAACGTGATTGTGATCGAGCAAAAACTAGAGTGAACATTGGCAGGGCATTTGATTCCTGGAGGGACCTTCGTTCGGTTTTGGGGATCAAAACTGACTCTGAATTGGCGTTCTTCTTATTGGACAGGTAATCTTACATAACTGCAAATCATGTGAAATATAGTGCCATAAGGATTGATCTGTGTAATTTTAGCTAACTTGATCTTGCCTGCTAACGCTGACGAATTGCATGCTTCCTTGCTTCGTAAGTTTCAAATAATTTCAACGTTCTTCTCTTTATACTAAAAGTCAGGTATACAGGATAAATTTAAGAAAATACGCTGGTTTCTTGATCGTAGTACAACATATGACATACAAAACATACAATAGTGCAACATAACAGTGCAGTGCAACAGTAAACTGTCTGGTATAGTTCGGTAGTATGTAGCTGTATGTGTGTATCAGTATGCTATGTTAGCTGATAAGTAGTTTAGTGGTTAAGTAGTTTTAGTCTCAGTGTTTGTAGTAAAACAATCATAACTGTGTAATTTTAATTATGTTACCTCATCTGTTAGCATGATGCTGGTGGATCACGTTCAGTCTCTTTGTACATTATGTCATTGTTTTGGCCGATGCTCGCTCGCTCGCGTCCCTAAGGAGTGTGTGCAGTTCACTTAACGGCCACAGGTGTCATTAATAACAAGGATTTCTGAATCTTACATACTGCACCTTTAAGTATCAATAAACCTGGGGTCAAGTGACACCAAGCGAGGATCGGACATGTGAACGGTGAGCTCTGAAACCCCCTTGAGCCAGGGAGTAGATTTGGTCGGAGAGATATGGGAAATGTGGCGAGAGATACTGGGCATGTCGGCAATGCTGACGAAGGTCATTGCTGATTTGGAGGATCTTGTTGTGATACGTTGATTGATCACTGCCATGGAGGCAAAGTTCTCTGAGATGGTTACAAGAGTGGGGGATGTCGAGAAATGGATCGATTATCTGGAGTCATCGGAGAGGGAATTATCTGCTAATCCACTAGCAACCAGAGTAGAGTAGCCAAAAACTGTACTCAAGTAAAAGTACAATTACTTTAAAAAAATAATTACTCAAGAAGATGTAAAATTACTACCATAATTACTTGAGTAAGAGTAAGAAAGTATCCAATTAAAAGAGTACTCAAGTAGTGAGTAACTCGTTACTTTCACAAATGACATAATAAACGTTAACTCCCCTATATTCCATTACATAATACACATTTAACATGTATTACAATATTATAATTATTATTAATGGAAATTCTGTAATCATTCACCATCATGTTGTTCCAAACCCATTTGACTTTATTCCATGCAACACAATAAGGAGATATTAGACAGAATGTTTGTCACTATTTACTTTCAGTGAATGTTTTTTTCTCCATATTTTGAAAGTGAATGGTGACCGAGACTGTCAGTCCCTGACATTCTGTCTAACATATTTTGTGTTCCACGTAATACAAAGGGTTACACGGGTTACACGACATGAGGGTTGGGAAATGATGACAAAAAATTTAATTATGGCTGAGCCATCACTTTAAAGGTATAGTTCACACAAAAATTTAAATTATCTCATCATTTACTCACCCTCATGCCATCCCAGATATGGATGACTTGCAGAATGCAAATTAAGATTTTTAGAAGAATATTTTAGCTCTGTAGGCCAAAATGTTGATGCTCCAAAAAGCACATAAAGGCGGCATAAAAGTAATCCATAAGACTCCAGTAGTTAAATCCATATCTTCAGAAGTGTTATGATAGGTGTGGGTGAGAAACAGATCAATATTTGTCATTTTTTGCTAGACATTCTTCTCCCTGCCCAGCAGGGGGCAATATGCAGAGAAGAATGTGAATCACCAAAAGCACAAAAAGAAGAATGTGAAGGTGATCTGTTTCTCTGTTTCTCATCCACACATTCTCATATCACATCGCTTCTGAATATATTGATTTAACCACTGGAGCCTTATGGATTACTTTTATGCTGACTTATTTGATTTTGTTTAGCTTTAAAAACGAACTTTCGCAGCTGAAGCTACAGAGGTTAGTTCACTCTCCGTCTCTGTAGCGGATGTAACACGATCCTTCCGACGGGTGAATATCCGCAAAGCCGCTGGCCCAGACGGCATTCCGGGCCGCGTCATCAGAGCGTGCGCGAACCAGCTGGCTGGTGTTTTTACGGACATTTTCAACCTTTCCCTCTCTTTGTCTGTAGTCCCCACATGCTTTAAAACATCCACCATTGTGCCTGTTCCAAAACAATCAAAAATAACTTGTTTAAATGACTGGCGTCCTATTGCTCTGACCCCCATCATCAGCAAATGTTTTGAGAGACCAATCAGAGATTACATCTGCTCTGTATTGCCACTCTCTCTTGACCCGCTGCAGTTTGCTTACCGCAACAACCGCTCCACTGATGATGCCATTGCATCTACAATACACACTGCTCTCTCCCGCCTGGAAAAAAAGAACACTTATGTGAGAATGCTGTTTGTAGACTACAGCTCAGCATTCAACACCATAGTGCCCTCCAAGCTAGATGAGAAACTCCGGGCTCTGGGCTTAAACAGCTCGCTGTGCAGCTGGATCCTGGACTTCCTGTCAAGCAGACGCCAGGTGGTTAGAATAGGCAGCAACATCTCCTCATCACTGACCCTCAACACTGGAGCCCCACAGGGCTGTGTTCTCAGCCCACTACTGTATTCCTTGTACACACATGACTGTGTGGCAACGCATAGCTCCAATGCCATCATTAAGTTTGCTGATGACACGACGGTGGTAGGTCTGATCACTGACAATGATGAAACAGCCTACAGAGAGAAGGTACACACTCTGACACACTGGTGTCAGAAGCACAACCTCTCCCTCAACGTCAGTAAGACAAAGGAGCTTGTGGTGGACTTCAGAAGAAAAGACAGAGAACACAGTCCCATCACCATCAATGGAGCACCAGTGGAGAGAGTCAGCAGCTTCAAGTTCCTGGGTGTCCACATCACTGAGGAACTCACATGGTCCATCCACACTGAAGTCGTTGTGAAGAAGGCTCATCAGCGCCTCTTCTTCCTGAGACGGCTGAGGAAGTTTGGAATGAACCGCCACATCCTCACGCGGTTCTACACCTGCACTGTGGAGAGCATCCTGACTGGCTGTATCTCCGCCTGGTACGGCAATAGCACCGCCCACAACTGCAAAGCACTGCAAAGGGTGGTGCGAACTGCCAGACACATCATCGGAGGTGAGCTTCCCTCCCTCCAGGAAATATATACAAGGCGGTGTGTGAAAAAAGCTCGGAGGATCATCAGAGACTCCAGCCACCCGAGCCATGGGCTGTTCTCACTGCTACCATCAGGTAGGTGGTATCGCAGCATCAGGACCCGCACCAGCCGACTCCATGATAGCTTCTTCCCCCAAGCAATCAGACTTTTGAACTCTTGATCTCCCATGATCAAAATACATCAGCACTGCACTTTATTACCCTTACTCTTATATCTCACACTGGACTGTCATAAATTATATTATTATTATTATATTATGTTCTCTCTTAACAACTGACTATCAACCGACAGCCTGAATGTCAATACAGTACAATACTGTACATTCTATATATATATATATATATATATATATATATATATATACTTTTTTAATATATTTTTATTTTTTATTTTTATTGAATAATGTGTATCTATATAGTGCGTATTGTATACTGTACAGTGTATGTTATTATTTGTATACTGTTGAGTATAATTATGTGTATAACGTCATGGTTACTGGTGTAACCTCCGTTCCCTGATGGAGGGAACGAGACGTTGGTGTCGATGTAGTGACACTAGGGGTCACTCTTGGGAGCCCGAGACACCTCTGGTCTTTGATAAAAGGCCAATGAAAATTGGCGAGTGGTATTTGCATGCCACTCCCCCGAACATACGGGTATAAAAGGAGCTGGTATGCAACCACTCATTCAGGTTTTACGCTGAGGAGCCGATATAAGGTCCGGCCATTTCAGCGGGTAGTTCAGCGTTGTGGCAGGAGGGACCAACATCTCGTTCCCTCCATCAGGGAACGGAGGTTACACCAGTAACCATGACGTTCCCTATCTGTCACTCACTCGACGTTGGTGTCGATGTAGTGACACTAGGGGTCCCTATACAAAACGCCACAAGGCTGAACTGTGTTACGTGAACTGGCGGTGTGTGGTGGGCAGACTTGCTGTGTGCCTCATAGCCAGCACACCAGGTCGACACGTAACCTCCCCCAACACAGTTATGAGTGTTGAACGGCCCTTTTTGGGGACAAGTCGACTACCCAGAGATAGAGACAGGCTTAACCCAGTCATGGCCTCTTTCCCCTTCTCTTTTTCCACTCCCTAAAAAAGAAGGGGGATTATCCGACTGGGCCGCCAGGTCTAGTCGGGGGGTGTCCCTCCCAAGGGGAGGACACCGCGGAGACCACACCTCGCCCCAAGAGAGGGGGGGATATTTAAGTGGAAGAATACATCACATGGTCTTTCCAACCATGTGGAGAGCCTTCAAGGTAGATCCTACCCAATGGGGGAGGAGTTACTACAACATGGAGACTGAGGGGCTCTGCCCAAGGAAGACGCAGTTTGCCAGTAGGGAAACGAACTAGCGGAAGATATAGATCGCATGGGGTTAGCCTTACAGGGAACCGCCACATGCGGAGCACCTACCCCAGAACCGGGCTCTTAGTTAGCGCGTGTACTGGGCCGGCAGCGAGTCTCTCCGAAAACTCGACTGCCACAGGGCTCGGAGGAAGTCAATCAGGGAACAACTTTTGTGAACACTACTGGGAATTAACAGTGCACGTCTTCAGCTCAAAAAGAGGTGGAATGCGCTATGTGCAAGCGATACACCCAGCCGGCTATCCCGGGCTTATCCGCTTGTGTTGCGTGCCACTACCTGGGACCAAACCGGTTCCACCCGGAGGTTGTAGAACCTTGCAAAGGTGTTGGGTGTTGCCCAGTCCGCTGCTCTGCAAATGTCTGTTAGAGAGGCACCTCTGGCCAGGGCCCAAGAAGCCACAACACCACGGGTAGAATGGGCTCGTAGCCCTACCGGGGGTGGCATGTTTTGGGCGAGACATGCCATAGTTATGGCGTCAATGAGCCAGTGGGCGATCCTCTGCTTGGAGACAGCACTTCCTTTCCGCTGTGCACCAAAGCAGACAAAGAGCTGCTCAGAGATTCTAAAGCTCTGCGTGCGATCCAAATAGATGCGTAAAGCGCGCACCGGACACAGCAACGACAGGGCTAGGTCTGCCTCCTCCTGGGGCAGTGCTTGCAGGTTCACCACCTGGTCTCTAAAAGGAGTGGTGGGAACCTTGGGCACATAGCCTGGTCGGGGGTCTCAGGATCACGTGAGAATAGCCCGGACCGAACTCCAGGCACGTTTCGCTGACAGAGAACACTTGCAGGTCACCTACCCTCTTGATGGAAGTGAGCGCAGTCAGGAGGGCAGTCTTCAAGGAGAGTGCCTTAAGCCCGGCTGACTGCAAAACTCAAAGGGGGCTCTCTGTAGACCGTGAAAAACTACAGAGGTCCGATGAGGGAACAAGGCATGGCCTGGAGGGATTCAGCCTCCTGGCGCCTCTTAGGAACCTGATGATCAGATCATGCTTCCCTAAGGACTTACCGTCGACTACGTCATGGTGTGCTGCTATGGCAGCAACGTACACCTTCAAGGTGTAAGGGGACAGCCTCCCTTCCAACCTCTCTTGCAGGAAGGAAAGCACTGATCTGACTGCGCACCTCTGGGGGTCTTCCTGATGGGAAGAACACCACTTAGCGAACAGACACCACTTAAAAGGCATACAGGCGCCTCGTAGAGGGAGCCCTAGCCTGAGTGAACGTGTCTGCCACCGCAGGTGGGAGACAGCTTAGGTCTTCCGCGTCCCGTCCAGGGGCCAGACATGGAGATTCCAGAGGTCTGGGCGTGGGTGCCGGATGGTGGAATTTGCCCGGGGGGAGCTGTCACGAGGAGCGTGAGGTCCGAGCACCACGTCTGGGCGGGCCAGTAGGGTGCTTACCAGGACGACCTTCTCCTCGTCCTCCCTGACCTTGCACAGAGTCTGTGCAAGCAGGCTCACTGGGGAAAACGCATATATGCGAATGCCAGGGGACCAGCTGTGTGCCAGCGCGTCTATGCCGAGGAAGGCCTCGGTGAGGGCGTACCAGAGCGGGCAGTGGGAGGATTCTTGGGAGGCGAACAGGTGCACCTGTGCCTGACTGAATCGACTCCAAATCAGCTGGACCACCTGAAGGTGGAGTCTCCACTCTCCCTTGAGGGTAACCTGTTGTTACGGCGCGTCCGCCGAAGTGTTGAGGTTGCCCGGGATGTGAGTGGCTTGCAGCGACTTGGTGCTGCTAACTCCATTGGAGGAGACGGCGGGCGAGTTATGACATACAGCGGGAGCGCAGACCGCCTTGGCGGTTGACATATGCTACCGCTGCCGTGCTGTCTGTCCGAACTAGCACGTGCTTGCCCTGGATCAACGGCCGGAACCTCCGCAGGGCGAGCAGAATTGCCAGTAACTCGAGGCAGTTGATGTGCCAACGCAGCTGCGGACCCGTCTAGAGGCCGACGGCTGCGTGCCCGTTGCCAACAGCACCCCAGCCCATTTTGGAGGCGTCTGTCGTGACCACGACGCACCTGGAGACCAGTTCTAGCGGAACACCTGCTCGTGGAAACGAGAGGTCGGTCCAAGGGCTGAAAAGACGGTGTCAGACCGACGTAATGGCCACGCGGTGTGTCCCGTGGCGCCATGCCCGTCTCGGGACTCGAGTCTGGAGCCAGTGCTGAAGCGGCCTCATATGCATCAACCCGAGCGGGGTGGCCACCGCCGAGGACGCCATATGCCCCAGGAGCCTCTGAAAATGTTTCAGTGGAACCGCTGTTTTCTGTTTGAATGCCTTCAAACAGGCCAGCACCGACTGGGCGCGCTCGTTCGTAAGGTGCGCCGTCAAGGAGACTGAGTCCAACTCCAAACCGAGAAAAGAGATGCTCTGAACCGGGAGGAGCTTGCTCTTTTCCCAGCTGACCCGAAGCCCTAGTCGGCTGAGGTGTGAGAGCACCAGGTCCCTGTGTGCGCATAACCCGTCTCGAGAGTGAGCTAGGATTAGCCAGTCGTCGAGATAGTTGAGAATGCGAATGCCCACCTCCCTTAACGGGGCAAGGGCAGCCTCTGCGATCTTCGTAAAGATGCGAGGAGATAGGGACAGGCCGAAAGGGAGGACTTGTACCGATACGCCTGACCCTCGAACGCAAACCGCAGGAATGGTCTGTGTCGAGGAAGGATCGAGACGTGAAAGTACGCATCCTTCGGGTCTACCGCCGCGAACCAATCTTGATGCCGGACGCTCGCTAGAATGCGTCTTTGCGTCAGCATCTTGAACGGGAGTCTGTGTAAGGCCCGGTTCAGTACTCGCAGATCCAAGATTGGCCGCAACCCACCGCCTTTTTTCGGTACAATGAAGTAGGGGCTGTAAAACCCCTTCTTCATCTCAGCTGGAGGGACAGGTTCTATCGCGTCCTTCCGTAGGAGGGTAGCGATCTCCGCGCAAGGTAGCAGCGTTTCCATCTTTCACCAAGGTGAAGTGGACACCGCTGGACCTGGGCGGATGCCCAGCGAAGTGAATCGTGCAGCCGAGTCGGACGGTCCGGACCAGCCCTCGCGACGGACTGGAAAGCGCAAGCCATGCATCCAAGTTCCGCGCAAGGGGGACCAAAGGGACAATGTCATCGGATGTACCGGCGGGTGGGGCCTCGTGGCGGGGCGGAGCTTGAGGTGCTACACCACATCGTGGCCGTGCTGAGTCCGAGGACATCGAAGCACTTACCTGGCTCCTTGTGACCACCCCCGGAACAGCCTGGGACGGGGGAGGAAGAGGCCTGTCCTCATGACCCATGGAGACTGTCACATCGGGGGCGGATTTGTGCCACAGCTGGGCGCTCAGGGCGGGAGACCGCCGCTGGAGCGCCAACCTGCCAAATGGAGTGGTGGACGGTGGTCGTGATGCCAGCCGTACACACCGAATATGTGACCCAGGGAACAAGGAAACCACTCTTGCGGAGCTCTTGAGTACTGCAGCCACTTGGGCATGCAGCGCAATTAAATGCAAAAGGTAACAAAAAGAAGATCTGCTTACCAGCTCCAGAGCAGCGGGTTTCGTTGTCCCTGGGTCGCCCGTCTCAGGGGCGCTTCGAAGACCTCCGTGGGTTCTTCGGTGCCGGCTGTGAGACGGGTGGCGTCGGCTTCCTGCGGTGGGCTCCACGCCGGGGCCGGGCCGGAGGGGCGGGCTGCGGCGGAGCCGGTGCAGTCACCGCAGGGGGACGCCCTCGGCGATGAGTAGATGGGGGGATCTTGAGCCACGCCGGGGCAGGACAAGCCGGCTAGCATCCATCTACTGCTCTACCATCGAGAACTGCTGGGCAAAGTCCTCGACAGTGTCGCCGAATAGGCCCGCCTGGAAAATGGGGGCAGCAAGGAATCGTGTCCTGTCGGCCTCACCCATCTCGACCAGGTTGAGCCAAAGGTGGCGCTCCTGGACCACTAGTGTGGCCTTCGTCCGCCCGGGAGACCGCACCGTGACCTCCGTCGCTCGGAGAGCGAGGTCGGTCACCGAGCGCAGTTCCTGCATCAATCCCGGGGCGGAACTACCCTCGTGCAGTTCCTTTAGCGCCTTGGCGGACTTGCAGGAGAGCCATGGCGTGCAGGGCGGAGGCGGCTTGTCC
Source organism: Myxocyprinus asiaticus (assembly GCF_019703515.2). Classification (NCBI taxonomy): domain Eukaryota; kingdom Metazoa; phylum Chordata; class Actinopteri; order Cypriniformes; family Catostomidae; genus Myxocyprinus; species Myxocyprinus asiaticus. The sequence continues at coordinate 4,590,124 of NC_059388.1, forward strand.
AGCAGCGCCGTAGGCTTTGACCGTCAGAGACGACGTAAACCTACAGGCCTTGGACGGGGGCTTTGGGCACCCACGCCAGGTGGCGGCGCTCTGCGGGCATAGGTGCACCGCGAGCGCCTTTATCCACCGGGGGATTGCCGAATAACCCTTGGCCGCCCCACCATCGAGGGTAGTGAGAGCGGGGAAGCTGAAAAGATCGGGACCGGGCAGTAAAAGGTGCCTCCCACGACCTTGTCAGCTCTTCATGCACTTCCGGGAAGAAAGGAACAGGGCGGGGCGTGGCTTTGAGCGGCGCCGCGGGCCAAGGAACCAATCACAGAGCCGCGAGGGTTCAGGGAAGAGCGGTGAAATCCACTCTAACCGACGCTCGCGGCTGTCCGGGAAAGGATGTCGTCATTTCCGCGTCAGCCTGTGACTGGGCGATCGACCCCGAAGGGAGGAGCCCAGCCGAGGCTTCCGACTGGACGAGCCCACTCTCCGATGCTGCGCTCGAGAGCTCATCACTTTCGCGGGCTCCGAATAGGAGGTCGAACTCGCCGTGAGACGAGCCGGCGGACTCACCCGGAAGCCCGATCGGGGCAGACAAGCATGCTGGGGAATGGGAGGTCCGCGGGGGGATACCCGGCGGAGGCGGTCCCATTGGGGTCCCCAAATCGCCCCCAGTGCTAGCCGCGCTGGCCTCAAACCCGTGGGTAAAAGGACCGAGGCGGGAGCCTCTGAGGTGGCTCGCTTCTTTACGAAGGCGAGCCGCGACCGCAACGTTGCCATGGACACATTCTCGCAATGAGAATGTGACCATCCACGAACGCTGTCTCCGCGTGAGCAGTGCCCAGACACGAAAGACAGTGATTGTGACCGTTAGAAGGCGAGAGATAACGAGCACAACCAGGAATAACACACAATCGGAAAAGCATCTTTAAAAAGACGCGTCTTTAAAAAGACGTTCCGTGTGTGCGCTCTTTTAGAGAAATATATACTCTTTTAGAGGGGAAAAATGCTCTTTCAGAAAATATACTCTCTAGTTTTTCTGCCGAAGCGCCCAGGGGCGTTCTCTGCAGTGCACCAGTGCAGAGGAGGGAGAAGCCGCTGAAATGCGCCGTCAGATCCAGCAGGTGAATGAACAGTAGTATTCAGCTCAATGAGCATGACCGTTCGGCTCCGAAGAGAAAATCTGAATGAGTGGTTGCATACCAGCTCCTTTTATACCCGTATGTTCGGGGGAGTGGCATGCAAATACCACTCGCCAATTTTCATTGGCCTTTTATCAAAGACCAGAGGTGTCTCGGGCTCCCAAGAGTGACCCCTAGTGTCACTACATCGACACCAACGTCGAGTGAGTGACAGATAGGGAACAGATGTTTAAATTGTGTTGTGTTAATTTGATGTTATTGTAAATTGGTATATGTCTCATCACTGTCACGACTGCTATGTTGATCGGAACTGCACCCAAGAATTTCACACACCATTGCACTTGTGTATATGGCTGTGTGACAATAAAGTGATTTGATTTGAAAATGTTGCCACCCATTCACTTGCATTTTATGGACCAAAAGAGCTGATAAATTCTTCTAAAAATCTTCATTTGAGTTCAGCAGATGAAAGAAAGTCATACACATCTGGGATGGCATGAGGGTGAGTAAATAATGAGAATTTAAATTTTTGGGTGAACTATCCCTTTAAGGGCTCTTGTCAGACCTGGAATGAATTTGTCAATAAGAAGAGAGGTTTGGAAACGTTTTCATTATTATGGTGAAAACGAAAATGTCCCACAAGGACATTATATATAATGCTGAAATATAAACCAAAGCAAAATCATGCTTTATTAATGCCTACTTTAGCTATTTTATAGCTTTTAAAGTCCTGTGTGGATTCTTATTTCAGTGTAGTTACAGTTTTCAATGTCAAAAGAATTTAGATCATTAGTTCTGTACTGCAGTATCGCCGCTATCTAAATGCAGTGCGCAGGGCACCAACCCCAGTTGTGAAACACTCGCTGTGTCTGAAACCGCCCCTATCCACTATATAGTGCACTATTTCGAGTGTCCGCCATTTTGTATGAGTGTAGGACTGAATTCTGAGTGAGCCACTCATTCCCTACTTTTGTTCACTTATTCTTACCCACAATGCACTCTAATTTCAGAATCAGAATGAGCTTTATTGCCAAGTATGCTTACACATACAAGGAATTAGTCTTGATGAAAGGAGCTTCCAGTACACAACAATACAAAAACAGCAACAAGACTTTTAAAAAATAATTAAAATTGAGTAAAAAATAGAAAAATATTGAAAAGAAAAAAGTATATATAGAATACACAATAAACTATATATATATATATATATATATATATATATATATATATATATATATACGTATATACTGTGTATATATATATATATATATATATATATATATATATATATATATATATATATATATATATATATATATATATATATATATATATATATATATATATATATATATATATATATATATAAATATATATACACACACACATATATATACATATACATACATACATACACACACACATACACATATACACACATACATACACATACATACACACATACATACGTAGTGCAAATCTAAATACAAATCAGTTATGTACAGTGCAAGGGAATGTAATGGCAGAAGAAGTAGGATGTGTTGGCAGTTTTATCTGTTCATGAGATGGATAGCTTGGGGGAAAAAACTGTTCCTGTGCCTGACGGTTCTAGTGCTCAGAGCTCTGAAGTGTCAGCCAGAAGGCAACAGTTCAAAAAGGTATTGGGCAGGGTGAGTGGAGTCCAGAGTGATTTTCCAGCCTTTTTCCTCACTCTGGAAGTGTACAGTTCTTGAAGGGGGGGAGGGGGCAACCAATAATCCTCTCAGCAGTCCGAACTGTCCTTTGTAGTCTTCTGATGTCTGATTTCATAGCTGAACCAAACCAGACAGTTATTGAAGTGCAGAGGACAGACTCAATGACCGCTGAGTAGAACTGTATCAGCAGCACCTGTGGCAAGTCAATGTGGGTCTCCCACTTCAGGTCCTGTGAGATGGTATTGCCCAGGAACCTGAATGACTCCACTGCTGCCACAGTGCTGTTTAGAATGGTGAGGGGGGGACAGTGTTGGGGGGTTCATCCTAAAGTCTACAATCATCTCCATCGTTTTTGAGCGTGTTCAGCTCAAGGTTGTTTTGACTGCACCAGACAGCCAGCTGTTTAACCTCCCTTCTCTATGCAGACTCATCATCATCTCGGATGAGGCCAATGACAGTGGTGTCATCTGCAAACTTCAGGAGCTTGACAGAGGGGTCCTTGGCGATGCAGTCATTGGTGTAGAGGGAGAAGAGTAGTGGGGAGAGCACACTTCCCTGGGGGGCACCAGTGCTGATTGTACAGGTGCTGGAAGTGAGTTTCCCCTGTCTCACAAGCTGCTGCCTGTCTGTCAGAAAGCTGGTAATCCACTGACAGGTAGACGTAGGAACAGAGAGTTGGTGTAATTTAGTCTGGAGAATAGCTGGGATTGGAAAAAATGTTCAATGGTGTTGAAAGCTGAACTGAAGTCCACAAAAAGGATCCTTGCATATGTCCCTGGTCTGTCCAGATGTTGCAGGACATGATGCAATCTGCATCATCCACATGTTGACTGCATCATCCACAGACCTGTTTACTCGATAAGCAAATTGAAGGGGATCTAGAAAGGGTCCAGTGATGTCCTTCAAGTGGGCCAACACCACATCTCTCAAATGACTTCATGACCACAGATGTCAGGGCGACAGGTCTGTAGTCATTAAGTCCTGTGATTTTTGGTTTCTTTGGGATGGGGATGATAGTGGAACGTTTGAAGCAGGATGGGACTTCACACTGCTCCAGTGATCTATTGAAGATCTGTGTGAAGATGGGGGCCAGCTGGTTAGCACAGGATCTAAGACATGCAGCTGAAACGCCATCTGGGCCCTATGATTTCCTACTCCTTTGTTGTCGAAAGACGTGGCTCACATCATCTTCACAGATCTTAAGTGCAGGTTGAGTAGCAGGAGGGGGGAGGAGGGGGGTTGCAAGAGGTGTTTGTGTGAAGTGAAGGTCGGAGTGGGTGTGGGGTGTGAGATTGGGCCTTTTAAATCTACAGTAGAACACATTCAGGTCATCAGCCAGTTGTTGGTCCACCACAGGGTTGGGGGTAGGAGTCCTGTAATTCGTAAGTTGTTTCATGCCACTCTACACTGATGCAGGATCGTTAACTGAAAACTTGTTTTTTTAGCTTCTCAGAGTATCTTCTTTTAGCCACTCTGATTCCCTTATTCAGTGTGTTCCTGGCCTGATTGTACAAGACTTTATCCCCAACTCTGTAAGCATCCTCTTTGGCCTGACGATGCTGCCTGAGTTCTGCTGTGAACCATGGTTTGTTGTTGTTTAATGTTAAATAAGTCCTAGTAGGAATGCACATATCCTCACAAAAACGGATATATGATGTAACAGTACCTGTGAGCTCGTCAAGGTCTGTGGCTGCAGCCTCAAAAACACTCCAATCAGTGCAGTCAAAGCAGGCTTGTAGTTCCAGCTCTGCTTCGTTGGTCTATCTCTTTACAGTCCTTAATACAGGCTTAGCAGATTTTAATTTCTGTCTCTAGGTTGGAAGAAGATGAACCAGACAGTGATCAGAGAGTCCCAAAGCTGCTCTAGGAACAGAGCAATATGCATCCTTGTATGCAACATATGCAACATTTGATGTACACTCGACAACGGTTAATTGCCCACAATCCACCACGGGGAAGACGTACGAGCTGGGAGTTTACTGCTTCCTTCACTCCTGGTTTATTTCATGCTGAATGTATTAAATTACTCTTTGACAAATCATTACTTGATTAAAATAACATAATAACATATGGAGAGACAAAAAATACAGATACATTTTAAAATGTACTCTTTATTTGATAAAATGTGTTTACTCTTTATATTAACACAGTATATATTCAAAATGACAAACAGAATGAAGATTTATTGTATTAATATATTATTTCATAAGAATAACAAGTAAGGCCTAAGTATTTTAAAAGTTCATATGTTACGTTGTTTCTGCGACAGCCCCACAGCTCTGACACTCAGTGTATACGTCAGCATCCGAATTCACTCACTCTTTTCGTTCACTCACTGCTGAGATATAGTGCACTAACTGCCATTCACTATATAGGAAATAGTGAATGAGAGAACGATTTTGGACACAGCCACTCTCTTCGCCATTCAATCACCTCACGCCCGCACATTTCTCACGCGTGCCTGCTGCTCCTTGCTCTGCATGTGCAGAAATGCTGTCTGTTCGTGCTCCAGTTGTCAATCACGCAAATGGCAAAGCAAGAGGCATTTACACTTAACTTGGATGTTTACATTACATGGATAAATACAGTTAATCCGCCCAAAGTAGCTGCAACAGTTTCCAGTAAATGTGTAAATACTGCTCATGACATGCGGGACACGGGACAAAGCGCACTGATATATTGCTGCACTGATTTAAAAATGTACACTTAAAAACGGATGTCATAAGAGCCCAGTTACAGAATCACCCTGAAAATGATCATCACATGACACAGAAAAGCCTGTGTTAGCATTAGAGCCAAAATTTACCTCAGCGTGTTGCCTTAAATTGAAGCTGAGATTTTAATCTTGGAATATCAGCTTGTCTTGGTGTTAAATTAAGGCGTTGCATGACAAAACTATTTTTTTTCACTGTACGGACTGAAGAAAGTGTTTCACTTTGAAGTGTCTGATGCTGCAGCAGTGATGACTTGCGTGACAGCCTGTGTCAGCAGTGCGCGCAGCTGTTTGAACTTCCGCTCTCGTAAGAGTCCCATTCAATAATCTCTCAATAAATTACACATTAACTAAAATGAATCCCAGTAATGTAACGACAGGAATTAAAAAGGAATAAAAAAAAATCATTAGAAATTTACTTGAGTGAGAGTAAAAAGTACCCACTTTTAAAACTACTCTAAAAGTAAATATTTTTTTTTTTTAAAAGTAAATGTAGCACGTTACTACCCAAGTCTGCTAGCAACCAAGGTGGATTTGGAGCATGTCTGGGAGAAGTTGGAGGACATAGAGAACTGTAGCTGGCGGAATAATGTCTGTATTGTTGGAATTCCTGAGGATGAAGAGGGTCAGGATATAGGGAAATTCCTGGATGGGCTCCTTCCGAATCTGCTCAATATAACAGGCCATAAGCTGGAAATCAAGTAAGCTCACAGCGTTCCGGCACGGAGATCCGCGAAGGGAGACAGGCCCCGATCAATTCTGGCCAAATTTCTGTGATCATCCGATAAAGATCTTGTGTTACGTGAGGTGGAGAGTAAAGGAAGGCTTTCTTGGAAAAACCACAGCATTTTCTTTTTACCCTGACTTTGCGAATTTGACAAGAGAGAAACGTGATCGATTCAAGGAATGCAATAAACTTTTACATCAAAGGAAGGTCGCTTTTGCACTGATATTCCCAGCCAAATTGAGAATAGATGCCAAGGAGGGCCATAAAACATTCACATGCCCACAGCAAGCGATGTCCTTCATAAAGTCAATGGAGTAAGTTATTTTGTGGTATTCACGTTGCAGCTGAGTAGACCAGCTCACTGAACATTCACTTGACTGTTTGAGGAGACTGAGCGTTTTTTTTTTTTTTTTGTGCTGGTTCCACCTAGCGGCTGGAGTTTATTTTGCAGAGTGGAACACCTTCAGGACAGTTTTGTGGATGAATCTACACGCTCTTTGAGTTTGTTCTTGAGCAATCCAAAGGCAAAGTTGTCGCAGGGGTCCACGTAGGCATACATGGACTGTTTGAGTTTCAGTTGGCACACGTTTTTCTTTTTTCTGTTTGTTTTGTTCTGGGTGAAGTTTGGGTTTTAATGGTTGAACCAGTGTTGGAATGTGGTCTTTATAGTCTTGTTTTTGACACACAATCTATTTTTTCTTATATGTCAAAATGTCAAATGTTAATATAAGTGGATGGTCTCTCTCCACGTGGAATCTGAATGGGTTGGGGCACCCCATAAAAAGAAGGAAGGTTATTTCTCTTCTTAAGCGTAAGAAATATTTCTCTGCAGGAAGCGGAAAAATTTGGAAAGATATGGGGTGGGCATTTTTTTTATAGTGCTGGCTCGAGTAAGGGCAGGGGTGTCATTACACTGATAAGTAAACATCTACAATTCAAATGTCTCAAACAGAGTAAAGATAAATTAGGAAGAGTCATTATAGTTTTAGCTGAAATTCAGAGGCAAAGTCTTATTTTGGCTAATATTTATGCACATAACCTGGATGATCAGGGCTTTTTTATAGATCTTGAAGGGATGCTGCAAACTGCTGGCACCCCTCATGATATAATATTGGGAGGAGACTTTAATCTTTTGATGGACTCAGTCCTTATCATAGTGAAGCAAAAGTGCGCAAGCCCCCTAGAGCAACATTGATGCTTCACAGGATGTGTAAAAATCTTGGTCTTATTTGGAGACTTTTGGACCCTTCTAGTAGGGACTATACATTGTTTTCATCAGTCCATTCTTGAATAGTTAAAAATAATAATAAAAAAATAAATAATATATATATATATATAAAGTCCCTCATTTCATCTGTTAACATTTCTGGAAATATGTTAGTCTCAGATTATGCCCTGGTGTGTTTAGAGGTGTTGCCACATACGGAGAAAAATAAATCATATAGTTTTACTGTGTCCCTTTTGCAAAATCCTGAATTCCAACAAATGCTAAAGACTGAAATCAGTGTCTATATGGAGACCAACTGGTCCTCAGTATCCTCTGTGGGCGTGGCTTGGGAGGCACTTAAGGCGGTTCTTAGGGGTCGGATCATACAGTATGCCTCATTCACCAAAAAATCCAAAGCACAAGAACTCGTGGAAATGGAAGGGAATATTAAAAGTGCTGAGGCAGAGCTGAAGCACCGAATGTCGTCTAATGGCCTCAAGGAATTGACCCGAGAAAAACAGATATTCTTTTTTGTCATGGAAGGTGGAGTTTTAGCTATTCAGGGCAAGACTGTCATACTTTGAGTCGGGGGACAAAGCGGGGAAGCTTCTGGCTAGATTTATAAAACAGAAAGAGTCTTTTTCTACCATTCCCTCAGTGAAATCTGCTGGTGGTGAAATATTTACCTCAGCCATTAACATTAATAATGCTATTAAAGAATCTTGATCTCTATAGTTCCACGTCTTCGTCTACTGAAGAGAATATTAGAAACTTTGTGGAACCATTTGAAATTCCTAAACCAACGACTGAGCAAAAAAAGTCTCTTGATTCTGAGATACTCTTGGAGGAGCTTGGCAAGGTAATTAAGGCCTTACCTACAGGCAAGGCTCTGGGGCCAGATGGCTTTCCCGCTGAGTTTTAAAGATGCTACAGAACTAACTCCAATTTTGCTAGAAGTTTATATGGAATCATTAAAGAATGGAAAGCTTCCGCCAACCACGACGCAAGCCCGGATCAGTCTGATTCTTAAAAAGCAAGTTTAACAGTTACCGTCCAATTTCCCTGATCCAGCTAGACATTAAAATATTGTCAAAAATCTTGGCTATCCGATTAAGATCAGGTGGGGTTTATCCGGGGCCGTAACTCTGCTGATAACATTAGGCGTTTCATCAATATCATATGGTCAGTGGTGACTGATCAGACTCTGGTCGCTGCCATCTCACTTGATGCCGAAAAGGCGTTTGATATGGTTTTTGGAATGGGATTTTCTTTTTAAGATTTTGGAAATGTACAGGTTCGGGAATACTTTTATTGGGTGGATTAAGTTACTTTATAGACACCCGGTAGCGGTGGTTCAAACGAATGGATTAATTTCAGATTATTTTACTCTGGATAGGGGCACCCAGTAGGGTTGCCCTCTTTCCCCCTTATTGTTCTGTCTTGCCCTGGAACAATTAGCAGCCACGATAAGAAAGGAGGATGATTTTCCAGGGGTGGTGGTGGGCGGCGTGGTGCATAAGCTTTAGATGTGGGTAGATGGGCTTCCTTACATTTATCTATGACTAGGAAGGTTAATGTTTTTTGTAAAATTAATTGTATTCCAAAATTCAATTACCTGCTACAATCTCTCCCTATAGATGTCCCTCTTTCTTATTTCAAGCAATTTGACAGCATAGCGATGTCCTTCATTTGGAATGATAAATGTCCCTGATTACATTTCAATAAGTTACATAGGCTGATTGAGAAATGTGGGCTAGGCCTACCCAAGATTTTGTTTTATTATTATGCATAGTCTCATTGGTCACTTCCACCTGATGGAGCCCTTCCCTGGTTTTATATTAAACAGGAAGATTTTGCCCCTATTTTGCCATTGCAAAGCCTTTCTATTAAACTAACCGGAGAAGTTAAGTTACACCCCGTTATCTCGCATTTGCACTCGGTATGGAAAAAGTGTCCAGAGTGTTTAATTCAGACATTTATTTAAATGTTGCCTCGAGCATATGGCTGAACCCAAAATTATGTATTAATAAGTCCCCTTTCTGCTGGTCAGAGTGGATTGTGAGGAAGGTTAATATGCTCGGTGACCTATATGAGAGTGGAGTGTTGAGATCCTTTGAAAATATGGTTCAACATTTTGGGATTCCCAAATCTCAGTTCTTTAGGTATTTACAGCTGTGCCACCTGCTCTGTACTATTTTTGGGAGTAGCATACACCCTCCTAAAGTGGCAGATACTCTGGGAGTGGTGATTACTGCTTTTGGAAGCAGTCATTAGGCATCAGTGTATTACTCCCTGCTAATTCAGAGTCTGGGGGATAGAGTTCAACTTCTCTCAAGAGATTATGGGAGAAAGATTTTAACTTGGTATTGCAGGAGGGAGTGTGGGCTAGGATTCTAAATAACATAAAGTCTACATCTAGAATTCGGGGGGAGGGGTTTAATTTATATAATTTAATTCCATATTTTCTGTTATGTTTATTTAATTTCTGAATGGAATCAATAAAAATTGTTAATAATACAAAAAAAAAAAAAAAAAAAAAGGATCAATAAACCTACTCTTCTGGAAAATGTGCATTGTTTGTATTTAACTTATTTGCTCTGCAAGCTCTATGCAGGCTTTGGATTTTTAGGACATCGGTATTTCAGAATGACCAGGGCAACAATTCAGATGCGATGATTGGTCCGCTGGTTCATCCAGCTATGAATGCATTATTCAGTCACATGATTTTTAAATTTCTTTTTTATGCACGTCTTGTATTCCTGTTCAATTCAATAGGAGTTTATTCGGTAAATGAGATTCCATCATAGTTTATGTGCAATTCTTCTTTTGAATAAAAAACGTATCCACCTCAAAGGAGCGTAGAAGTTTCCATGCGCATTTGGAGATTTTATTCGCAACTTGGTGTTTCCATCCAGCAGATTTTATGCAATATCCTAAAATGCGCATAAAAAAGCGTTGATGGAAACATAGCTACTGATGCACAAATTGTGTCAGTATTGTCAGCTATTCCTGCTCCCGCCAAATGATAAGGGCCACGGATTTCTTTGAGCACTAAGGCTAACTCATTTTAACACATTTTAATATTAACTAATTTTAGCTAACCTAGCTAATGTGATTTCTGCATGGCTCTTATTACCTTCAGACTCTCATGTCCTTGGATAATGAGAGCATCTTCACAGCTGGAAGGAATAAATTCCACTGAACTTTAATGCTGTTTCGCTTTTCTCTTTTAAAGAGCGAATAAGTTCGAAATTTCCAAGAAAACAGTGCATGTTCTTCCGTGGCCATTGCGATGAAGCAGCTCTGTGCCTGAGAGCAGAGTGCTGATTTGAGACAGGTGTTATTTGCGCATGTGACAGTAGGAGGCGTAGAAGTGAGTAATGAGAGAGAACCCAAAGAGAACGCTCATCTAAACCATCTCCCCCTCTAAACAGCTGTCTGTATCACTTTATGTCAGGAAAATTCACTATTTTTTTGGTCAGAAATTAAAACTTGTAATCCTGACAGTAATCCCAATTTTTAGAAAATGTAACTGTAATCTGATTACAATGTTTTTATGTAACTGTAACAAATTACAGTTACCTAATTTTTTGTATATTATGAGAGGACAAGCTGTTTTCAAAGGTAAGATTTCAGATACTGAAGTTGCAATAAACATCACAGTGCTCTATGCTAACGGTCACCAATTAGTAAACTCCGGATTTGTTCCATCTGGACTGCGAGACATCATGACAACGTTTGCCCCATCTCACCGTTTTTACACTTTAGGTTAGAAGCGCAACAAAACAACGGAGCTGTGTACACTGCAAGCGCACCGGGGCGTAGATAGAGGTGTATTCCAGAAAGCAGGTTAAATAATTTACCCATGGTAAATTTACTCAGAATAAGCGGATAACCTCAGCTTTCTGTTCCAAAAACTGAGGGAACTTTCAGGGTATGTTAGTAGCCATAGCAACTTACTCTCTGAACAGAACCTGCTCCGGAGTAGGTTATGTTCCATAGTTAGTTTATTTCAGGTAGATGTTAGTACGTTTCAGAGGCTGTCAGCGCATGCGTGCCCTTTTAATAGCGGCACAGTGGGCGAGAAAGTTCAGATTACGCACAATATTATACTTTAAATCAAATAATAAAGCAATATTAGGGTAAACTGCAATCTTTACCTCACAAATCTTCTTTTCTCTGGCATTTCCAGTCTCACACTGCAGATTTGCATTCAAAAGTGAACAAACTGTGTACATTGTGCTTTATTTTTAATGGGAGGTTTTAATACTGTAATATTTTTTAACGCAGAACACACTGGAAGGTCCCCCACACTCTTCACTGTGAAGACAGGGCTTTATGTATTTATATTTAGCCCTTCTAATAAATAATTTTTATTCTATAAATTTCATAGAAAAAAATTATTATAGCACCCACATTCTATTTACAGTTCCTTCAGTCAATGAATATTAACGTTATTCATAAAATTACATTCCATAGTATCAATATGTAGGTAATGTCTGCCAATTAAAAGCTTAAGCAATTAATCACTCAGTATTCTTCTTCACTAACTAGATAATATGCTAGATATTAATACTAGATAATACGCTTATTATGGATTTCGGGCCATAATAAATATTAATATGATAAATGTTTTTCAGAGGGCTGCCGGCATATTCACTGTTCTCTTACAAAGTTATTCATGTTTAATTGTAGGTCAATTTAATATTTACACGACCTCAGCTGCAAGTTTAGAGTTAATAATAACTGAGATTTAAATGTTAAATCAGTGTTAAATCACTAAGCATGATAGAAATTAGCTGAATTAAGATGCATGGAATGTTTAACTATTATGTAATCCCTTCAACAATGTAATGACAGCCAGACAGCGGCACATTATGGACTTAAAAAGATTATCTGATTTACAGGGGCTGTGGCAAAATACAGTATGTTAGAATTTCTGTGGAATCAGACATTTAAAATGTTTTGTCTTGTGGCTCCCTCTGGTGAACAAAGAGTAAAACAACCTGTCAATTTCCATATTTCTAACTGCTTAAAAATGCAGTTGTAAAAATAGCTATTTCTAAATTGATGAAATCAAAATGTTTTTTTGTGTATGAATATTACATTTTGTTAAGTTAAAAAATTGTGCTCACAAGATATGGGCCAATTAGTCATAACAGGCTACATGCAAAAACTTATCGGCTAATATCTTCTGAACAATTTGACATATCAAAATTCTTTTGATAAATTTAGTCAGGAATGTCTGTAGATAATGTGTACAAAGTTTAATGTGAATTGGGCAAACAGCCTAGGACGAGTTCGAAAAAGTAGGTTTTTCAATCAAATCAAAATGTTTTTTTGTGAAAATTGGAAATTCATGTAACCAAATGATTTGGAGGCACTAATGGATTCACAGAAATACAATTTTAATTTTTTTTTTTTTATCATATACGGTCCTAAATTTAATTCAACTGCTTTGAGCGCAGTTGCACAATTAGGATTTTTTTAAGTTAAGCACCCCCTAGCTTAAAAATGGACGAAATTCGCATGTAACCTTAGAGTTTTCTCTTGTCTATGTGTACAAAGTTTTGTTAAGTTTGAAAATTGCACTCACAAGATACAACCTAATACATCATTGTAAGCCACGCCCCAAAATATATTTGCTTATATCTTCGAAACAATTCAACGTATCAAAATTCTTTCGATAACTTTTTGTCAGGAGGGTCTGTAGATTACGTATGGCAAGTATCATGCGAATTGGGAACGTGTTCCAAAAAAGATATTTCAAAAAATATTTGTGATAATGTTTTCTTGCGGGAATGAAAATCCATGTGACCATATCAATGTGGGGCACTGGTGGATTCAAAGAAGCTACAAATTTGTATTGTAGCCTATACGGTTCCAGAGTTACGAGCAAAAACTCTAATTAGCTAATTATGACGCCACCGTGTGGCCGATTGTCACAAAATGTTATATGTGGCTTCGAAATGACACCCTGCTTGTGTATAGTAATTTTTATAACCCTCGTCCATTCCCAATACGAGTTATAAGGTGCTGAAATTTTATTGGCTGGTGGCGGCAATTTTTTTTTAATTTGTTTAATCGATTTTTTAAGAATATGTTAGCATTTGAACCGAAGAAGATGCATATTTAATTTGAACTTTGTCGCTCAAACGGCTGCAAAGTTATGACAGTTTTTAGTTGTAGTGCCCCCTAGGGGTGGAATTGTATGAAACTTTGCTGACGTCTTCTAAACGTCCTGTTGACTATTGTGTTAAACGGAAGGAATTGTATCGTTAATATCTTCTGAACGATTTCACATATCAAAATTATTTTGATAACTTTTTGTCAGGAGGGTCTGTAGATGATGTACACCAAATTGCATCCCGATCGGTTTAGGAGTTCGAAAAAGTACGTTTTTCAGAAAATTCAAAATGGCGGAAAAAATTAATACAGTTTGTAGGGCTTGACTCAAGGAATCAGAGGAAAAATAGAATTTCAATTCTAGCCCTTACGGTTGCAGAGATATGAGCCAAAAGGCAAAAGTGTTTATTACAGTGCCACCTAGGTTCAGATGGGTGTGTTTATGCGCCTGAGTAGTGAGGGGGATTTGGGACCAAGTTTGGTGTCTCCACAACTTACGGTCTCTGATGCCTAGACACTTTTAGAGCAGAAAAAAAAAAGAAGAATAAGCAAAAGAAGAAAATCAGTACAATTGTAATAGGGTTTCAGCAGCTTCGCTGCTTGGCCCCCCATTAAGAAAAAGAAGGAAATCAGTACAATTACAAGAGGGTTCCTGCAGCTTTACTGCTTGGCCCCCTAAAAAAGAAGAAAATCAGTACAATTACAATAGGGTTACAGCAGCTTTGCTGCCTGGCCCCTTAATTAAGCGGAGGTGCCTTTAAGAGCGTGCGCTACAGCAGATCAGGGGCAGCTTCCAACTGCAAGTGATCCTCACTATGCCCTACTCACTCCAAAGTGCAGAGCCCTTGAAATGGGTACTCTGAAGGAAACATGTCATTACTGTATGAATGTACCCTTCGCTAACAGTCTTGTGGAAGGGCCCTCCGAGAAAAGATTAATTTTCTCACTTTCTTTTTGAATGAGCTTTCGAGTGGCATCCCCTCCCACAGGAGTGCCCTTCAAGGAAGCAAAAAATGCAGTTTTGAATTCACCCTGGAACATTGAAGTGCCGTTACCTCAGATGAGTAACAGGTCAGATAAAAAGTCCACTCCATGTATTGTGTTGTAAGTTCATTAAAGGAATAATACTTGATTGCTACTGCATTTCCAACATCACGTACCACTAGTGTAGACAGATTTATTAATTATAATGGGAGCAGTCGCATTGCTTTCAGTGATATAAATTAAATGTCTTTTATAAAATATTGACATAAACTGAAGGAGCTGTCGGGTTCAGCCAAAGCCAGTTTGGTTTAGTTGAAACTAATAAGCCATTAGACTAATCACTTTCAGAAAAATACCATTAGGCTACAACAGTACCGCAGCTCCCTATACGCATATTACGCAGTCTGCGTAGGGCACCAACTCCCTAGGGGTGCACCATCATACCCTAGGGGGGCACCAGAAACTCCACCAGCTGTCCTTTCTCGCATGTTATACGTTATTCAAGGACCCTGTAGTATTCGCCGAACACAGTCGATCTCCTCGCGCTCGCACTTTCTCATCGCGTCTTCACACTGTGCACCACGTTACCAGGGTAATGCCATGGTACTGAATGACTGATCATGTTCATATTTCATGATACAGTCATGGTACTCCAAGGTACTTTAAAAAATACCATGGATTTACTATGACACATGTCATAAACATGGGGCTATCATAGACCATGTCTGAAAATAAATAAATAAACAAGTGTATTACCATGGTGCTTTTTGTGAGAAATATAACAGAATAGGCTATTATTTGTGATAAAGGAAAAATGGAAAAAGTTATGTACAGTATATGCAAGAAAATGGTTAAATACTAAAAAAGCAAAGAAATTAGTTAAGTATTTATAATTATTAATAAAAATAAAAAACTTTTATTTTTTTTTTTTTTTTTTTCACAAAGCTTCTTATTTATCAAAGTTGTTGTTGTGCTGTCTGATTCACCTTCATTGTGGATTTAGACATTTTTTCCAACTTTTCAGAGTATTATAACAGTTAGTGGTTCCTGTGCTGCCACTGGCATCCCATTCGATTGAAAAAGAATATTAAATCAGTATTAAACCGATCATGGACAGCACAGAATGGCCACCCTATTGACTGTAGTAGCAGCATAATGTTTGAATCTCCCCTTAATTAATTCCTTTATTAGGTACATAATCTATAAGGTACATAATATATACGTATTTATTTCAAAGGGTTTTGTGATGCATATATTGTATGTCAATGTTGTCTCCACTTTTCATCATCAGTGCTGTTTATAATGTCGAGGTTGTATAGAAGAAACAAAAGGAAGATCTGCACTCTGGAAATGTCTTAGAAAAATATTGGTTCTTTATTATTTAAAAAATAGCAGCAGGGGAATAAAAACATATGTTTCGGCCCAAGGCATTCTTTAGTGTGTAGGCACATGACCTTCCGCCGAGATTCTGCCACCTCCGTTTGGTGTTTATTTTTGGTCCGTTTTTTTTTTTTTTTTAACATTGTTTAGGGTTGCTTTGATTACCATGTGTATCCCTGCTCTGTCTATTCCTCGTTTCCCTGGCCCTCCCCCTTCGTTCCCCTATTATCTGTTAATTAGTTTTACCTGCACTCCTAGTTTGTCCTCTTGATTTAATCCCTTTATATTCTGTTCCTGTGTGTGTTTTACAGTTCGTCTCTCATGTGAAATATCACTCCGGTTTTGTCTGGATAAGTCGGTCGGTCAGTCAGTCGTTCAGTTTCTTTCCCCTAGTTCATCAGTCCCTCGCGATTTCCTGTTTGTTTGTTTTTTCCCTGTCCTGCCTGCAGTTCATCATCCAGTATCTTTTTTTTTTTTTTTATTTTAATTTATTTATTTTTTATAAATATTACTTGTTTTTGCCCAGATCCTGTCTGTGACTCTGTCATGTTCTGCAAAACCCTGACAGTACGAACTGGACAAATTGGACTCAGCATCTTTTTGATCCCCCTTCACAAACTGGAACTGCTTTTTTCCTCTACTTCCACGTGGCCCGTCTGTGACGACCAGGCTCAAGGTCTGTCAGCCCCAGAATTTTTTGACGGGGATCAAGACAACTGTTATGCAGACACAATTACATTTTTAAAGAACAATTGATCCTGCTCCTTAATGAACTTCAAAGGATCACAATTATCTTTCTATTTTTTGACCAGGCAGGCGAGATGTTGGACCAAAGCTCTGCTGAAGATTGACTCTCCATGCCTAAGGAGTGTTGTTGCGTTCACTGAGGGCATGAGGGCTGTCTTCGGTTGTCCATTTAGAGACAGAGTTTTCTCGGGGGGTTCTATTTTTCCACTGCAGCTCCCCTGGATGCGCCAGAGTCCTCTGCCACTTCCCCAGAGGCCCCTCTGTTCCAGGAATTCCTGGTCTCTGCCATAGCGTCCATCCCTGTCCAGTTTCATGTGCAAGCCACCAATCCATCCTTCTCTCCTTCGGCCTGAAGCTGACCCATCCTTCTCGACCTGCGGCTGTTCTAGCCTTTTCCCCAGTGGCTACCACCGACCCATCCTTCTTCCCAGTGGTCAGTCCAGCCCTATCTCTGGTGGTTGCCAGGTTATGGGTACCTGTCTGCTCTGTCAGGGTCGGCTATCCAGGGGTCTCCAGGTTTGTTGCCTCCTTGTTGTTAGCACATTGCTAAAAAGTTTCAAGGGTGAAGTTTCTACTCGAACACTAGCCGTATAACCTTGTCCCCACTCTTTCTGCACTGGAGCCTCTCAACCCTCCTCCCACTTCTGTGCCACATGACCCTATTCCCGGTCTGGAGCCACCTGTACCTCTTTTTGCCCTGGTGCTACCCTAACTCGTTCCCATTCTGGAGCCGTTGGACCTGATTCCCGACTCTGAGCTGCCCCTTTGGTTTTAAACCTCCCACCTTCCCTTGGTCTATCCTTCCATATACATTTCTCATTTAGAAAACGAATGTACACTAAGGGATAGTTCCCCCAAAAATGAAAATTCTTTCATTTACTAACCCTCATGACTTTCTTCCATGGAACACAAAAGATTAATTTTTGTAGAATTCCCTGCCACTCTTTTTCATATAATGAAAGTGAAAGGGGAATGTGGCTGTTTAGCTCCAAAATAATAAATAAAAAAACCCCCACATAACAGTATCATTAAAGTATCATAAAAGGTGTCTATACAGCTGTTTGAGGAACAGAATGAAATTTAGGTTGCTATTCACTGTGAATCTTTTCCTCCGCTGTAGATCTAAAATCAAATATGGTTTAGTTGTGAGACTTAATATTTCTGCTACATATCATCTTTTGTGTTCTATAGAAATAAAATCATACGGGTTTGGAATGACATGAGGGTGAATAAATGATGACAGACTTTTTTATTTTAAGGTGAACTATTCCTTAGTGAAATGTGATTTACCATCACGACTTAAATGGCCCATGCACTGTACTTCCATGTGAATAGCTTTCAAGTGTGTAAATGCCATCTCAATTCATCCATATGACTATGGCTATAATTTGACTTATGTAACTATTGACTTAATTACTAAACTATAAAAAAGGATCTGCCCACTTCATGTTTTCTTCGATTATTTGTCACACTGAATGGTTTTTACAGTATATCATTGGACAAAATCTAATATAAAATTACAAGAACCCAGGTGAAAAATAACACTTTTCACTGATTTCATTGATTTATTTTTTTTTATAACCCCTGTTAAAAACACTGCACCACCATTGTCTTGCCCTTTTGAGTTACAAATCTATCCAGATAATCATTAAAGTTTTTTTCTATATAATTCTGACATGTTCTTGTTAAATCTGTGTTTTGCTGAATTGACTTTGAGAGTAAATGTCAAACTAAAATTGAGACCTGAGGTTTATATTGAACAGTGTTGACTGTAATCAAGATAGACTATGTACAGTTTCCTGGCTAAATTATCTGGATTAATTTAACAATGGCCTAATTACTTTTTCACAGTGCGTTGTGTAATGATGCTTATTAATAAAAAAAAAAAAAATAAGTACAACAAATGTGTTCTAATATTAGATTATATGAAGACCTGAAAACACTGAGTTTAGAAAAACATGCACACAATTAGGGAATTGGCAAATAGTTTTTCACAGCAGTGTGAAAGTCAAACTCTCTCTTTCTCTGCAGGTTGACAAAAAGCAAAAATGATTATTATTTTTTATTTTTATTTTATTTTATTTTTTTTGACATATTTCCTGTTGGAGCGGCACATTTCAACATCTGATTCAAAATCAAATTTATCAGAGAATAACAACAGATTACAATCTGTTTCTCACTATTATTGATCCATTTCCCAAAAAGAAAAAGACTGTACATTTTAAATTAAAAATAAACAAAACCTACCTACCTCCCTACCCTAAACCAACCGTAAGTGTCATTAAAGAAAATTTGAGATGAAAAATGCAATTGCTGAAGAAAGCAACCACTCAGAACACCCTAGATACTGCATAGCAACGTGCTAACAACAATTTAAAAACCTTAACAACCACATAGCAACCCAGTGGCAGCCATCCACAAAACCCTACAATTGGGGCAACAAGCAAAAAAAATAAATAAATATTTAAAAAAAATTACAATTACATTTATGAAAATTATATTATATATAGTATAAACATACCATTCAAAAGTTTTAGAACACAAAGATATTTTTGTTTTTGAAATAAATTTATGCTACACTGAAAAATATCTGCAATTTTAACAGTAAAAGACTGTAAAAATGCTACAGAAAAAAAAGTTAATTGTAATGAGTATTAACTGTAAATATACAGTAAAAATTGTATACAGTAGTATTAGTATAGTAATAGTATTGTTTTTACTATAAAATGTTGTAAAAATAAAAAATATTAGATATAAAAGTATGATTTTCCTGTATAATTAATGGTAAAAAAATGTACGTTGTTTAACAAGAGAATACATGTACTTTTTACAGTAAATTATTGTTAAAATTACAGTAAAAAACAATAATCATGTGTTCCCTGCATGACCCAACATATTTCATTATACTGTATGGGAATAGTTATGTTTCTTCTTATTTTTAATATCAGTTACGTACATTGGGGTGTTCTGTTTTATATTTAATGTAGTTTAGTTTAGTAATGTTTACTGCATTATTTAAATTTCACATGTGTTACCCTGATGGTGTTTAGTGTTTGTGTGAGTGACACTGAGCACTGTCTCTACATGTTTACTGGTCATTGCTCCTGGAAGAGCCACTATTGGTGAACTTCATGTCATCATGTGCTCTTCTGTAATTTTTACGGTGATTAACAATACTTTATAAAGTAAAAAGCAGATTTTTACAGTTTCAGAAGACTAATATCAAGTTTGATGTTTTTTTACTGTAAATTTAACAGAATTTTTTTATCTATTTTGTATTTATTTTTTTACAGTGCCAGCATGGTCATGTAAATTACAACAGTTTTAAACTGTAAAATTTACAGGTTGTTCTGTAAAGTTGTTTAAATTTTTACTGTATTTTTTACATAATAGCAGCGGGGGAATAAAAACAAATGTTTCGGTCCAAGTCATTCTTCAGTGTGTAGACACATTTCTCAATTCACATACATATGGATAACAAGTTGATTTTTTAGGTGTATGTAATTAAGATAATCACTCAAACAATTACCCACTGACAACCCATTACAGAGACAAAGTAATAAACAAAGTAATCAACTAAATTGTTCAGAAAAGTAACAAACTGACACATGGAGCATACAATACTGTACATAAATCAGCAGTCACTTACTAAAAAAACAAAAAAACAAACAAAAAAAAGGCTTTATTGAATGGTGTTAGATCAAAGTCTTCATTTAAACCTAAAGGAGACAGTTTGTAAATTATACATATAAAAATGCTTCTCTCTGCAGTAACTTTCTATCTACGTATATCTCCACCACATCGAGACTTTTTAACCTTTTCAATTCCAATGCATTTTAATTGTTGCACATTGTGATCATGATCAATAAAATGTCTCGCAACAGGTGAAGTGATGTTTTGCCTACAAATAGCTGATTTATGTTTGCTAATTCTTGTTTTTAGTGCTCGAGATGTCTTGCCCACATAAATACGTGGACATGGGCACTTTAATATGTAAATCACATTACTTGTAGAGCATGTTATACAGGATTTAATCTGATACACTTTTTTTTGTGTAAATACAAGTAAATTAACCAAATTTCTCAACAGACGAGCAAGAAGCACACTTTCTGCAGGGAAAACATCCTTTTATATAAGTTTTATCACATACCACATATGCTCCCACTAACATATTAGCCTGGTTGTGATATCTTTTGAAAGTAAATAGAGGAGGATCTTTAAACAACTCTTTCAAAGAGGGATCAGAAGCTAAAATGTACCAGTATATATTGAAAATGTTTTTTAAATGGTTTATACATAATTATCTGAGAAAGATTTTTTTGTAACTTTCTTTGTATTATGTAATAATTGTTCTCTACTCAACATTTTTACTTTCTGAAATGCTGATTGAACCCACGTTAATAGGTACCCTCTAGAACGGAAACGATTATTCATCAAGTTCCTCATCTGAATCGCAGATTCGTCTTAATCTATAAAGTTGGCTTAGGGGTAACCCTTTTTTTTAGCAATAAAGGATGGTGACTATCAGTAGAAAGTAATGTGTTTTAATTGGTTGGTTTTCGAAAAACAGTGGTGGAAATGTGATCATTCTTGATACAAGTACACCGAGAAAATGAACAGATGATAAATCTTTCTCAACTGAAAATGAAATGAATTAAGCCAGGAATTTAGGAACTCAACAAAATCATTAAGTACCAATTCATTCCCTTGCCATATTAAGAAACAGTCATCGATACATCTCGCCCAGTATTTAATATGTTGCCCATACAGGTTATTGTTATAAATAAAATCAAGTTCGAATTTACCCATAAATAAATTAGCATAGCTTGGGGCTAGAGGAGTGCCCATTGCTGTGCCATGAACCTGAAGATAGTAATCTTTTTCGAATAAAAAATAATTCTGAGTCAAAATCAATTTAGTTAGTTATAGAATACATTTTATAGGTATAGTAGGAGTCTGTAGTGTTTGTAAGAAGAAACCAACAGATTCCAAACTTTCTCTATGTGGAATAGATGTATAAAAAGATGACACGTCTAGTGTTACTAACCAGTCCTGATCTCCCAAATAAGAATAAGTTTGTTACTTATTTAGAAAATCAGTAGTATCTTTGAAGTAAGAAGGTAAATTCTTTACTAGAGACTGTAAATGAAAATCTATAAATTCAGATACCTTCTCAGTAAGCGAGTTGATACCTGACACTATAGGTCGATATTTTGCTCTTGGGTCTGAAATGTTGAATAGATTTACTCTGACAGTCTCCACATCCAAAGAAACTTAATTTTACATTTCTCATGAACTTAAACAATTCAATCTTTACCATAAATGGATCAGTTTTAGGTGATGGAATAAAGGACAAACTCAATATTTATTTGTGTTCAAGAGACAACTATTTATCAGACAAGTTGAATATGATAGCCACCATCCTTTACTGCTAAAAAAAGGGTTACCTTTTAACCCTCTGTGAATCTGCGATTCAGATGAGGAATTTGATGAACAATCCTTTCCGTTCTAGAGGGCACCCATTAACATGGGTTCAATCAGCATTTCAGAAAGTAAAAATAGTTTAAAGGAGCAATATGTAACATTGACATCAAGCGTTTAAATGGGTACTGCAGTCCAAATTCAAAATATTGGAGAGAGTTGTCTCCCTGGCCCCCTCCTCCCCAGGCTTGAAGCTCACGCGAGTTGCCAGGTTGAGGACACGCAGCAGGAATGAGCAAACTGACAACGGCAAGCGACGACCCCTTTCACTGTAAGTTGATCAGCTAATGTATACGTTTGTAATGTTTTTATTGTTTGCAAATTATAAACCAGCTCATGTGGATTTTTTATAACTCTGTCAATGTTAGCTAGATGTATTGCTGGCTTCCATGGCTGCAGTGTGCTGTGTTGCCCGCTAACCTGTTTCAAATCTGGCAACCCAGGATGTCGAAATACTACTGGGAAATGGGCAGTGGGCGGGATCACACAGGCCAAGACACAAACAGAAAATCTGGCCCAGAATGGACATTTCAATGTAGAATATACTGGCTGTAGCATTGTTTTCGGAGAAGCCAGTATTTCAACTTAGTATGTTTCCTAAATCTCTGATAACAAATTTTATGCTTTAGTACAGTAAATCTATTACATATTGCACCTTTAATTGAAGACTTTGATCTAACACCTTTTCTATAAATCCTTTTTTTTAATTTAATTTAATTTATTTTATTTTTTAGTTAGTGCTTATTTATGTACAGCACTGAATGCTCGATGTGTCAGTTTGTTACTTTTCTGAACAATTTAGTTGATTACTTTGTTTATTACTTTGGTTGTCTCTGGGTAATGGGTTGTCAATGGGTAATTGTTTGAGTGATTATCTTAATTACGTTCACCTGTTTAAATCAACTTTTTATCCAAATATATGTGAATTGACAAATGTGTCTACACACTGAAGAAGGCCTTGGGCCGAAACGTTTATTTTTAATCCCCTGCTGTTATTTTTAAATAATAAAGAACCAATATTTTTGTAAGGCATTTCCAGAGTGCAGATCTTCCTCTTTTGCATGGACTTGATCATTGGGTTATTGCACCTGGATTAACTGAAAGAGAGCAGTGATTACCTCTTTTTGAGATGTTTGACAAATTTTTGTGAAATAGCAGGGATTTAATGATGATTTCATATAAATAAATATAAGCCTTATATAAAATGGCATTTATAATAAATACCCTATCCTAAATTATATAAAATAAAATCAACTGAAATGGTATTTATTGAGAGCCGTAAGTGAGCGAGCAGCAATGGTTACATTTGGTACAATTATCACAAGCAAAAGTTTCCTTTTGGAGGGTGTGTCCAACACATTTGAACGTGTGGTTATATGCGCAATTATTCTTAGTAAACACCTGCAAAACACAGAAAGCGCAAACACAATTTGATAGACTGCACAAGCGAATTAGAACCCTTGAACACACTAAGTTTTTTTTTTTGGATATAAATGTCTTCCAAATGCATAAATGTACATGGAATGCTATATATTTATATTACACTGAATTAAACAGTCATAAGAATGCCAGTTGCAGGATAACGATGAACTTTAACATTAACACACATTAAAGAGGCAACCATGAAAATGTTCAAATGCCCCAAGTCAAATCAACCTCCCAAGCATGCTACAGCAATTACACGCTGCACGTTGTATATTATGTGGGTGGTTATCAAAGCTAACAGAGAGAAATGTGTTTTTGTTGTCTAAAACTGCATCTTACAGCATGCATAAGTTGACCCATCAAATGGCAGGGAAACGTGAAGTGTGAGAAACACCGCCATCTCCATGGCAAGCCCAAACCCATGCTGCTGAGCACAGAAACCCAGTGGAGACATCCAATAACTTTGACTAAGATGTTTCCTCATGCATATTTCAGTGGAATTATTTAACAATTCTGTGTTCCAAAAAAAGTGGAACATTATATTAAATTGGTAATGTAGAAGATTTCAAAGCTGAGAATATTGTATGCTTCAGTGGTGAGCATAAACCAAACAGAACTTGTGTAAAAAGATTAACAGTGATGTGTTTCTTTATTCTAAATATATAATGATGACGCCTCCCATATTTCCTCACTCCTATACAATAAATATTTAAGCTCTTCACAAAGGATCTTCTACAACAGTCACTTAGCAACAGAGATGTGTGATTAACTATGTGACAAACAACATTGTTCTCAACTTGTTCTAATATAAAGTTATTAAGCTTCTTCCAGGAGCATCTAGTATGTTTCAAAATAGACTTTCTTGAATTATCCAAATGCACACACACACACACACACACACACACACACACACACACACACACACACACGTTTGTTTTTCAATCTTTCATTGACTTCTGTTGTTTTTATCATGGTTCCCACCCTTTTTGACTAATGTTATTCCATGACTTTTCTATTAACTTTCCAGGCGTTTGTGATTACTCAATAAAAATTTTTAAAATTAATTTGATTTAGACTGATTCGCTAATGAATCACTCACAGATTAATCAACAAGAACTGACTCAAAAGAATGATTCGCTCGGAAATTAGATATAGTTATGATTTGCAAGCAAGTTTTACAGTACACAAGAACATTATGTAGCTGATGAGATATTTTAAGTGCATAGAAAAACTAGAAATATATATTTACTATCAAAATGTCAGTGACTTTTCCAGGCCAGGAAATCAGAAGTTTAAAATTCCTGATATTTCCAAGTTTTCCATGACCATGGGAACCCTGTTTTATACAGAGCTAAAGATATTTTCTGTCCCATAAACATAACCCTCACCGAAACATTGGTCCCAGTTTATATTAAGTGTCTTAAACCACTTTGCACATGCATTAAAAACTTAAGCATTTGATAAAGTGTACATACATGTTGTTCTGTAGAACTCTTGCGAGATTCACAGTTGCTTTTACAGAAGTTAAAGATACAGATAAAATTAGGGCTAGGTTTAGAAGTAGGTTCAACAGTGTAATTATAGATGTTATTACACTGGGAAAATTTTTTTGTTGGTTTAACTTAATTCAGTAGTGAACATTGGTTCCACATAATGAAAATTAGTTTCTTTAATATAAAATTAAAATGTAGGCTCTACTAAAATACTTTGGGCCCATTAATACCAATCAATCATCGTTTGAATACCACAGCATATTACTAACCCTAACCTAAATGAATTGCATTAACCTAACTTACATTTGATCTGTTCAAATAAATCTTTTGAATCTTGAAACCTGTGCTAGTGTAACGGCAGCAAGCTGGTACATGATAGCTGTGCAGTGTGTAAACCTCACTAGCCTGGCACTAGCAACTGAGGCCAGAGGCCATGGCTTTTACAGCCTCCTTGCTAGCACGTCTGACTCCCATGCCGGGGATTGCCTGTTCGAATCTCACTCGGGGCAGGTCGAGTAGGACCGGTGACACTAGCTAGCAACAAATACATTAGCATATTATATACATACACAGATGAGCCTAAACATTGTGACATCTCACAACTGCAGCGAATAACGTTGATCATCTCCTAACAAGGCCACATATCAAGGTCTGGGTAGATTAGATGGTAAGCGAGCAATCAGTTCTCGTAGTCAACATGTTGAATGCAGGAGAAATAGGCTGGAGTAAAGACCTGAGGAACTTTGACAAGGGCCAAATTGTTATGGCAATATGACTGGGTCAGAGCATCTCTGAAAAGGCAAGGTCTGTGGGGTGCTCCCAGTCAGCAGCGGTGAGTACCTACCGACAGTGGTCCGCCGAGGGATAAACCACAAACCGACGACAGGGTATTGGGCGCCCAAGGCTTGTTCATGCGCGAGGGCAACGAATGCTACTGTGGCACAAGTCACAGAAAATGTTAATGATGTTTATGGGAGGAATGTGTCACAACACACAGTGCATCGCACCCTGCTGCGTATGGGGCTGCATAGATCTCAATCCCATGATCTCAATCTGATTGAGCATCTGTGGGATGTGCTGGACCAACAAGTCTGATCCACAGCGGCTCCACCTCTGCTGCTAATGCACCAAAGTGCCAGATACCACAAGACTTTTTGTACTGTATGACAAGGATGGTGCTGTCCCCAATTCCCAATCAGTCACTGATGAGAAAAACAATACACAATGATTTTTCACAACCTCGACCTAACCATTAGCTTCAATCTTCTCCACAATGTTGACCAAAAAAAAATTAACAAGACAGAAACTCCTCTAAATCCCAACATAACAGAATGTTAAACACTAATAAGTCTCCTTCTTGTTTCATTTCATTACATTAAAATAACACTTAATTTTAAAATTTACTCTCCCAATTCATTCCCATGCAAAGCATTCAAGGAACTGGAAATCCCCTGCCCAGATGCAACAAATATTATTCACATAGTCCTAACACAACTGGAATAAGTGAACATAGATGGAATGTACACAATGAAATTGAGATAAGACCAAATGTTAAAGAATAGTTTTGCATTAGCTCATTTAAAATAAGTTAATTGAGCAAGCAGTAAAAATGATGTTCAGTGAACACCATCTGCTTGGATGTCTGAATCAATTTGAACATTTCATAGCAAAATGAAATAGGATTTTCAGTCATAAACTAAAATAACATGTTTAAATATTCATTTCAAATAGCGTGTTAACACTCTAAGTTGAAATTACATGTTTAAAATGTAATTTAAAAGAACATGTTTCAACTATAAAATGAAATTATTTGTTTTGACTGTTCATTTATAAAAATAAACATTCGCCAACCATTAATTATAAAAACATGTTTTGACTGTAAATAGTAATAACATTGTTAGACCAATGATTAAAAAACAACAACATTATATTATCACTGTAATTATTGTGCCTCGCTAACAAACTTATTTCAGTTTTTAACCCTAAGAGTTAAAGCAGGTTTACTCCACCATGCATTTTAAACTCATTTAGACAAACTTATAAACGTTTAATTTCAGGACCTTTTAAGCTCAAGCTCAACTCTACACCACAATGGTAACCCCCAAATCTCCAACATTTCAGACACTCTTCTAAATCTCAACATAACAGAACATTAAATATTACAAATCTCCCCCTTTATTCATCTTGCACCAAAACACATAAAATTGCTCTTAATTTTAACATATACTCTCCCCATCAAGTCTCATGCAAAGCATACTGGAAAAAAATACCGTACATTTACAGTTCACTACCGTTTATATTATTATATTATTAAATGTTAAAAACTTCAAATATGAGCCTTCTGGAACTACAAATATCTGTTTTTCACTTTTATTTTTAGTCTATAATGTTAAACACTGTAACTACTAAAGGCCACATGATGGCTTAAAGTTCATCAAGAGTGACCTTTCAAGGAACAATATATCAAATGAGTACGTATGCATAGACAGTGCACTGTGTTACTCACACAAACACAAAACACCATCCCAGTAACACGTGACACTAAAATTATGTAATTAAAATGAACTAAACTGCATAAAATATAGCATAGAACACTCCATTGATCATAACTGATATAAAAAATATGAAACATATCTTTTTCCATAAAATTCAATTAAATGTGATGGTTCATGCAAGGAATTCTGGGAATGCCCAATTATTGTTTTTCACCGTGAGTTTAACAAAAGTTTCCTGTAAAAGTACATGTAATCTCTTGTTAGACATAATATGCATTTTTACCATTAATTATTTGTTACTTTTACATCTAAAAACATATATATATATATATATATATATATATATATATATATATATATATATATATATATATTTTTTTTTTATGTTTTTTGTTTTACAATATTTTACTGTAAAATTACACGTATTGTCTTATTAAATATATTACAATTTTTACTGTATATGTTAAGGTTACTACCTGTTAACCAGTTAAAAAAAAAAATTATAGTAGCATTTTTGCATTCTTTTTCTGTTAAATTACAGACATTTTTTACAGTTATAGAAATCTGTAAACCCTAAAGTTGTAATTACTGTAAAAATCAAGTTGTCTTAAGTATTACTTGAAATGTCAAGTTTTGGACTCATAACTCAAATATTTAAGTTCATTCAACTTATTTTTCTTAAAAATCCATAGACTTAAGATTTGAAGTGTTAATAACTCAAACTACTGAGTACAAAATTGAGGCTACGTGGAATACCCACAACCCCTTGCTACTTGATTTATCTTTCCTTGGTCAGAGGGAACAGATTGGGGAATTTACATAATTGTTATTAAGAATTCATAGATGTTTTAGCTCTTTTTTGTATTATTTATGCTTTGTTGCAAATAGTTGTTTGGTGTAATGTCACCATTAGGGTGACTTTGGTCAAGTTGGACTTTGGTCACACTATCTCAGTTCTTTTTGTGCATGTGCAGCTGAAGTGCATATATGCATTTCTGTAAAGAATTATTTATTAACTGACCTAGAATCAGTTATCATCTTTATTTGAGTTGTGCTGTTGTTTGATCTAAAATTGAATCAATTCAATTAAAATGTACATCAGTAGAAACAACAATATTTAAATTCAAATCTGAGTTAAGTCTACTTACATGTATTTAACTCAACTTAAATAGTTAAGTTCACTCTACTTGAAAAAGTTAATTGAACTTAAATACTCAAGTTTTGGGAGACCCCATTACTCAATGGAATTTAGGGAACGAGTTTACTCAAACAAATGAGTTCAATGAATTTATTAGGGTTTTCAGTGCAACATAAATGGATTAAGTAAACTTGTATACTAAATTTCTACAGTAAGTGTTTTTCACTAAGTGAAATTTTGTTTGCTTTCATTTTAATGAAGAAAACTGAACGAGCAGCAAAAATTTATTTTACTTTGGGAGTGTACAGATTAATTTTGACTAAATTATTTGTTGAGTTTCTTCATTATTATGAATACAGCATAAACTTAATATCTTGTATTGCAAATGTAGCAACAAATAAAGTACAAAACAACTTTATTGTAATGATGAGTCAACGGAGTTGAGATCCATGTGCAGCTTTAACAACAGTAAACGTAGTAACACAGACAGGCAGGGGTCAATCACCAGCAATAGTAATATCCAAGGCAATCCAGAGATGTAGTCAATAAACAGGCATGAGGTCAGAGTAGGCGGCAGACAATCACAGGTTATATCCAGATAAACAAGGCAGTAATAGTAGGCATGCAGCAACGGGTCAAAACAGGGTAAACAGTCCAGGATCATACACAGGAAATGCAATAAACTAAGAGAATGCTCTGAAATGTAAGCCAGGGAAAAACAAGACTTCACAATGACAGAGAGTGAGTGTGAGACTTAAATAGCTGAATAAATGAGGAACAGGTGAGCAGGTAATCAGTGCCAAGTACGGGGATTATGGGAAATGGAGTTCAGAGAGTTAAAGTCAATACTCAGGTGATGGAGCCCTCTGGTGGTGAGTTTTTTCAATGAGCAATATTTGCTGAAAATGTAAATTTGTTGTAAATAAATGTATTTTATGTTACTTTAGTATTTAATTAATGTTCAATTATACTGTGTTTTCACTGTAAAAATATGTTTTTTTTTACACTGGAAGAAATCTTTTTTACAGACATCTCAGGTTAAAATTTCATTTTCACATGTGAAAAACATGACGTTTACCTTCATTTAAAGGAGAATGTCTGTTTTTGTCAGTAACACATATAAGTAACAGGGAAAATGTAAATTTAGTGTGAATAAATGTATTTTAGGGGAATTTCACACATTTAATGAAAAATGGGGAATGAATGTTAAATTAAACTGTATTTTCTCTGTAAAAATACATTTATTTTTTTACAGTGTAGGTAATTTCATGTTTGACTACACCTGAAGGCCCCCTCTCCCCACCTCTTTCAACACACACAAAAAATGCTTTCTGCCACCTTGTTTTTCTACATTCAGTCCCTCCTGTAAGTCCTAATCAAGATGCATGAATTTGCAATCAGCATCTGGAGTGTGGGAGGTAATTAAGTACTAGTGACAGCAGTGGAATGGCTGTTTTTTTCTGGCTGCGCGGGTGCAATTATCTTACCTCAATATAGAGAGACCTGAATGAAATAACAAGTATCATTAAAAGAAAACCGAAGATGTTCCACTTCTTTTCACTTACTGTTGTTTTTAGAAATTATAATTCCTGTTATGCAGTACCTTTCAAGCTCTGTAATTTAAATTCATATTATTAATATTTTTTAAGTTAGTATTTCTATAAAAAGGTGTACCAGACTTTCAAAAATGTGCTCTGTTTATACATTTATTAATTACATAACTTGATTATTTACGTAATTACATGAACATTAACAGTTAAAGTGAGACAATAAACCAACTCATACCACAAAACATAACTTGCACATGGTAATGCTTTTGTTTTCCCATCAAAAAATGATGTCACTTACTGGAATATAATGTTATTAAGGAACTTGCTTTTGCTAGTTAAAGGGGTAACACTTTCCAAAAAGATTCTATTTGTTAACAGTAAATGCATTAGGCATCATGAACCAACAATGAACAACATTTTTACAACATTTATTAATCTTTGATCATGTTAATTTCTAAATTTACAACTGTGCATTGTTAGTTAATGTTAGTTTATAATGCATTGACCAATGTGGTCACACTATATTTTAAGGGTCAACAATAATGCACTGAAATTAAACATGAATAAGATAGTAATTAATTATTAACTGAATGCATTATAAGTCTATTTTAGCCATAATTTAAAACTCATTAAACATCTTATTTTTGTGTAGAAAATAATGTAATTAATTATCTATTTCAGAAATCCATCCTAATTCAAGTTTACTAAACAATATTAATCTAGTATTTAAAAGAATAGTTGAAAAGTCAAACTCGTATGACTTTCTTCTGTGGAACACTGTGGCAGCGAGGGCGTGGTCGAGCGCCTGTCCGGAGAAGGAGAAAGCGGTAAGGGTGCTCACACCTGAGCTAAATTATGTCTAACACCTGTCTCTAATTCCAGTGAGCTTGGGGAGAGCGGCATATAAACAGCCAAGCCTGCTGCTAAAAAGTTGAAAGACTGTCTCACTGTGTGGCAGTGAGGCCTGATTGTTATTTGAGTTTGTTTGTACGGTGTGGCCATGGAGCCCATGTTTTTTTTTTAATAAAACAAACCTATTTGTAAGGACCTGTGTTCCGGGCCCTCCTTCCTTTGAAGTGTCTCACACTGGTGCCGAAACCCAGGATTCGAAGTACGCCCCATGGAATCCTCCCAGGTAGCCGAGATCCTCCAGTCCCTCGCCAGCCTGCATCAGTCCAACCAGCAATCCCTGCTTGAGCTATGCCAAGACCAGGAATGACGGTTTTTCGAGATCCTGCGAGCTCAAGCAGAGGACCGTCTCACGATCCGGAGCCTCCTCGGCCAGGAGAGAAAGCAAGCGGCGACCCTGGACCACCGCAGCCAACTGCCTCCCCCCACACTCCTGAAGATGGGCGTGGAGGACGATGCCGAGGCCTTCCTCGATTTATTTGAGAGGACCACAGAGATCTGGGGCATGCCGCATGACCAGTGGGTGGCCAGGCTCCTCCCACTACTGTCCGGAGAAGCCCAGCTTGCGGCCCAACAGTTGCCAGTGGCTAATCTTCTGGCCTATGATGACCTAAAAAGTCTATCCTGCAGCGGGTGGGTCGTAGCCTGGAACAGTATCGCCAACTGTTCCGGACCTTGAAGCTGGGGAAGACCGACCGCCCATTTGCCTTTTCCCAACGGCTCCGAGACGCATGCCGGAAATGGCTGCTGGCAGGGAATCGTGACGTCGGGGAGTGATCGACCAGGTGGTACTGGAACAGCTGATTCATCGACTGCCACAGGGGACAGCAGAGTGGGTCCAGTGCCACCGCCCGGAATCAGTGGAGGAAGCTGTCCAGCTTGCGGAGGACCACTTGGTGGTGTACCCGAGGGCAGAAGAGCCCTCCTCTCTCTCTCCTTCTCTTCCCCCTCCCCCTGTGTGTTCCCCCCATCCCTCTCACTCTGTTCTGTCCCCAGAGCCCATTCCTGCCCCGCGGAGGCGGGGAGCTCCGCCACCAAGGCCAGTTCCTCGCCTGAGGAGGTGGACACTGCCCCCACCTCTACAGTGCCCCCGTCGCTCTCCCCCTCAGGTGGAAGTGCCCGCCGATGCAGGTGCGGGCGTCTGGGCCGGTCTGCTGGTGTTGCGGGGATCCGGGGCACTTCTGGGATCAATGCCCAGTGATGGAGCTGGGGATGGTGGTCTGGATCCCCGACACCCCGCAGGCTTCCCCCGACCGAGCCGGAGTGTACCGGATACTGGTAAGAATCAAGGGGGTTACTCACCAAGCATTGGTGGACACAGGTTGTATCAAACCATGGTCCACCAATGCTTGGTTCAATGCGAGGCATTGGGCACCGCTAAAATGGTGAGGGTGAGGTGTGTGCATGGGGATATTCACAAATACCCTATGGTGACCCTGGTGATTAAATTTCGGGGAACAAAACATAGAGTGGAGGCCGCGGTTAGTTCCCGCCTCACCCATCCGCTGATTTTGGGGACTAATTGGCCTGAATTCGGAAATGTATTAAAGGGAATATGCGCGGATGGGTCCTGCACGAAAGCATGGAGATGTGAAGTGTGCGATGCTCTGTCGGGGGAGGCGGAGCCAGGGCCGTCTTCGACAGCTCCACGTCAAGATGACGTGGGGGGGGAGAGGCTGCCGTCCCACCCATCCTCAGGGGATTTCCCGAAGGGGATTTCCCTCTGGAGCAATCATGAGATGAGACCCTCAAGCACACCTTTGACCAAGTGAGAGTAATTGATGGTCAACCACTCCAGACAAGTTTCGCACTTTCATATCCCTATTTTACGATTATAAATGAGCGGTTGTATAGAGTGATGCAGGACACTCAAACAAAAGAAGATACAACCCAGCTCTTAATACCGCGGAGCCGCCAGGAAATGCTATTCCAGGCGGCTCACTGTAATCCGATAGCGGGACACCTAGAGGAAAGGAAGACACTGAACCGCTTAATAGCCCGTTTTTATTGGCCGGGCATTGGCGGTGATGTCCGCAGGCCATTAGAGCGGTCAGCACGCGGACATCGCTTTGTATTAGTCCTAGTGAATTATGCAACGCGATATCCAGAAGTATTGCCTTTGCGCAGTATCTCAGCACGTAGTGTTGTGGAGGCACTCTTCAAGATAATCTCCCGGGTGGGTATTCCGAAAGAAATCCTCATTGATCAGGGCACAACTTTTATGTCACGGGCACTATGCGAGCTTTACGAATTATTGGGCATTAAGGCGATACACACCAGTGTCTACCACCCGCAGACATATGGCCTGGTGGAGCGTTTTAATAAAACCCTTAGGAACATGATTCGTTAGTTCATGCACGAGGATGCTAGGAATTGGGATAAATGGCTCGACCCCCTGTTATTTGCAGTTTGAGAGGTCCCGCAAGCCTCCACTGGGTTTTCCCCATTCGAGCTACTGTATGGGCGGTGCCCGTGCGGGGTGCTTGACATTATCCATGAAGCTTGGGAGGAAGGACCTTCAGATAGCAAGAATGAAATTCAGTACGTTCTTGATATTAAAGCAAAACTCCACACCTTGGGACAAATAACACAGGAGAATTTGCTCCAAGCTCAAGAACGACAGAGCCGACTGTATAACAGGGGTGCTCGGCTGCGGGAATTCGCACCGGGAGATAAGGTACTTGTATTACTACCCACATCAAGCTCCAAATTACTCGCCAAGTGGCAAGGACCCTTTGAGGTCACATGACGAGTGGGGGATCTCGATTATGAGGTAAATCAAACCGACAGAGGGGGCGCACGTCAAATATATCACCTCAACCTCCTGAAATTGTGGAGGGAGGCAGTCCCTGTGATGTTGGCTACGGTAGTTCCGGAGAGGGCGGAGCTCGGGCTGGAGGTGAATATAAAACCTAATCATAACACCCCGGTCACTTGCGGAGACCACCTCTCACCGTATCAGCTCACAGGGGTTGCCAAGTTGCAACAAGAATTTGCAGACGTGTTCTCCCCTCTGCTGGGTCATACGAACCTCATCCAGCACCACATCGAGACTGAACCAGGAGTGGTGGTACGTAGCCGCCCCTATCGCTTGCCCGGACACAAAAAGAAAATAGTTCGGGAAGAAATGGATGCGATACTCAATATGGAGGTAATAGAGGAATCCCACAGCGATTGGTCCAGCCTGGTTGTTCTAGTGCCTAAGAGCGACGGGTCTGTACGGTTCTGTGTGGATTATAGAAAAGTCAACGCGGTGTCCAAATTTGATGCGTACCCGATGCCCCGCGTTGATGAGTTGCTCGATCGGTTAGGTACTGCTCAATTTTATTCGATATTGGATTTGACAAAGGGTTATTGGCAGATCCCCTTGACACCACTTTCCCACGAAAAAACAGCCTTCTCCACGCCGTTTGGATTGCACCAATTTGTGATGCTTCCGTTCGGTTTGTTTGGGGCCCTGGCTACATTTCAGCGTCTCATGGACCGAATCCTCAGACCGCATTCGGCACGGTATCTGGGGTTCCACTTGGGTCATGGGCAGGTGCGTCGTCAAATTGACAAGACTGCGGCGATTGCGACCTGCACGTGACCCAAGACCAAAAAGGGGGTGAGACAGTTCCTAGGGCTGGCTGGCTATTACAGGAGGTCTGTGCCTAATTATTCGGACGTCACCAACCCGCTGACTGATCTCACTAAAAAAAGGGGCTGCAGACCCAGTCCAGTGGACAGAGCAGTGCCAACAGGCGTTCTTATTACAGACGGACGCTTCAGACAGAGGACTGTGGGCCATACTCTCGCAGGTGGTGGAGGGGGAGGAGCGCCCGGTGCTGTATATCAGCCACAAGCTCTCCTTGAGGGAGACCAAGTACAGCACTGTGGAGAAGGAGTGTCTGACCATCAAGTGGGCGGTACTCACCCTCCGCTACTACCTGCTGGGGTGGGCCTTCACCCTCTGCTCGGACCATGCCCCACTCCAATGGCTCCACCGCATGAAGGATACCAACGCACAGATCACCCATTGGTATCTGGCTCTCCAGCCCCTTAAATTCAAGGTGGTCCACAGACCGGGGGCACAGATGGCTGTCGCCGACTTCCTTTCCAGAAATGGGGGGGAAGTGGTAGACAGGCCGGATGGCTCCCTGGCCTGAGTCTGGCGGTGGGGATATGTGCCAGCGGGGCCGTGGTTGAGTGCCTGTCCGGAGAGGGAGAAAGCGGTAAGGGCTCTTACACCTGAGCTATATTATGTCTAACACCTGTCTCTAATTCTAGTGAGCTTGGGGAGAGCGGCATATAAACAGCCACGCCACTGCCAGAAGGGAGAGGGAGAGCGAGACAGAACACAACCTTGGTGTGCCTGCTGCTAAAAAGTCTCACTGTGTGGCCGTGAGGCCTGATTGTTATTTGAGTTTGTTTGTGCAGTGTGGCCGTGGAGCCCATGTTTTTGTTTTAATAAAACTAACCTGTTGGTGAAGACCTGTGTTCCGGGCCCTCCTTCCTTTGAAGTGTCTCACAAACACAAACAAAGATGTTCTGATGGAGATATGTTGTGAATTTATCCATATAAAGTCAATGGATTCCCAGCTGCAGAAAGGACATAAACTCAGCATAAATGAAATCCATATGACTCATGTGATGTAATCCATGTCTTCTGAAGTGATATGATCGGTTTTTGGTGAGAACAGACAAAAATTTAACTTCTTTTTCACTATAAATTTTCTGCCATCTGCAGTCTCTAAGGCGTGATCATGATTTGAAACTTAACTGATTACATTTTCTCACACTTTATGCATGCGCAGAGCATAGGTTAAACAAACCAATTACTTGAGTAAGTTCAAACTTTCACACCAGAACAGGGGGGTCAAGTTGTCTCTAATGGAATATTTTAGTTATTTATTAGTAACAGCTTTGTAAAGCCAATACTAATTAGCCTTAATTACTGGCTTTAAAATAATTTGATTGAAATAATATGATTAGAATAATGTTTAGAATAGATGTTTAATGGGTTGTGAATTATGATAAGATAATTTACATGCAGTTAAATATTAATATTAAAGTCTTTTTCATGCTTAAATATAGTGCATTATTGTGTATCCTTAAAATGAAGTGTTACCACTAAGGTTAAAAGGTTATACAACTTTTACTGTAAAAAACAAAAACAAAAGTACTAGTAGTATATGTTGAAATAACCATTAACCAAGAATAACAAGTAAAAAAAATAAAAATAATAAAATAAAAAAAACTGTTCATTGTTAGTTCATGTTACCTAATGTAGTTAACTAATGTTAACAAGCAAAACCTTTGTAAAGTGTCACCATTAAAGGAATATTACACAAGACTTACAGGATAGAAAGTGACCAATTAAAACAATATTCCCAAGAAAACATGTTTTGAGTCTGTAGTTGACTTTAGAGTTTGGTTTGTTTGGTTAGAGAAAGGCTGTTTTTCCGAACTCAGGAGTCCAGGAGAGGTCTGAATGCTCCGTTCATATAGACTTAAAGAGGTCTCAGAAATTTGCTCTGATATAACCACAAGTCACATGGAAAACTGCCCAACATCATGGCTCTCTAGTGGAAAATGTTTGACAGAGAATTGCAGGGGGCATGGTCTATTTGGCTTTAATGAGCGCACTTCAGCACAGGCGATGAGTGTACTTGAATTCAGTGGTGTAGAGTCCTCATAACTTCAGTCATCTTTAATGAGGCAGCAGTCACTCTTTTGTGTTTTCAGTTTCACTAAACTTGAGTGCGGCAAATGAAAGATTGTGAACATGCTGAGAAAAAGACTTGAGATGAGGAAGACCCACAGCCAAAAAACAATGTATTACCTCTCTAGTCTATTAGCCCATTCCTGCTGATGCTGTTTTCTCATTCTGTTTGAGACTAGACTCACCCAGAGGAAATTTATATTGCTCAGAGGTTGCTCTTTCAAAACTCAGGAGACTGTATTTCTTAGTATAATTTAAGTGTCAACTTTGTCTCAAAATTCCTTGTGAGACATAGACACAAATGAGACAATTGCTTACAAACATTAAGAACAGGGTCCAAAATGTAAACATGCCAAGCGCCAAATGTGAGTACCATAATTTTATTGAAAATACAACATAGAGTAATCTCACAAAAAATCGGTGACAGGAGGTAAATGTTTCATCTGCTAAAATCGGTGTAAGCTTTCCAAAAGTCTGAAATGCCCCACCCAGTGGCCGAACTACAGTTGTGTCTCACTGAGCAAGCACAAGAACATGCGATTTTTAGAAACATTTAAGAAGGAATTACAATTACTCCTAACCCAAATCCCAAACTTAAACCTAACCATAACAGTACTAGGACGAAAACATTGTTCTTTCACTTCTTTGCAAATGTATTATCTGGGATGCGACGTCAAAGGCAAAGCACTAGTAGTTTCGGGGCATGAACATGGTGCTGCTTGTCTGGAATATGGGTTGCAAAACATACGCCGATTTAACCGCTAAAACAAACACACCAATTTCCCATGTGATCTTTTTGTCATAATACATGGTTTAATAACAACAAATGAATTTTATTCACTTTCACAGCAATCATGAGTAAAATGGCAGATTATCAGTTTATGTTTACTGGACTTTGTATGATGTTAACTGATAAATGAAAACTATTTATGGAATTATTTTTGAAGACATTCTCACTATGCAACATTTTTCACAAGTGCCTAAAACTTTTGCTCAGTACTGTACATTACCTAACCAACTACATTTAT
This sequence comes from Myxocyprinus asiaticus, assembly GCF_019703515.2. Taxonomy (NCBI): domain Eukaryota; kingdom Metazoa; phylum Chordata; class Actinopteri; order Cypriniformes; family Catostomidae; genus Myxocyprinus; species Myxocyprinus asiaticus. The sequence continues at coordinate 4,628,055 of NC_059388.1, forward strand.
AAGCTTGTTCAAGTGTGATCAAATTGCGCAGTAGCTCAACTGATACAACACTGCATTTGTGATGCAAAGGACAGGGGTACGAGTCCTGAAGAGCACGCAAGTCTACATGTGACGTGAAAATTTCATAGAAGCACCACAAAGTGAAGCATCTGATCAGCAATTGTGTTTTTCATGTCACATTTGCTTTTATGACACTACTGTTTAGGTTTATGGTAGAGAGGTAAGTTTTGTTGATTTAAAAGTCGATAGAACATTAACATTTAAAACCTAATTTGTTTGGGAGAACATTTAACTCGCCTTTATCACCACCCAGTGGAGATTATGCCTCTGAACTGTCACATTACATGTAAGGAGTCATGTAATATTATTTAGCGAAAATACAATTTTCATGAGATGAGGCTGTTGTTATATCATCGCTTCTACATTTGTCAGTTTGCACATCCCTAAACACATACAGTATATTGCTCTCAAGAAACACTCGTCTTACACACACATGCACATACATACACAGATGAGCCAAAACATTATGACCACTTACATGTGAAGCGAATAATGTTGATCATCTCCCAATAAGGCCACATGTCAAGTTCTGGGTAGATTAGATGGGAAGCGAACAATCAGTTCTCGTAGTCAACGTGTTGAATACAGGAGAAATGGGCAGGTGTAAAGACCTGAGCGACTTTGACAAGGGCCAAATTGTTATGGCCAGGCTTATGGGGTGCTCGTGGTCAGCAGTGGTGAGTAACTACCGACAGTGGTCCAAAAAGGGAAAAACTATAAACCAGCGACAGCATGTTGGGCACTCAAGGCTCATCGATGCACGAGGGCATGAAGGCTATCCCGTTTGACCCAAACCAACATAAGGTCTACTGTGGCACAAGTCACAGAAAATTTTAATGAAGGTTACGTGAGGAATGTGTCACAACATACAGTGCATCGCACCCTACTGCGCATGGGGCTGCATAGTCACAGACTGGTCAGAGTGCCCATCGATGCGCTTACAATAGGCGAGTGTAAGAACTTGACCTTGGAGCAGGGGAAGAAGGTCGCCTAGTCCAATGAGTTCTGTTTTCTTTTACATTACGTCGATGGCTGTGTACGTGTGCACTGTTTACCTGGGGAAGTGATGGCACCAGGATGCACTGTGGGCAGATGACAAGCCGGTGGAGAGAGTTTGATGCTCTAGGCAATGTTCTGCTGGGAAACCCTGGGTTCGGCCATTCATGTGGATGTCAAATTGACACGTGCTCCTTACCTAAACATCGTTGCAGACCAGGTACACCCATTCATGGCAATGGTATTCCCTGATGGCAGTGGCCTCTTTCAGCAGGATAACGCACTCTGCCACACTGCACACATTGTTCGGGAATGGTTTGAGGAACATGATGAAGAGTTCAAGGTTTTTCTCTGGCCTCCAAATTCCCCAGATCTGTGGGATGTGCTGGACCAACAAGTCTAATCCACAGCGGCTCCACCTTGCAACTTACAGGACTTGAAGTATCTGCTGCTAATGTCTTGGTGCCAGATACCACAGGACACCTTCAGGGGTCTATGAGTCCATGCCTCGGTGGGTTGGCATTGTTCTGACGGTACGTGGAGGACCAAAAGCATAATAGGCAGGTGGTCATAATGTTTTGGCTCATCATTTAGACTGACATACACACACTCAAAAGTCATTAATTCAACTGTTCAAACACAGAATGAACAGAATACCATTTCTATTAGGAAGACTCGCAGACTTGAGTGAAATGTTAAGATGAGTTAAGATGACATTTATTTGATGAATATAAAACAGAAATGTAATGTCTCTCTTTGGCGTAAGCCCCGTCTGGCGGTCCGAAGAAGTTGTACTCCGAACCGTCATATCCTGCCAGAGATAGGAGGCAGGGGCGAGGAGCCTATCCCCGTGCAGGATGGGACTTGACTGGTGGTGGTGGGGTGGTGGATGTTGCCATGTTAGCACACTGAAACAGCAATGTGATAGATTGTGAGCTACATGTGATTGGCTAGGAGTTACCTAGCTAATGGTGTGATGATGTACACCTGCTAGTCTTCCCGCTAGAACTACGCTGCGCTTACATTTGTTGCGCACACAATGAGTGTCGACACAAATCTCTATACTCTCTATATCCACGAACACTGCTTGGAATAGCAACACTGCTTTTTCCCTTCATGCAGTGTCTTCCATAAGCAATTCAAGAGGTGATTGAACTGTGTAATTAGCTGTAATTAGCAGTCATTAGGGTTGTTAAAGGTCCCCCATCAGGCCTTGGGCACAGGTGTGGGGTTTTGCCATATTTTAGTGCCTCCAAAATAGTTTCGGTAAAACTTTTCATACTACAGCTACACCCAACTGTAAGCCAAGTATTTTTTAATAGATATTTTGCACAAAAATAAATATTATTTCTTATTCTTGAACTTTATCAGTGTACACTGTTGGGAATTAGCGAAAAGAAAGGGAGGCCTAAAAATCCTAAGGACATCACTTTGCACTTTGTAAAAGAGTAAGTGCTCTGATAGGAGAAGAGAGTTATTTCTACAGGTGACAGAGAAAAGTCTTTTTCGTGGAGAGGCTAGTAAAGGGACTTCGGAAAATGGTCAGAAAGTAGTGGAGCACTTAAAGGAATTGTTCACCCAAAAAGGAAATTTCTGTCATCGTTTACTTTTTATACACACCCTCATGTATCTCCAAAACCTCATGACTTTCTTCCTTCAATGGAACAGACAGAAGTTTATGTCATTATTCACTGAAAATCTTCCTTTCCACTCCTAAATCTCATTTGCGCCTGTGCATATTCAATGTTTTGGTTGTGTGATTAGTTAGTCCACATGCAACAACCAGTGGTGTTTGGTGTCAGGTTTGGATATGTGCAGCATATGGCTTCAGAAGACTTGTAATTTAGTGCACAAATTGTATGGACTACTTTTATGATCATTAATGGTGCTTTTATGGTGATTTTTTGCCCTTTTTGGAGCTTGACAGCCACTGGTCACTGTATGTTTTCATTGTATGGAAAAGAGCAGCCTAAAATTCTGCTAAACATTTTTTGTGTTTCACCAGAATGATCACAATGTGAATTTAGTGACTGAAGGTTGAAAGTTCTGCTGCTGAAATCGATCTGTTCTTACTGAAATTTGGACCACTGCCCCCAGTGACAAGAAGCTAGAAGTCTCGTTGAGGTAAAATGTCCACAGGATGGCACCAAAAGTGAATTGTGCTTTTAGTTTAATGATGTGCTAGTCAATAAGAATGCATATTTTATTTTAAAATTGTTTGTGAGAATGTGATTACTTCCTGGATTCCACAGGACCACAATCCGTGTCTCAGAGTGAATGTGATTACTTCCTGGTTTCCATGGGATCAGAACCAGTGTCTCAGAGTGAACGTGATTACTTCCTGGTTTCCATAAGACCAGAACATGTGTCTCGGAGTGAACACGATTACTTCAGGACCACAATCCGTGTCTCAGAGTGAATGCGATTACTTTCTGGTTTCCATGGTGTCAGAATCCCTTTCTCGGAGTGAACGCAATTACTTCCTAGTTTCCATGGGACCAGGACTCATGTCTCAGAGTGAACGCGACTACTTTCTGGTTTCCATGGTGTCAGAATCCCTGTCTGGGAGTGAACGTAATTACTTCCTGGTTTCCATGGGACCACAACCTGTGTCTCCGAGTGAACGCGATAACTTCCTGGTTTCCAAGGGCCCAGAACCCGTGTCTCAGAGAGAACGTGATAAATTCATGGTTTCCAATGGACCAGAACCTGTGTCTCGGAGTGAACGTGACTACTTCCTGGTTTCTATGGGACCAGAATCCCTCGCTGCGTCTGAAACCGCACACTGTCACAGTATGTACTGTATTTGATAAGAAACGCACTTCTCGGCTGGTAAAACAGTATGCTCTTTAGGTATCTGAGAGGCAGTATGAATAGAATTCAGACATACTAACATCTGGGAATGTACGCATGGTCCCGTGACCAGAATATATGACATAACAACAACAACCATGAAAATATTCCACTCAAGTTCAGTTAAACAAGTGCCATTTAAGCACAATGAGCAATGTTCTTTGTGTATACAGCACTTACTGTTGAAAACAGCCTTACGCCCCGCGGTTCTCCGCTATTTGTTTTAAATCCAGCGTTTGAGTGTGATGTCTCCACAGCTCCCGATGCATTGTGGGATAGGAAAGTGTTCAACCGATCCACACTTCAGATTCCTGTTGGAAGTAGTAGGTCATCCAGGCATTTCTCGCTTACTGTCTTATGAATACTATGGATTCAGACATGCTACTCCACTGGCATACTGTTTTTGGCATACTATATAGTAGGGAAGTATGGATATTCAGACGCAGGACCTGTCTCAGAGTGAAGGCGATTACTTCCTGGTTTCCACTGGACCACAACCTGTGTCTCGGAGAGAACACAATAACTTCCTGGTTTCCACACGTCCAAAACCTGTGTCTTGGAGCAAACGTGATTACTACCTGGTTTCCACAGGACTAGAACCAGTGTCAAGGAGCAAACAAATTTACTACCTGGTTTCATGGGATCATAATTAGTGTCTCAGAGAGAACGTGATTACTTCCTGGTTTACAAGGGACTAGAACCTGTGTCTCAGAGTGAACATGATTGCTTCCTGGATTTCATGGGATCAGAACCCAATTACTCAGTCATGCTACAGGGAAAAGCAAAAACTTTTGAATTGATGCAGTTGGCAAATGCCAGATTGGAGTTAATGTAAGGGTACATGAACATTCGGAAGTTTCATGCTGACCTCCATGTGATCATGTTGGTTTTAAAAAGTCAAACCAGTTAGGAAAGACATAAGACTGACCTGTGTGGTTTGTTGTCTGTACAGCTGCACGTTGCCTATACAGTTGGAGTTTTGCTTACTGCCCCATGCTGAAAACAAGTGGTACTTCAAGCTTGAATAGAGCGCAACAGTTTGGTTCTGGAAATAAAAATCCCATTATTTTTCCATAGACTAATTGATTTTCAACAATAACTTATAAACCTTTAAAGACAGACCTACAAAGGGCTCCGAGGTTGTTTATTAGTATATGCTTCCGTTGAAGCCACCAGTCTGCGTTATTTCAACTTCATTGTTTAAAAATAGTATCTGATAGCGGAACTCCTGGTTAACAACGTTACTCTTGGTCCAGCACAGAAAGCTTCACCAATCAGAGGACTACGGGCAACAAATCCTGCAAAACTAGCCCAAGAGTGACTGCCCACTCCCATGACGCACTGTGTATGATGCAATCAAGTCGATCTCCCTAAACCCTCAAAATACTCAGTTATTTGCATATATCAGAATGTTTTGCAATAAACTTAAAATTGATTTTTGGTGATTGGGGCATGGCCGAGGGACGTGGAGAGCGAGGCAGAGGGAGTGAGTGCGGTAAGGGTTGACACCTGTGGGAAATCACCTCTAACAGCTGTTTTGTATTTGCAGTGAGAGCGCAGAGGGATTTAAAAGGGCAATCCAGACTGCCGGAGAGGAGGGAGAGAGAGATAGAGAGAGAGACTCTCTCACAGGAATTGTGTGAGCCTTTCATGTTGCTAAAAAGCATATATATGTGTGTCAAATAAATTTACATTGGATTGTTTGCCCGGCTCTCACTTCCTCTTTCATAAAAAGAGCCACAAACCTGTCACAAGATTGTTTGCATACTTATAATCAACAACCTAAAATCAATAGTTTTATATATTCCCATCGCTTTTAATTTTGATAATCTTTTGCAACACTTCATGAGATTGTTGTTTGTGCCCTTGTGAGAGACGATAAGTAATTTTATAACTTTTTTCGTATAACTTTTTTTTCCGATTTTCAAATGCTTTTTTGACTCAAAAAAAGTTCATGGCTTACAACTCTTTTATGGAGGATTTAAAGAAATAGCATATGCAAAAAAATTCTTGGAAAAATACTTCCAGAACCCAGATGGCTGAAAAAGTGGGTGGGCACTGTTGTGCTCTGATAGTAGAAATATTCCTTATTACGCTCCGGGGACATGTTTAATTGTGTTAAACATTTTTAACACATTATTTTTTAATGTAATCAATCACACTGAATTAACACATTAAATTGTCAGCCCTACCATTTTCACATTTAGCTTCTGATCTATTCTTTTTTTTACTTTGTCATTTTGTGTAGATTTATTCACAAATACATTAAAAGCAATGAATAGTCCAAATGTTACCGATGTAAAAGCCACAAAACATTTTATTCACCTTTTCGATTCTCCTGAACAGCAACAGTGGTCTGTCTTTAGCTGGGCGTAATTAGCGTCTTAGGGTGTGGTTCAGCTTAGCTAAAGGAACAACAGTGCAGGAACCCCAGATGCAGAGAGAAACTAAAGTCCTTCTGAGAATCTAATGAGCCTTTTTTGATTACCGAAACAGAGAGGAAATGTATGTCAGTCAGGTTTGTTCGGGGTTTGTTCATTTGTACAAACGAAGTTGAATAAAGACCTTAAGAAGTAAAGTCAGACTACTGAGCAGCAATAGTCAGGATCAGCTCATTTGTAGATGTGAACTGCACACCCCCAGCCACACACAATTATGTCTAGTTTTCACTCATAGTTCATTTGGAGATTGTTATCAGCAACCTGCTGTGAATTTTCTTTTAGTTCAGTTCATTTAGGCAAGTATGAATGCGGAAATAGCACTTGGATCCACACCAAACAATCAGTCAGAGACCACATCAAGAAGATTGTCTCCATATCAATTAAAACAAACTCTGGAACGGTTCACTTGTGGCGAGAATGCTATCTATTAGAAGTGATAAGATAGGTTTGGGTGAGAAACAACTCAATATTTATGTCCTTTTTTACTATAAATTATCCACTCTACCCAGTAGGTGGTGATATGCATGAAGAATGTGAATTGCCAAAAACAAAAGAAGAAGAATGTGAAAGTGAAAGTAGAGATTGATAGTTGTGGGGGCGAGGGCATGGCTGAGCATTCGTCTGGGGAGAGAGGAAGCGGTAAAGGTTTTCACCTGAGATGAATTGCTGCTAATTGTGATTTCTATGTTCACAGTGAGAGGCGGGGAGATAAAAGGCTGCCCAAAACCCCAGAGAGGCAGAGAGAGCTTCACACAACCATAGAGAGTGTTGTTCAAATGAACATTGTGTTTGAGTGTGCCGCTGGAAAGCGTAGTTTGAGTTTTGTAAAATAAAATACCTTTTTGAGTTGGATCTGTCGCCTCCGGCTTCCTCCTTTCTCTCCTCCACGAACGAACCTTATTACACTGGTGCCAAAACCCAGGATTTAGATATGTTGCCATGGAGTCGTCGCCACTGGAAGAAGTTTTCTGGTCCCTCGCCAGCATCCACCAAGGCCTTCATGGATCTCAGAAGAGAGCAGCAGCAGCAATTTGAGGTGCTCCTTCGGGCTCAGGAAGAAGATCGGCAGGTGCTGTGGAGCTTGGTTTCCCAGGAGGGGGCGGCCGCTGTGACCCCGGCAGCAGTGCACCCCCACGTGTTGCTTACCAAGATGGGCCCCCAAGATTACCCAGAAGCATATCTGGAGCTCTTCGAGCATACCGCCAAAGCGATGAAATGGCCACAGGGCCAGTGGGCGATGCATCTGCTACCACTGCTGACCAGGGAAGCCCAGATCACGGTGCAACAGCTTCCGGTCGCCAACCTCCTGGATTACACAGTGCTGAAGAAGACCATCTTGCAACGGGTCAGCCGTAGCCCTGAAGAACATCGGCAGCGTTTCCGCTCCTTAAAGCTGAGTGAGGTCTACCGCTTGTTTGCCTTCGCCCAGCAGCTCTGTGATGTCTGCCGCCAGTGGGTGCTGGCCAAGGAGGGCAGTGACGCTGATGATGTCGTCAACTTGGTGGTGCTGGAGCAGTTCGTCTACCGGTTGCCAAAGGGGATGTCAGAGTGGGTCCAGTGCCACTGACCGGCATCACTAGATGAAGCGAACCGGCTGGCAGCATATCCAGGCACAGGCGCACACCCTGCCTTTCCTTCCACTAATGTCGCCTCCCCATTCCCCCCCTTCCATCCTGTTCCATTTCATCTTGGGTTTGGGGGTTGACTGCTCCACCTAACCCTGTCTGTCTTCACTCTTCATCCCAGGTGAAGGAGTCCATGGCCACGAGTGTGGGCGGGAGGCTTGGGCCGGTCTTCTGGAGTTGCGGGGAGCCGGGCCTTGATTTCATATCTAATGATTTCGTATTTAAGGAGAGGAGACACAGACGAGAGAGAGAGAGAGAGAGAGAGGCGCACAAAGCTGTCTTACTCCTTAAATACTCCCGCTGCCCCTCACTGGAACATGAGACCGGTGTGGCACACAGGTGAACCTCATTCACCACTTATCTTCCTGGTCACGCTCTGCCCACATGCTGCTCAGCCCCACCCTGCTCGCCACACTAACTATTCTGACGTCACCAGCCCGCTGACTGATCTCACTAAAAAGGGAGCTCCAGATCCGGTCCAGTGGACGGAGCCGTGCCAACAAGCTTTCATGCAGGTAAAAGCTGCACTTTGTGGCGGGCTGCTTCTGCATTTCCCTAACTTCTCTCTCCCTATTGTTTTGAAGACGGACGCATCGGACAGGGGGCAAGGTGCTGTATTGTCCCAGGTGGTGGAGGGGGAGGAGCAGCAATGCTGTACATTAGTCAGACGTTCTCTATGAGAGATACTAAGAAGGAGTGCTTGGCCATCAAGTGGGTGGTCCTCACTCTCTGCCACTATTTGCTGGGACAGGCATTCACCCTCTGTTCGGACCATGCCCCGCTCCAGTGGCTCCACCGCATGAAGGATACCAATGTCCGGATCACCCGTTGGTATCTGACACTCCAGCCGTTTAAGTTCAAGGTGGTCCACAGTCCGGGGGCGCAGATGGCTGTTGCGGACGTACTCTCTAGAAAAGGGGAGGGGGGGTTTGAGAGTGGGCAGGCGAGGCTGTTTCCCCGACCTGAGTCGGGCGGTGGGGGAATGTGGGGGGAGATAAATGGCTGCCCAAAACCCCAGAGAGGGAGAGAGAGCTTCACACACCCCAAGAGAGTGTTGTTCAAATGAACACTGCGTTTGAGTGTGCCGCTGGAAAGCGTAGTTTGGGTTTTGTAAAATAAAAGACCTTTTTGAGTTGGATCCGTCGCCTCCCGCTTTCTCCTTTCCCTCCTTTCCCTCCTCCACAAACGAACCTTATTACAATAGTAAAAAAGGAGTTAAATATTGATCTGTTTCTCAACCACACCTACCATATTGCTTCTGAAGATATGTATTTAAACTGCAGTCTTAAGCCTTGTTTATATTTTCGCCTGGCACCACAACACATCTTGTGCATGCAGCTCGAGGTACGTAAACTTGATGCACACTGCAGTTACACTCTTCTCTAAAAGTTAGATGGCAGAAAATATCAGCTAATCTAGCAAGAAACAGCAGTGAAGAAGCACTTTGCTGAACATACATTTAAGTTTTATAGCCTAGTCAAGATAAGTTCTACATTTAAAATAATTGTATGAACTGAAATTAAGCTGTGAATCCTTTTATCATTATTTGCTGTAGTTTTACTCTGTCACATCTGTCCTTCCCCTTTTCCTCAAATTCATCCAATGGGATCAAAGTAACAAAAATTGGCATATGCACGACCACGCGAAATGGAACTTTGCAGAGGCCAGGCGAATGCCGTGTTGACATCACTTTGTGCGCGCAAACCCTAGCAAACTAGCGGCTGCATCGGGTATAAATCAGGCTTTATGGATTACTTTTATGCTGCCTTTGTGCTTTTTGGACCTTCAAAGTTCTGGCCACCATTTACTTGCATTGTATGGACCTACAGAAATTAGATATTCTTCTAAAAATCTTTGTTTGTGTTCAGCAGAAGAAAGAAAGTCATACACATCTGACATGGCATGAGGGTGAGTGGATGATTAGAGAATTTTCATTTTTGGGTGAACTATCCCTTTAATTGTAAATTACACCCGATAAAAATATTCTGTTCACAATTTTAACATTATTTTTTTTTTTTTGTTTTCTTTAAACATCACTCATCTAATATTTTATCTCATGCAAGCTCTTCACTGACACTTTTGGTGACTTAAAAAGTAAACTAACTAACAAAAACTTTACTAGGGTCAATATTTTTTGGTGTGGTGGAAATAAATCCACAACTGAGGGACAGTTGTAATTTTTTGGAAAAATTGATCAAAATCATTTCACACAATAAATATTGAAATGTTTATGTTCATTTCACCCCCTATCATAGTTTTAAACATGTAATATGTAATTGTATTTTTATAAGGGATTTTCATAGTTTAATATTGAAAATCTGGGTCTGGGACAAGGCTAATACAGTAAAATGTATACATGAAAGGAATTTGAAAATTAATGATAATTAAAGACCTGGTAAAAAGTTTCCTATTCAGTTTTAATGAGACCCTCATATATCTCAGACCCCGCCGCGTCTGAGACCGCCGACCGCGAGCGGAGAGGGGCTCCTGGCCGACCGCCTGGAGTGGGAGAACCGCTGTCACCGAAAACGCACCGGGGCGTTCCGTCCACCAGGGGCTGGAGGACTGCTTCCGATCCGCCCGGGGAGGCATGGCTGTCGTCCACTAGAGGGTGGAGGAGAGGCTGGGTACCATGTTACGGCATATCAAAAAACTGGCGAGTAAATTATTTATTTATTTTTCTCTCTCTCCTCTCTTTCTCCCGCTGCCACTCCACGTTGGCCTTTCCCTCTCTTTTTAAATATTAGTATTGTTTTATTTGGGTATAATCACTGTTATGGTGTATAAGTACCATGTTTTTTTTGTTATTGTTGTTTCCCTCCCCCTGTCCCCTCCCAGATACAGGAAGGTGGGTATGACCTGCTGGCAGACGGGGCCGGAAAGGCACGCCTTCCCCCAGGGAAAGGGGGGGATGTACTCTCCGGGGACTGGGGGCTCCCCGGCATGAGAGAATGAGGGAGGAATGTGGCAGGGTGGAGGGCGGGGCCAGGTGTGCGGAATCACGACCCGGCCCCGCCCTCTGCCCTGCCACATTCCTAATTAGGCTGATTAAGCCCGAGAGGGATAAAGCCAACCGGGGACGGTAGTGCGAGAGAGAGAGAATTACAGGCAGCTGACCTGTATGTGTTTGGTTGTGTCTTTTTGTTTTAGTTAGTCATTAAATATTATTTATGTTGTTAAGCCGGTTCTCGCCTCCTCCTTTCCACTGAACTGTGTTACACCCTGGAACATGAAAGTGCCTGAAGTTAAAGAAATACCCAAAAGAGTTCTAGTTCTTCACTCTCTTGCAGTGTATATTGGGTGTACACAGTCTACACTGTAAGCATGCGGCACAACGTCTAATTAATCCAAAATAATTACAAATTACAAACTATAACTTTGGTATTAAAGCTTCTTTTTGAGTGTCAGGTAATGTTTTTACTGCACTTATTTGAATTGGAATATCATTTTTTATGAACCAGCAGAACACCAAACCCAGAATAGTCAAATGTAATGCTGTAACCGAAACTTTTCACAATTAGCTATACAATTCTGCTTGTGGATATCTCGCTTGAAGCAAATAAGTGCTTGAATCAAAACTTTGAGTATCTTTCAAAAATGTTATGCCACTGACCTGGCAAACTTTGGTGAATCCAGGGACTGGCATCTCCTTAAAAGCACCCATTGTATGAGCCGATACCTAGTAAAAATTACTTCTGTGCATTTTCTGCATGCATTTCTGCATGTAATATGCATCAGGCTGTCACTGAATGGACTGTAGGTGACAGAGACTATGTGGAGTTTGCTAACAAGGCCATCAAACAGTGACACTTATCAATCATAATGTCCAACTGTACATCTAGCCATTTAACTATGTTTCCCAGACTGATCTTGTGGGATATCGGCAAAAGGAGGTCGAATTTTTGTCATCCATAATCGCTCTATGCTTTCCGAGATTCCAAACTGCCCCCAGTGGCCTAAGCTGGAAGTACAGTTAATCTTATCACTTTCACACGCAACGCATTTTTTCCAGTTCTCAAATTTTGGATCCAAATTTGTGTGAAAAAATTAATAAATAAGCTAATTTCCCACGAGATCAGGTTGTATTTACACAAGTCCAACCTTCTTGTTACTCATGTTGGACATTATGACAGATTGTTGATACGGTCTGGTTGCGCCAACCAAAACCAAAATACCGCTCCACCTAATCTGACCTGGTGGGATATTTCAGTTAAACATGTAAGCATGAGAGGACCTTGTTACTTTAATTATTAAAACGTCCTTGTAATTCACTGCCAGAGGAATTGTTAAATGATACATTCATGAACTCAAAGGAGGATAAGTCTATCATTGACTGGATGGATGTGGGCTTATTTGTGAATGAAGACCAAACAGAACGATTCTTACCCAAGAGGCTTCTCCATTCGACTGCCCAGCGAACCCACCACCTCCCCCAATGTACAGAAGGCCTGACCCAGGAAATCCTGTAGTAAAAGAGAGTAAGAATATGATGAAAGGGAGTGTGTGGCATTTTCCACTATGGCAATATGAAAGGTCACTATTCCAAGTTGTTTCGCAGTGTAGCATGATAGTATGTATGAGGTGATCAGGACATACTGTATATACACTCACTAAGCACATTAATAGGAAGACCTGTACACCTAGCAGTGCAATGCATAAAATCATGTAGATACGGGTAAGGAGCGCCAGTTAATGTTCAAATCATCCATCAGAATGGAGAAAAAATGTGATCTCAGTGATTTTGACCGTGGCATTATTGTTGGTGCCAGACAGGTTTGAGTATTTCTGTAAATGCTGATCTCTTGGGATTTTCATGCACAACAGTCTCTAGAATTTCCTCAGAATGGCGCCAGAAACATCCAGTGAGTGGCAGTTCCGCGGACGGAAACGCCTTGTTGATGATAGAGGTCAATGGAGAATGGCCAGACTGGTTCAAGCTGACAGAAAGGCTATTGTAGTGAGCAGAATAGCATCTCAGAATGCACAACACGTCAAATCTTGAAGCGAATGGGCAACAACAGCAGAAGACACTAGTTCGTTTTAAGTGGTCCCTTTTAAAAAGTGAAACAGCAAAATGCTGTTTAAAGGTGAAATGTGTAATTTCAGAGCCACTTGCACCATCAAACGGAATTGCAAAATTAACGCCTGTTTTTTTTGTGTGTGTGGTGGGGGGGGGGGGGGGTTTCTAAATGCTCACCAATCATTGGTCTGGCAAACAGATAGTCCCATCCAAAACCCATGCCATTGGTCAAGCAAATGTTGAAACAGGAGAAAGTACTGAATTTTAATGTCGAAAAAATTACATGCATCAGCTTTAAAAGGGTGTCAGATGAAGTATACCAGGTCACACCAGCGGAAATTCCCAAAAGTATTTAATGTCAACTACCTATGTATACAACATGCTGTAGTATAATACACTTGTTAAGCAGCTCGAAAGTATACATATAATATGAATTGCATATGTATTACATCCTCTTTAGAGCATTGCACAAGATTGTAGAGAAACTCAAAAGATGATCGTTTTTGTTCACAGAATATAATCAAAGTTAACTTTGTTTCAAGGGCTCAAACTGTGTTCACACCAAGTTGCCACCGATTTGATAAATGTCTGAAATGAAGCACAATCGTTGGCTTTGAAAAGCCAATATAAACAAAATGATGTTCTAGGCAGAGCGTTGAAGTTCTGCCACACTGAACTCCACAACAACACTTTTCTAATGGGTAGGTGATCCTTTGTGTGTGATGAAGTCTGTGCTGAAAATGACAGATTTGAAATCATGTACAGTACTTTATTTTGTATTCATACACATTTTCATCAGTGTATTAAAAGTACAGCAATAAAGATTGAATGATCAAAGGAACGGAGATAAAGCAAAAAAGAGATGCAGAGAATAAGAATGAATGAGTCCAATTACGTCGCCTTAGCGAGAGTGTGGTTGTGTTTTTTAAAGACATCAATTCAATGTAACAACACTTGATATTCAGCCTTGATATTCTTTCCCTGTGAATGCAATAGTGGTTGACCGATATGGCTTTTCCAATGGCCAATGATGATCTAGAGAACAGGGCGACATATGGTTGATATAATTACAATAAATACAGCAGTGTACAGCCAAAAAGTGTTTGGACACTTTTATACATTTAGACCACACCTATTTATGAATTATTTATGAAATGTATTAATTTCATTGCATTAGATAACAAAATATCAAGTGTCATTGTAGAATATTTTTATAAAGTTGAGTATAAATTAATCAAGTATAATCAATGTTAATATAGCCATTTTATTTTATAATTGTTTCTGGTGGTCAAGCATGTGACTTGCTGTGTCTGTGGAATGTGGGGCCCCTCACATATGATAAACTGATTCTCCTGTGTTAACGCTAAAGGAAATATAGTGAGGTCTCCACAGAGGTGTCCAGTGACACATATGGAATGTATTAGCCACTCCTTGGTAAATCATATGTATTTAAGTAGGGGAAACCCATTTTTCGGGATTTGTGCTGGGAGCAACTCAGCTTTTTTTTTATCTCTGATAATAAAGTCTATCTTCTGGCATCAAAATCCCAAGACTTCAAGACTGATGCTTCACAGAGGTGGAAGAAGCCATGACAAATTAGCAACCCAGATGGGATAGGAAAGGTGTAGATGTGGGTCTTCCACAGTGGGCTGGCTTGACAAACAACACTAAATAGGTGGCCACTTGAAAGGTAAGCATTCTTTGCTTATAATTAATTTGTAATGATCTGTTTTTACTGTTAAAGGGGCCTAGATGGATAACAGTAAATGAAAGCAGATAAAGTTTAAAAAAAAAGCCGGGTAGGTAAAATCACAGTTTTTTGACCAGGGGCAAATCCTGCAATTATCTGTTTTTACTGTTAAGAGGGCCTAGATGGATAGAAGTAAATGAATGCAGATAAAGTTTATAGAAGTCAGGTAGGCATGTTTTTGTCACAGGTTTTTGACAGGGTAGGCAGAAATCCTGTAGATCACCTAAGAGAGGCGGTAAAATAGTTGTGTTTTAGAATTATAGTATTTTTTTGAGAGCTCTGTGTTTATAAAGGCCTTGTGTTTGTAAAAAGTGTGAAAGTTTCTGTGTCTGTGAGAGTGTTTGTGTCTGTGTTTGAAAGTGTGTGAAGTGTGACTGAAGTGCAATTGCGCATGGAAGTGTATGACTAAGTACAAATACGAGCCCAGTAGAGGGACTGGAATGTATGATGCATCCTTAAAATAAAAGGAACACAGAGTGTATGTTATATGAGTCCTACAAATAAGCGGACAAGTGTGAATTTGAATATAATATGAGCCCTTAAATTTAAAAAAAAAAATTAAAAGGATATGATGAATGGAGTAAATTAATGGATGTTGGGAATGAAAGCCTGTCTCTTTTGAAAATTTGGAAAGGAATTTCCTTTGTCAACACAGAGAAAACTTAAAACGTTCTGAGATATTGGCTTTGTAGGTTGTTTGGGCATTCTTCAAATTGTAGAATTTGTGATCCAGATAGAGAGACTCAGCCTTAGCTGCATAACTAATGAGGAGTATATATGCAATTTACAGCAAAAAAAAAATCTATTTAGGCCTATTTTCAACCTTCCATCAATATATGAGGCAGAAGGATCTGATGATTAGAGTAGATGATTGAATAGTGGAGTTAAAACCAATGATAAAAAATATATATGGAAGAGTAAATATAATACAGTATAAACTGACAATAGGAAAAATAATAAAAATGGTGAGACAACACAGCTGTAAAACAAAATGTGCATGAAAGCAAAAAGTTAACTCAGCTGGCTGGACAAAATTTAGTCTTGGGCTGTTCCTTTCATGCCATGAAGGAAGCCTGATGTAAGATTAACTAAACTGAGAAAGAGCAGCTCTTGTTGGAAATGTGTCAGATCATAACTCCTAAACTAGACTGTAGCATAGAAATTTATTTGACTTCATATAGATAATTTATACATTCAAGTGGTATTACTGTGCTTAGAGTTAAAATTCTATAAAGAACTATAAAGTGATTGAATTCCATTTGGGAAATCACATTATCTGGACAAACAATAAACATTTGAGTCCAGTGTATTGCATTAAACTAAAGTCAACTAAGTAATTGGATTTTAAACAAAGGTTGTATTTAAGATAAGTGTTGGTATATTACATAAGGTAGAATTATGGCAAACACTCCAGTGGAAATATTAAAATCTAGAAATCCACGTGTAAATAATTGATTGATAAAATCTCAAAGAAATGAGAATGTATTAAAAAAGTGAAGGTGAAAGAAATAAAGATTCAGCTAACCTAAGAAAAAGCAGCTGTTATTGTGATTTGGCACTATTTGGATGCAGAGTGATCCTAAAAGTAAATTGACAACATAGGAAATTTGGACATGTGTGTGGCATAATAATTATTAAAGTGCATGTAAATTGGTTTATAAATAAATGAAAATAATTGACTTTCCTTTGGAAGATCATATTATTTGAACAAATAAAAATTGACCAAAAATCCAAAAATTGATACATTGATACATTTTGTAATATTATAGGAAAAATCATGGCAGCCACTCCTGTGGACAAATTAAGGATTAAAATATCCATTGTGTAGAGAACTTATAGATAAGCTCTCAAGCAAATGGCAAAAGAGAACAAAGATATGATGACAAAATGGCCAAAGGAAGGGACATTTGATGTAGCGTTGTGTGAGGAAATGGAAACTTTGATAAAAAATTATAAAACTAAAGATAAGAGTAAAAAAGTAAAAAGAGAGAAACAAAAAGGGAAAAAGAGAGAGAGAAGTGCTAGCACTGAAAGGAGAAAATTCTCTGAAAAAATATAAGACAGGCAAGAATAATACTGAAGGATGCAGAAAAAGAGATAAGTAAAAAAGGAGAAGCCCTTGTCAAATCACCTCCATATGTGCCCTCAGAAGGTCAGTTCCCAATACTCAAGGGAACTGTAGAAGTTTTAGGAGAAATGCAGATGGAGGGTCATGTGGAGTTAGAAAAAGAAAAGAAAACAAAAAAACAAGGCTGGGACCAAAGAAGGGAAAGGATAGAAAAAATGAGAGAAACAGAAAAATTAATACGAGACAGATAAATTGGTAAGAAATAGAAGTAGACTATTGGAAAGCAGGGAGAGAAAAAGTGATTTGATGGAGGAAGGTGGGCACAGGGAAAAGAAATTAAAAAGAAGGGTGAAACTGACTAATAAGATATGTGTTGTAAATGTAAAGCTCTGCTTGAACAGAAAGCTAAAGTAAGTTGTATTGAATGAAAATAAAATGTCGAAAAAGAAAGTTTGTGTTTTATTAAAGATTTGATGGTTCTTGGTTTAGGGATCACATGGTATATGGCGTTCTCATGAAAGACAGATTGTTGCATCAACTACGTTTCTCAATGTTCTTATTACAGATGCGAAGTGATAAGGAGAATTAAACAACAAGGATATTAGGGATATTGGACTACATTTTTGCAAGCGAAGGTTGATGAGTTTTTGTCCACATGTGAAGTCTGTGCTTAAAACAATGTTATGTGGGCATGGTAAATAAAGTACATGGAAAGAATTATATGCTTGTGGTGATATGCAGATTTAACAGATGGCTGGAAGCAGTACCATCAGCTGATCAGGGGTCAGGAACAGTAATCAAATTTCTAACAAGAAAAGGTAATACCTAGATTCGGAATACCGAAAGGTTCTACAGTTTTTGACGTATGTTGTTTTAATGGACAAAAGAAAGTAGGGAACGAGTAAATTGAAAGTTCTGGAAGAGGTTTTCTTGAAGATGGTTTAAGAGGGGAAAGTTTGAAAGCAGTTAATATAATGAATTATTATAATTATCACTATTTTCACTGTAGAAGAGTAACTTATATTATTGTGAGATTCTAAAATGAAAAAGAAGGAATAACTGTAACAAGATTAGAAACAGTGTGAAGGAGTGGAATCTCCTCCTCTGAATTCCTCCCCTGCCCTCTCTCTCACTCTCAGTTTAAGTTTTTGAATTGTGCACAATTTGAGTGACAAAATTTCACACCTTTGAAAGGCACATCTCTAAATTGTTGTCTTTTCTTTTGATTTTCTTTTCTTTTATATAGACAATGATGTGACTTGACAATAATGTTAGATACAGTGATATGAAGGAGAAGTTCAAACAGCTTTCCTCATCATGATTAAATATTTTATATATTCAGAGGGCAATTTGAAGTTAAGTGCTTATACTAAAAATAAGAGATTTGGTTGAATGTTCATCTGAAAGAATAAATGTAGGTTCAAAAACTATCTAGAGACTATTATTGAATTAAGGTGATGTTTTTAAATTAAGCTTCCTAGAAGCTTGACAGAGGCTACCTTTATTTTGTTTTGTTCTGATGTTAGTCCCCACCATGATACATGGTGTTTTGTGACATTTGCAAAAAAAAAAAGCAGAAATACAACCTGAATGGAAATTAATGATCTGTAAATTAGTTAAATTGTAGCATTTTACTTTTAATTTGGACAATTTTAATAGATTGTTGAATTTTGAATAATGCTTTGTGAATTTAACCATATTATGAACTGTCTCCATATTTAAGCAGTTGTAGATGGTTCCATTGGCTGTGACAGTTCTCAGGAGATACTCCCTGAAACAAAAGAAAATATTTGTTTACTGATACCAAATTATTAAGGATTGGCTAATAGGAATGAGCGGTATCGAGACCAGTGGCAAGAGGTGATGACCCAATGACGGATAAGACTCTCCAATGGCAAGAATAGGGGGCAACATAAGGCAGGGCATCACTGCCCTGGAAGCCTGCCCAATTAGGGGTGAGAGGGGTTTAAGGAAGTGGATGGATACTTTTAGGTCGGAAGAGAGGTCTAGAAGAAACCTGCCCGAAAATTGTGAGTTCCACTCAACCCGGCTGCATTTTAATAACCGCTTTATTAAAACATTTTATCACAGTGTTAAATACCAAGCATTCTATCACTGTGCCATCAGGGGATTATACCCTATGAAGAAGATTAATTATAGATTTTGGGGGTAAAGTTTTGAGAACCGTTGCAGACAAAGGAGTGCCTGACTTATTAAAGAAGTATTAAGCAAACCTGGGAATATTGGTATGATGAAGAATTAAGATTGAAAAATGATTTATTACTTTTTACATATGCTTTTATTGAACTCATGTACATTTTAGTGTTAATGAAGTATGGAAAAAGAAAACATGATGGTGACTAAAGATTAACATTGCTTGTCTTGTTTGTTTATACATTTAAATAGAATTGTTTAAAAACAATGGGGTGCATGGTTGGCTAAATTTGGTATAATGATTGGAACAACAATCCTTGTGGGAGGAATAATATTCTGTTGTGTGTTACCATTGGTAAAATCATTCTTGATCCGAGCAACAGTGAAGCAGATGACACTGATCAATGTAAATGGTCCGATGCAATGACAACTACTCTGGATGGACAGAAAGACCAAATTGGGAGGAAATTGATTCCTCCAATGAATATATATGATGAAATGAATGATGAGCCATGCCCTGGGATGAAAGTGCTAGCCTAACCTCTCCCCAGAGGTGACCCTCTACGAGGCGCAAAGTATCCGGGTTGAAGATATCTACACTACAAAAAAGAACTCTTAATATTATGATGAATATTTTGTTTTATGTTTGATATACTCTACATTACTGTGACAACCACAGGCAAGGCTGAACCAGTTGCACGCTCATGCTTATATGCTTATATGTTTCATTTATTGAATGAAGGTATAAGGAGACAGAAACTTTTTACTCCATTCTTAATCAAACTTGAATGAGTTCTGCAATCTCCACTGGAGTGTAGTTGAATAATCTGGTCATTGGTAATGAAGCTGTGTGACTTAATTTAGTCACTAGATAGCATGACTGAGGTGACTGAATTATGAAACTGCACTCAGGGTAAAAACAGTGAAGGTGGGACTTATGTAAGTCCCAGAGGAGGGATAATGTAGAATATTTTTTCTTACTTTTCTGTGATGCTTCACAGAGGTGGCAGAAGCCACAACATCATCTGATATGTATTTAACTACTGGAGTCGTATGGATTACTTTTATGCTGCCTTTATATGCTTTTTGGATATTCAAAGTTCTGGCCACCATTCACTTGAGGACCTACATAGCTGAGATATTCTTCTAAAAATCATGATTTGTGTTCTGCAGAAGAAAGAATGTCATACACATCTAGGATGGCATGAGGGTGAGTAAATGATGACAGAATTTTCATTTTTGGGTGAACTATCCCTTTAAGGCTAGTTCACACTGTCCCAGTAAACACCAGCACTGTTGTACATGTGGCTTTATGGTCATTATAGACAATTTGGAGTCAAACCTATTCATTATATAACAGCCTTTAGTGAATTCCACCCTCAATTTGTATTCATACTGATGATTAAATATAATCCATCTATTGTCATTATACTCTATAAAGACCTCCTCCTCTTCTTCTTTCTCTCTTTGTTTTTCTCTCCATCACACACTGTTTCTTTCTCTCTCTCTGCATGTGCGGTTTGCTCCCATGGCCTTCTTCTCTTAATTTTCACCTGATGCCAGGAGCACAGTGGCTCCTCACGTCAACACATCCGGTAATGGTTTTATGCAGTTCTGAATTGCCCCTCAGGAGTGGATGGGTTAGGTTTGTCTTTCTAAATCAGGAGGGATTAGGGCGATATTGATTTGTGGGTGAGGGAGTAAAGCTCCAGGAGGCATTGTCTTTGATTTTGAGATCATTTAGAGGAAGTAATTATCAGGGACGGAACTTGTGTCCACACTGGAGTCACTGCGGGTGTTTTCAATTACTCTTGCGCATTGTGTGTGGAGAGATCAGTTCATCTCAGAAACAATAGTGGTACAGATGCTGGGTAACTGCCTGCTTGACAGCAGGTTTCCAGAGGATTGCAGGGCTGGTTTAGATCAATGGTGCTCTAGAGGAACACGCTGGATTAGTGAATGGTGTGATATGTTTGGCTAAACGTTTACACTATGCCATATTGATGTACGCCCACGGACTGCTACACTACGAATACTGAATGAACCCTCAATGAACTCAGTCTCACTGCTACCTGTAAATTTAGCTTGCAATGGAAACGCCATGGAGTGAACAAACATCCAAGACTCTTAAACGAACGTTCCGGTTTCAATACAAGTTAAGTTCAATTGACAGTATTTGTGGCATAATGTTGACCACGTAAAAAATTTACCACAAATATGTATTTCAACTTGTCACTCCTTTTCTTTAAAAAAGCAAAAGTCTGGGTTACAGTGAGACACTTACAATGGAAGTGAATGGGGCCAATCCATAAATGTTAAAATATTCACAGAGGTTTAAAAAATATAGCCACATGACGTAAACAATATGCATGTTAACATGATTTTAATGTGATAAAATCACTTACTAACCTTTTCTGTGTAAACTTACATCCTACTTTACAACTTCGTTGCCATGTTGACGTAATGCTTTAAACCCTAAAATAGATTTCCAACTCAAATAATGCACAAGATTCAACAGATAATTAATGGGTTAGCTAAGTGCTTCTTAATATATAAGCTTTATATTTCTGTCTTTAAACCCTCCTAAAATGGGTCCCATTCGCTTCTTACTGCCTTACTGTTACCTCGATTTTTTTAAAGAGAGACGAGTCAAAATAATTTTTATGTAATCAACATTATGCCACAAATGCTGTCGATTGAGCTTCATTTGTAATGAACTCAGAACATTCCTTTAAAAATAAAGGTTCCAAATAGAACCAAAAAGAATTTGCATAATGATGCCATAGAAGAACGTTTTAAAGTACAACGCCTCTTTATTATTTCGTTAATTAGAAAATCACCTATGAAATGTTGCTTCACAGAACCCAGAAACCAGTGCACTGGTTTAAAGAACCTACAATGAAGCATCAAGAATGGCTAAATCTAAAACCAATTAAATAGTCAATTCAAGAACCCTATATACCCAAATGTAGAGGGCTCATTGCTGACATTAAGGTGCTGTGAAGGACCTAAGAATCTTGGAGATAAACATGTTTATGTAGTTCCTGCCGATGGAATGCCAACCGCTGACAATTTTCAGGTGTTCCACCCCTGTTCAACAGTGCATCATGGGTAGAGGTATTTCAGGGTGCATCCATAAGACATAAGACAAACAGCTGATGTTGGACATCTGGGGCCTGATAACATCTGTGACATCTGTCTGTGGTAATCCATGGTAACCCTAATGGAATGATGGATTGATTGATGGATTGATTGAAAAAAAAAAACCTTGGGAAAACCAGACTCAGTTAGGGGAGCCAGTTCCCCTCTGGCTTGATAGTATGAACATATGCCAAAATTACTTAGCTAAGTGTCATTGAATTCATGTATAGATCAAGTAGATTTTAGATTTTTTAAGAATTTTGATTTTTTTTGTACGATATTTAAATAAAACACAGCCTATTGCAACAAATTTACTTGCTTGGAGAAGAAATTTTAAAGAGAGAGAGCGACTTTGGGTTGGATTCTGACTTAAAATTGAACGAAACCGGTCAGGGCCTCATTTCCCAAACGCATCAAAAGCCTTAATAGATCTTAGAATCCAAGTTACTATTCATCATAGTTTTGCAGCCCATTTCCCAAAAGCATAGTAACTTAAGTTGTACTTGAAAATGCTTGTAGATTTAATATATGCATTACTACTACTATTATTATTATTATTATTATTATTATTAAATGCACAAAATGGATAGTCTAAATGGATGAATAGATTAATTAGTAAACAAATACATTTATTTGTGTGAACTAGTTGGACAAGTTGGTAACAACAAAGTGGTGGCATGATTGATGCAGACAACTGTATAAATTAATATTTGAGAGAGAAGAAAAAGTAATTAACTTGCTGCCGTGCATGAAAACTGTCTTTATATATTTGCTCATCGTCCTACATTTACATTTATTCATTTGGCAGACACTTTTATCCTCGTCTCCTCTTCCTCTCTGACACCCAAATGCTCTCTTGCCAGCACTACAAGTTGTGTAGCACCACACAAGGCCGGGAAGATAAGTGGTGAATGAGGTCCACCTGTGTGCCACACCGGTCTTGCATTCCAGTGAGGGGTGGCGGGAGTATTTAAGGAGAGGAGACAGAGGCAGACAAGAGAGAGAGATGAACGAAGCTGACTGTGTGTAGTGTTGAGCTGAAAAGGCAACAGAGTTTATGTGTAGTGTTGAGCTGAAAAGGCAACAGAGTTTATGTGTAGTGAACCTGAAAATCATAACATAGTGAGAAGCAGTGTGTTAATGTGTGCGACTGAAACGTGCAACAATAAATGTCTACGTGTTTTGTCAAGCCGGCCCCAGCTTCCTCCTTTCCACAAACTGTTACAGCATCTTCCAAACGTCTCCTTATTTTGTGCTCCGTAATGACACATAATATGAATGCTTGTAATTAGCAGGATCATACACAGGGCCTTCACTGTCTTCACTAATCCTGGAAGCTTTTATATTGAGAGGAATTTGTGAAAATGAAATATTACAAATGCACACCTGATTATGGAAGCAGATTGTGTAAAAGAAAAAGATAGTTCTGCACAAAATTACTGTAAAACCAATACGTAAATATGCAGTTAATTAGGTTAAATATTTTAGAAAATATTTTAAAACGTATTTTATCATGGTAAATTACAAATGATTGTAAAGTTACGCACAACAATAATGAAGTTACAATGACGAACAGCACTATACGGTCACATTTCAGCACTGTCACACGGACAGCGACTCTCTTAAGTAGCACTTAAAAAGCGTCTTCACACGTTCATGTTAAGTGCAGTTTTGGGAACTTTCATAAAATTGCTTGTAGAAAATGCTCTTAACCGCTAGGATCGATCGTTATTGGGAAATGCAGCCCAGGTCGGATCACATGGTGTAGATTACTGGCCAGGTTCGCAGCATGGATTGATTGATTGATTGATTGATTGATTGATTGAAGGATAAACTTCATGATGATCTACAGAATTCAACAGAGTGAGAGTTTATAAAGAATCTGAAAGGAAACATGGGGCAGTTTCAAAGACTTACGTGTTTTGAGAGGTTGGTGCTTTTGGAGTCGACATCATACCTGAGAAACAAAATAGAAGGTTAGTGGAAATGTTGAGAAGACACACAACCAGAGTAAATTATTATTTTTATTTTTTTTGTTACATCATTAATATATTTGTCAAATCTTCATTGTGTATACGATGGTAATTACAAGGATGCAAATAACCATAAAAGCATCAAATTCTGCAGAAGAAAAAAAGTCATATGGGTTCAGAATTTTTGGGTGAATCCCTTTAAGTACAATAATTCTCTTTCCTATTTTGACAAAATTAAAAACATGTATAATTTTACATAAGTCCCAAAGGGACTCTGATGTTCTATGCAGCTATATGTCTTCACATTCTTAAATACTGCATGACCCTAGAGCAGAACAAACACATACATTGACAAAGGCAATACCCCGCTCACAAACTCACTTGCACACTTTTAAACTCAAATAAACGCAAGCACACACAATCAGATGTGATGAAAGTGACTCTCTCTCTCTCTCTCTACAGAAAGAGGGCTGGAGAGGATGTCAATGCCCAAAAATGTTTTACATATTTTTTATCTTATCAACACAAATAGTAAAACAGGTCCAGACATGTCACAAAGGTAATAGTAAAACTAGATTTTTAAATTTTCTGAAAAAAATAAAATAAATAAATAAATAATAATAATAATAATAATAATAATAATAATAATAATAATAATATATATATATATATATATATATATCAAAAATGACTTTTTTCAAATGGTGATGGTGCTATTTTTTTTTTTTTACAACAGTAATATCCTGACTATACTTTGTGATCATTGTATGTGTATATATATATAATATACACATACAATGATCACAAAGTATAGTCAGGATATTACTGTTGTAAAAAAAAAAATAATAATAAAAAAAAAATAGCACCATCACTATTTGAAAAAAGTCATTTTTGATTATATCTATACAGGGCCCATTTCCAGCAGCCATCACTCCAACACCTTATCATTGAGTAATCAAGCTAAATTGCTAATTTGGTAATAGAAAATACCTTGCTATTATATCAAACACAGTTGAAAGCTATTTGGTTTGTTAAATGAAGCTTAACACTGTCTTTGTGTTTGTTTTTGAGTTGCCACAGTATGCAATAGACTGGCATCTCTTAGGGTGAATATTAGGTCAAAAATGGCAAAAAAGAAACAGCTTTCTCTAGAAACTCATCAGTCAATCATTGTTTTGAGGAATGAAGGCTATACAATGCTTGAAATTGCCAAAAAAAACTGAAGATTTCATGCAAAGGTGTACACTACAGTCTTCAAAGACAAAGGACAACTGGCTCTAACAAGGACAGAAAGAGATGTGGAAGGCCAGATCAACTGAACAACTGAACAAGCGGATAAGTACATCAGGGTCTCTAGTTCTAGAAATTGATGCCTCACATGTCCTCAGCTGACAGCTTCATTGAATTCTACCCGCTCAACACCAGTTTCATGTACAACAGTAAAGATAAGACTCAGGGGTGCAGGCCTTATGGGAAGAATTGCATAGAAAAAGCCACTTTTGAAACAGAAAAACAAAAAGAAAAGGTTAATGTCAAACGAAACCACTACGCCTGCCATGTCTAGTCAAGCAGCCCCACCTTGCCATGTTCCCACATCTATCTCTGAGCCTAACACTGCCATCCGGAAGCAAAAGAAGAGAATAAGCGCTCCTACTCCCCTGTCACAGCCCATTCTCACGACCACGAAGACCATTCCCCAGTCTCTGTCAGTGCTCACGACCACAGAGGTCATTCCCCAGCCTCTGCCAGTGCTCACGACCACATAGGTCATTCCCCAGTCTCTGCCAGTGCTCACGACCACGAAGGCCGTTCCCCAGTTTCTGCCCATGTTCATGACCACAGAGGTTGTTCCCTAGTCTCTGCTGGCATCCACGACCACAAAGGCTGTTCTCCTGTCACTGCCCATGCTCACGAACATGGAGACTGTTACCCTTCCAGTGCCTGTGCTCACAGCCACCAAGACTGTTCCCCTATTGTGGCCAATCCCTGAGAATTCCACGGCTCTGCCCCCAGAGCCTCTGCCTCCTGACCCTGTTCCTGTCCTGTGGCAGCCTCCCAGGCCTCGTGACCATGTCCTGCGGCCGCCTCCACAGCCTCCTGACCCTGTCCTGCGGCTGCCTCCCAGGCCTCCTGACCATGTCCTGTGGCAGCCTCCCAGGCCTCCTGACCCTGTCCTGTGGCTGCCTCCCAGGCCTCCTGACCATGTCCTGTGGCCACCTCCCAGGGCTCCTGGCCATGACCCTGTCCTGTGGCTGCCCCTATACCTCCTGACTATGTTCTGTGGCCACCTCCCAGGTCTCCTGACCATGTCCTGTGGCCGCCTTCCAGGGCTCCTGGCCCTGACCCTGTCCCGTGGCTGCCCCCTATACCTCCTGTCCCTGTCCTGTGGCTGCCTCCCAGGCCTCCTGACCATGTCCTGTGGCCGCCTCCCAGGTCTCTTGACTCTGCTCCCTTCCTGGAGCTGCCACCCAAACCGCCAGACCCGCTCTCTTCCTGGAAGCCACTTCGCTGGCCACTGGCTCTGCCCTGGTCTCCTGCTCCTTGCCCTGCCTTGCCAGGCCACACCCCACATCCTGTCTCGCCAGGCCATTCCATCTTCCTCTTGATCACATTCCAGAGATTTTCAATGGGGTTCAGGTCTGGAGATTGGGATGGCCATGACAGGGTCTTGATCCAGTGGTCCTCCATCCACACCTTGATTGACCTAGCTGTGTGGCATGGAGCATTGTCCTGCTGGAAAAACCAATCCTCAGAGTTGGGGAACATTGTCAGAGCAGAAGGAAGCAACTTTTCTTCCAAGATAACCCTGTACGTTGCTTGATATATAGAATAAAACAAAAATGTTCACTTTACTCAAACACATACCTATAAATAGTCAATCCAGAGAAAATGATAACTTTGCATTGGTCTCTTAATTTTTTCCAGAGCCGTATATACAGTATATACACATCTACTAACAGTTCGGCCCTCATACAGTGATGCTTAGTCCAATCTGGCCATCGACCTAAAATAAGTTTGACACCCCTGCTATAGGGTTTTTAATTTCCCTATTTA
This sequence comes from Myxocyprinus asiaticus, assembly GCF_019703515.2. NCBI lineage: Eukaryota > Metazoa > Chordata > Actinopteri > Cypriniformes > Catostomidae > Myxocyprinus > Myxocyprinus asiaticus. Next base: position 4,655,190 of record NC_059388.1, read on the forward strand.
AAGGGACATTCCAGGTTTAATGCAAGTTAAGCTCAAACTACAGCATAATTTTGACTTTTCCCTGCGTAATGCCGTAAACCCTAAAACAACAAATTAAACTTTACAGCTCAAATAATAAACACTTTTTAACATAAAAAAATATGTAAATGCTTTTATAAAATGATAAGCTTCACATTTCTGCCTTTAAACCCCACATTTCTGCCTTTTGTTTTGTTTTGTTTTTTTAAAGAAAAGGAGGGACGATATTTTATGAGGTAATCAACATTATGCCACAAATGCTGTCAATTAATCTTAATTTATACTGAACCTGGAATATTCCTTTAACATATTAATTCATAAATTCCTCTGATGTAATCAAAGTGACATGGGTGGGGGAAATTAATATTCACCAATAATATAAACATTCATGATCTAATCAATTCCTGATGGTTTAAAACAAAATTACAATAACCTTCTGTTTCAATCAAAAATACGTTGCATTGCGGCAGTTAAATGTGTTACGTATATGTGGCGAGCAAGACGCGGCCGAGTGGTGTCTGGGCAGAGCAAGGCTGGGAAGAAAAGTGGTGAATGAGTTCCACCTGTGTGCCACACCAGTCTAGCATTCCAGTGAGGGGCGGTGGGAGTATTAACAGTAACAGTGAAAAGTGTGTGTGTAAATAAATTTCTACGTGCTTGTTAAGCCGGTCCCAGCTTCCTCCTTGCCCATGCATTCCTTGAATCGTTACACTGGTGCCGATTCACGGGAAGGTGGAAGGATGAGCTGTCGTGGAGTCCTCGCCACTGCCATCCCCTAGGAGGAGGAGCCGTTGCCATCCGCCAGATGACAGAGGAGTCACTGCCATCTGCCAGGAGCCAGAGGAACCGCTGCCATCTGCCAGGAAGTGGAGGAGCCATTACCGTCTGCCAGGGGACAGAGGAATCACTGACGTATTTGGATATCACTCATGTAAATAAACTGCACTTGGGTTCTCACACTTCATCATCTTTGTCTGCTCCTGTGTCTACAGCCTGCCTACATGTTACAATTTATAGGTATGTGTTTGAGTAAAATGAACATTTGTTTTATTCTATAAAGTACTGACAACATTTCTCCCAAATTCCAAATAAAAATATTGTCATTTAGAGCATTTGTTTGCAGAAATTAAAAACTAGTAAAAATAACAAAAAATATGCAGTGTTTTCAGACTTCGAATAATGCAAAGAAAATAAGCTCAAATTCATTTTTAAACAACACAATACTAATGTTTTTACTTTTTAAGAGTTCAGAAAATTAGAAGAGCTCAAATTCAAGCAGCTCAGCTTTGTTTGATGGCTTGTGGCTACCCAAACCGCCAGACCCGCTCTCTTCCTGGAAACCACTTCGCTGGCCACTGGTTCTGCCCTGGTCTCCTGCTCCACGCCCTGCCTCGCTAGGCCACACCCCACATCCTGTCTCGCCAGGCCATGCCATCTTCCTCTTGATCACATTCCAGAGATTTTCAATGGGGTTCAGGTCTGGAGATTGGGCTGGCCATGACAGGGTCTTGATCCAGTGGTCCTCCATCCACACCTTGATTGACCTAGCTGTGTGGCATGGAGCATTGTCCTGCTGGAAAAAACAATCCTCAGAGTTGGGGAACATTGTCAAAGCAGAAGGAAGCAAGTTTTCTTCCAGGATAACCCTGTATTTTGCTTGATATATATAGAATAAAACAAAAATGTTAATTTTACTCAAACACATACCTATAAATTGTAAATCCAGAGAAACTGATAATTTTGGTTTAAAACAAAATTACAATAAAAAAGTGGTGAATGAGTTCCACCTGTGTGCCACACCGGTCTAGCATTCCAGTGAGGGGCAGCGGGAGTATTAACAGTGAAAAGTGTGTATGTAAATAAATGTCTATGTGCCTGTCCCAGATTCCTCCTTGCCCATGCATTCCTTGAATCGTTACAGTATATTCTAATTTGTAGAATCTTCTCTTGTTGAGTTTCTTTGGTTAAACCATAATGGGCAATCATTTAATCATTTTTCTTGGCAAAATTGCTCAAGCTCCATCAAGTTGGATGGGAGACCATTTGTGAACGGCAATTTTGACTCATTCCACAAATGCTTATCTGGATTGATGTCTGGACTTTGAGTGGAGCACTCCAGGACATCACTATTTGTGGTTTTAAGGCACTACAGTGTGGCTCTTTTGCATGTTAAGCACTATGTGTGGGGTCATTTTCCTGTGGATATGAACCACACTCAAAGCCCCCATCCTCTTGCATACTGCAGCAGGTTTTCCCCTCAGGAGTTTTCCATACTTAGCACCATCCATTTTTTTCCTTCTATCTTGAACTTCTTCACGACCCTGCCACAGAGGAATATCCCCCTTGCCTCCTTGGTACATTCTAGCATAAAGGTTTTTTTTTTTTTAGTGTGATGCGTTGGTCTACGTCAAATTGACCCTCAAAAGTTCTCTGAAAAATGTTTTCATCATCTCATAGAAACTTATTCCTAATTGAGGCTCTCATAAGACTTTGGGCAATGCTGAGGGTCTCTTAGGTACATACCACCATGAGTGCAAGTGGCAGATGTTTAGCACTGTAGCAAGTGTAGTGACTGAAGGCAGGACAATTATTAGGAGAATAATACAGAGGCCCTGCAGCCCACACCAGAAAAGCATTCCTTAAAACCATAAGAGAATTCCAAAATGGCACCCTAAAGTCTGGTATGGCCCAGCTAAATGAAAAGTTTATTACATCTGACTAAAATGTAACTGTCACAAAACAAGGGAGGGGGTCCAGGAAAACCCAACCTTTTAACCCAAAATTCCTCAACATCATAAATTGAAGACTCTGCTCTGCTGGTGCCAAGGAGTCTGAGATGAACCACATCTGGCCAATAAAAACGAACAAAGGAGGCTTGTCCAGATAGCATATACCCAAAAACACTCATGATAATAATTATTCACATGACTTGAAGACTACTTTTCTGAAGAAACCCCCCATGCCATGAAATCTACATCTTCGTTATAAACAATTTGCTACACTTAAATTAGGCCAATAAGGGAGCATGAGGCATTTCCTGTATCACATGCTAAAAAGAAACAAAAAAAAAATAAAAAAAACATTACCAATACACAGAGCTAAAGCAGACTCCCTTATGAGACCCTCATGTTTGCAATGGACAACACAATTCTAATACTGAGACATCTCATCTTAATCCATGAACATTTTACACAAAGTCACAGTCATTTTGCTGACGTAACCCTCTAAAATGCACAGAATCTACCTTTTTGTACCAAAATGTACTTAGCCTTGCTAGATAATTCTGAAAATGATGTTGTTATGGCCTGTAATCACTTTGCTAACTGACAAATTGATGATTATAATCTTTAATCTTGTCTTATTCATGTCATATTACTAGAATGATAACCATTCATGATAAAGCACATCATGTTTACTATTGTTGAGATTCTTTCTGCATTTCAGGAATGTTTATGTTAATTAATTGTTGATATATTCAGTTGTATGCGAAATATATAAAATGTATGATTAAAACATGTAATTTTTGAACGGGAAATGGGAGTCTTCACAGACAAATAAACATTAATTCCCTTCAGAAATAGGGACAGACAAATTATTATGTGACCCAGCAAAAGACACTTCTGATTGGCTCAAGACACCTTTGGGGTGTGGTCAACTTCGACAGTACAAAGTCTCCCCTCCTCGGACAAACGCACTCTCTTGCTCTTGCTCTCTTCCTCTTCAGCTCTCTTCATCCTCCGCGCTCTTGCCCTCGTGGCTTGTAGCCTTCTCTGGCGCCCCTCAAGTTCCATACAATGTAGAGTCCAGGTAAGGCCTCCTTTCAAAGCCCGCTTCATCATTCCAGCAACAACCTGACATCCACGATCTTAACAGAGGTCTAAAACATCGACAGAACAACCAGAACTTTCTACTGACAGAGCTGAAGAATCAAAGCAATGCAAGGAAAGTACATCTCCAGACTTTTACCGAAAGTACTGGTGTCTCTCTAATATAATTACCTTATTGCAAATCGAGTTAGACTGAATTAAGTATCAATGGTTCTCAAGGCATTTTCTATAGACTCCATAAAGTTCATTTTCTCTGAACAGATCATTTCTATTCAAGTTACTCTGTTACAGTTCACTTACAATCCATTTTTCATGTTTGTATATGTGTTAGTTTTATGTTAGATTAACAATAAAGTCTTGTTTGTATTCAAAGTTAATTTGATTGTGGTATATTTTGATAAATAATCTCGTTACTTGATTTTTCAAAGATCTGTGCTCCAAAGCTCGAACTATATCTAAAATATTTGTGATATTATTTTCAATAAGCCATGAGAATAGTATTACTCCAATAAGTGAATTAATCATAATTCCCTTATTAAAGCTAATTATAATATAAATTGTGAACGAATACAACGAGCCATTGTATTACAATTTTAATGGTGGAGAATTTTATTCAGACAAATAATTTCATTATTTGTCATTTATCCTTCTTATAATAGTGGTAGAATGTGGCTAATTCCATTATAAAATTCCTTACATATTATGGTGAATGTACAGACACTTTAATCCATACCGTATGCATTTATACTACCAAACATCCTATACTAGATAATGACTCTGGAGGAAAAATGGAAACTGTTTTAAATTAATTTGTGTTCCTTTGGTTTAACTACCAAACTTAACATGCACACAACTGCACCATAATTCTAATTCCAACCTAACTGAGTTATGACCAAAATCAGGTTCTAAGACTATGATGTCATTCTGATCTCATGAAACTTACCTGACTCTATCAATATTTTTGAAAAGTTATATTATATGGTTCATTATGAGTCATGGCAGTTCCAAGGTGAAATGTTGCATTAAAAGAGAGTAACATTTTTTCCCAAACAAAATAAGGTTTTTAAGGTTAATGCTCAATTGAGTTTTAAAACAACAAAACCTAACTCCCTACCCTAAACCTTTAACCTAAACCTAACCAACAGTGTCATAAAAAGCAAATGTGAGCTAAAAAACTTAATTGCTGAAGCACCCATGTTTATTTGTGGTGCTTCTAAGACACTTTCGCCATACGTGTCGACTCGCGTGCTCTTCAGGACTCATACTGTAGACCTCTGCATTGCAAGTGCAGTTAAATAAGCTTGTAAATGTACATAAGTTGGTTAGGTAATGCAAATATAGTAATCTTAAAATATGTTGGCTAACAAAGTATTTCGCTATAGGAATTGTTTATAAACTGATAATCTCAATTTAATTTGTGATTTGTGTGACAGGGAATAAAAGTCATTGCTGTTGTAGCACCTCTGGTGTTCATTTCACCAGGAAACTGCCTTGATAAGTACAATGATATCAAATAAAAAATCATTTTGCAAAAATGTAGTTATAGTAACATGATTCTATGAGACCAGGATGGATCTGTCCTGTGACAGGCACTATGCTTACATTAAGAAGAACTGCATGTGAAAATTGTGGTAACTACAAACTCTATACTAAAGCCAAGTAACATTTTTCTTAGTTTCAGTGTTCGCGTAGTTATTTCATTTTTCCTTTGCAAGGCAGTATAAGCAATTTATACGTAAGTTCACATCTAATAAGGCATGATTACTTTCATTACAACCGTATTGGAGTTAGCATGAATCTAATCCCAGATCGATATTTTCAAGGTTTTCAACCTTTCAAAAGGGAGCGGTTCCTTGGTGTGCACCTGAATTTGGAAAACAGCTATTACACCAAATGAAAAAATGAACTCTGATGTCAAATAGACTAGGAGTCTGTATCAAATGTCACTTTTTAACAATAGATATCACTGTACTTTCAGTTAAAGTCAATGCCTTTATCTTACATTCTTGTCCTGGTTTGTATTTTTCATCTCATATCGATTTTTGGTCTATTGTGTTCCTGATGCAGTAAACTGGACGCAACAGGACACAAGCTTATTCATTAATACAGGTGTACCCGAGCAGTCATGAGACGTCAAACTGTTATGAGACTTGATGAAGACAGCTGGTTATTTCAGATGCAATATAGGTGTGCAATTAAAATAAGTCGGAGGTGGAATAAATAGTGACATAGGATAATATAGTATGTATAGGCACATCTATCTTAAAATTAACATATTTTAGCTGGGCTACACTAATTCACTGTATGTTTTATAACCTTAGAAAGCACTGTGATTCAAAATTTCCATCTCAGACTTTCCAAATGGACTTGAAAAGCCTTGACCAGCAGTCAAGTACAAAGCCTCATTCATAGGACACATAAACAGAATGTGTGACCAGACGGTTAGGTTCAAACCTCAAGCCTCAACTCCAAAACCATTAATAAGAAACTCCTCCTGAGTTTTCCCAAAAATCACACCACTCGAAGGTCTGTTCCAAAACCTAGTGAGCTGCCTCGTTGTCTACTGCCTAGACAGCTGCCTTCTAAGACAAAATCTTAACTGAAAAGGCGATAGGTGGTAGATCTGGAACGCTCTACATAGGCAGCAGTTCTGCACACCTTACAAATTGCACTCCTTATGTGAAGTGCATGAGAGACGCAATTAAAACAATTTTACATTAAGAGTTTGACATTAGCATGTTGCTAAGCTAACAATGTAAAACTTGAAATGTGATACCTGAAATGGAGCATCTTAAGTGACTAACTTGGAACACTTTAGGCAGCAACTCTGTGTGTCATACCAATACCATTCTTCATGTCTGATTTCAATAGTTTGACATCAGCATGTTGCTAAGCTAATAATGCAAAACTTGAAATGCGATACTCAAAATGGAGCATCTTAAGTGACTAATTTGGAACACTCTAAATAAGCAGCAACTGTGTGTGTCACACCAAAGCTCTCCTCACGTCTGATTTAAATACTTTGACATTAGCGTGTTGCTAAGCTAACAATGCAATACTCGAAATTCAATTCTCGAAGTGGAGCATCTTAATTTACTAATTTGGAACACTCTAAATAAGCAGCAACTGGGGGGGCCTGGGTAGATCAGCGAGTATTGACGCTGACTACCACCCCTGGAGTCGTGAGTTCGAATCCAGGGCATGCTGAGTGACTCCAGCCAGGTCCCCTAAGCAACCAAATTGGCCTGGTTGCTAAGGAGGGTAGAGTCAGATGGGGTAACCTCCTCATGGTCACTATAATGTGTGGTTCTTGCTCTCGGTGCGGCGCGTGTTAAGTTGTGCGTGGATGCCATGGAGAATAGCGTGGGGTTCCACGCACTACGTCTCCGAGGTAATACGCTCAACAAGCCACGTGATAAGATGTGCGGATTGATGGTCTCAGTGAGGCAACTGAGATTCGTCCTACGCCACTCACATTGAGGCGAGTCACTACACCACCACGAGGACTTAGAGCGCATTGGGAATCGGACATACCAAATTGGGGAGAAAAGGGGAGAAACTCAAAAATTACAAATTAAAAAATAAGCAGCAACTGTGTGCATCACACCAAAGCGCTCCTCATGTCTGATTTCAATAGTTTGACATTAGCATGTTGCTAAGCTAACAATGCAATACTCGAAATGGGATACTCGAAATGAAGCTTCTTAAGTGACTGATTTGGAACAATCTAAATGAGCAACAACTCTGTTTGGCATACCAATAGCATTCCTCACGTCTAATTTCAATAGTTTTACATTAGCATGTCGCTAAGCTAACAATGCAATACTCAAAATGCAGAACTCGAAATGGAGCTTCTTAAGTGACTAATTTGGAACACTCTAAATAAGTAGCAACTGTGTACGTCACACCAAAGCGCTCCTCACATCTGATTTCAATAGTTCGACATTAAAATGTTGCTTAGCTAACAATGCAATACTTGAAATGCAGTACTCGAAATGGAGAATCTTAAAAGTGCTGTAAGAGATTTCAGCAATTCTGCTTCCACGAGACTGAGCCGTTGAATTAGCCACTTTCCAAAACCCCGAACTCCAAAGATACCAAAATTAGGTTTATTGAGAGCAGAAACGGTTGATAAAAACATCAGTAGTAAAATAGCGCCCTCAACTGACAACTGTTATGAACAACATGGCATAAAAATGCATTATGCCTGTACTGTAATAAGCATAAAAAATACATAGCACAAACAAATGATGGGTAAAATAATACATTTTTAATTTGACTGAACTAGCTTAATTATTGAGTGCGCACCTATGATGCACCTATGTAAAAAGCTGCGATATCTCTTATATTCTGGCAATACAATTTGGCCAAAACAAGGTTTCTTAAAAGGCGGCATAATGTTACTGTCTACCTTTAGAAAACAGCCTTCCCAAAGGCTTTAAAGTTTATGTAGGCAGCTTACTAGGTTTTGGAACAGACATACTGTAAACATGTCTTATAATGTGATCTGAAATACAATTAATTTTATCAGTGCCATTTCACACCAATTTGATAAAATGCAACTAATGAAATCCACTATAAAGATTAGAAAATAGCAAAATACAAACATCCACTCTTGCTCTCTCCAATGACGAGACACAAGACAGAATAGATGTGATGGTGAATAAATACAGTGTAATGACATTCAACACAGCTTTCACAGCAGACTGTAGCGTGGTCTGCTGTCTGCCCACACAATCAACATACCCTGAAGGGACACACACAGTCCCATTTACCCACTCTGACTAAACGCATAAGGCTTCCTACTCCAAACACTATTTATAGCAGCACATGTACTGAAGCGAATCTGTCAGTCTATCACACAAACGCATGCAGATTTCAATAAGCACTTTACAGCGCGCCAGTGCTGACATATTGCACATGTTCTGCTAACTGCGTATCCACATAATGACATACTGTATGTATATAATGCTAGCATTATCATGTATGTACTGTAAATAACATGGGATATTAAGACAGATACAGAGCAACAGGTTGGTTGAATTGTGGGATTTAATTTGTGAACAGATTTAAAGAATAACAAAATTTTTACATTTACTGAAGAAAATGTGAGTGGCGTTTACCCGTGCAAAAGTCACCAACATAATGCTAGGGTGTGGCTTGCCAGGGCATGCTATGCAGTTATCATGGCGTTCTAAGGTGTTGTTGCTAAGATGTTGCTAGGTGACTGGTAGGGTATTCTAAATGGTTTTTAGTTCATAGCTATGCAAGGTGTTACTATGTACATGCTAGGCAGTTGCTAAGCTATTGCTATGTGGTTGGTTAAGCGTTCTGAGTGTTCAATAATGCATTGTTGTACTGTTACCAGTATGGGTGGTTGCTAGGTGTGTGGTTTGTAAAGTTTCCCGAGTGGTCCGTAGTGTGTTGCTGTTTTGTTGCTAGGGTGTTCTGGTTGGTTGCTAGAGCGTTACACTACAGTTGCTGTAATGAGCGATAGTTAGACAAACAGACCCAAGAGCAGAGGAACAGTTCAAAGGATTTATTTACAACAAATATGGGCAGTCACTGGGTTGTGGAACATATTCGTAGAATCCTCCGCTAAAGCTCAGTGAAGTGCAGAACAACGCCCAGCAGAGATGGGCGACCTTAACTCCCGACATGCGGGATATATGAGGTATCCTCCATGGAAGACCATCTGACACGCAGCAAAACTGGAAGGCAACCACACACCCGACATGCGGGAAACCAACAGATACACGAGACAGGACCAACTAGGCAGAGAGAGTTAGGTTAGTACTCAAAATCAAACAACAGTGTTCAAAAACTCAGTCAACCCTGAGCAAAATTAAACATTCAGCATCTAACTACATTTAACAATCCAGTGCCAGACATGACACACAAGGGGATTAATATAGGCATGAGCAAACAAGGGACAGGTGTCACTCGAAAGTTGCCATGATCAGCGTTCCCATGGAAACAATCAGGGTTCCCATGAAAATACTTATTTCACGTTCCAGTGGCACCTGAAACACATGAGGGCAAAAATGTTGACACGCTTGGAACAAAACAAACAGGGAACGATGATACCACTCTGATGCCACGTTAGACAAAATCCCAACCTGACAAGGTGACAGGACCATGACATCACCGGAGAGCACAAGGCGGTAACACACATACAGCGGTAACCATGTATAACAGATGTTTAAATTGTGTTGTGTTAATTTGATGTTTTAAGTTGAGTGTAATTATGTATAACAGATGTTTAAATTGTGTTGTGTTAATTTGATGTTTTAAGTTGAGTTTAATTATGTATAACAGATGTTTAAATTGCGTTGTGTTCATTTGATGTTATTGTAAATTGGTATATGTCTCATCACTGTCACGACTGCTATGTTGATCGGAACTGCACCCAAGAATTTCACACACCATTGCACTTGTGTATATGGCTGTGTGACAATAAAGTGATTTGATTTGATTTGATTTGATTTGATTTGAAACCGGACCCGTGCGCTCACACAAAGAACATACACGAAACACGAGACAGAAAGGGGATGATAATGCCATGGTCCCGTCAGACAGAAACCTAACCTGACAAGGTGACAGGACCGTGACAGTTGCTAAGGTGTTCTAAATGGTTTTTAGCTTGTTGCTAGCATGTTCTAATTGGTTGCTTGGGCATTGATAGTTTTTTTCTAGGGTGTTCTGGGTGGTTGTTAAAGCATTGCTGTGTTGTTGCTGTGGAGTTCTGGGTGGTAGCTAGGGTGTTCTGGTTGGTTGCTAGAGCATTACATTACAGTTGCTAAGGTGTTCTGAGTGGTTTTAGCTTGTTGCTAGCATGTTCTAATTGGTTACTTGGGCACTGATAGTTGGTTGCTAAGGTGTTCTGGGTGGTTGTTAGGGCATTGCTGTTTTGTTGCTATGTAGTTCTTGGTGGTTGCTAGGGTGTTGCTCTACAGTTGCTAAGGTGTTCAGACTGGCTTGCTGCTATGCAGTTGCTAGGGTGCTCTAAATTGTTGCTTGGGCATTCCCTTACTTACAATCTAAACTAGCCGCAAACTTGCAGCAAATTTGCCACTTGTATTTTCATATGCCAAAGAGCTTTTGATTCATTGTAAATGTTTGCTAGAATTTTGCAGCTCTTCGCTGGTGGTGAACCTCCGGTAAACCTTTGGCAACAATGGACAATTTGCCGCAAGTTTGCCGCAAAGCTCATTTGCATGTGAAAATTATCAGTGGTGAATTAGCGGCAAGTTTGCGGCAAATTGCCATGAACTTTCGATTTTCCTAAGGGTTGCTAGTTGGTTGCTAAGTTGTTCAGGATTGTTGTTAGGGCTTTGCTGTATTGTTGCAGTCAAGACCAGACCTCCCAAGACCCAGACCAAGACTACACCCTTTGAGACGCAGACCCAGAACAAGTCTAGACTCCTAGAGACCCAGACCAAGACTAGACCCCTCGAGACCCAGACCCAGACCTAGACTAGAACAAGACTAGACCCCTAGAGACCCAGATCCAGACCAAGACTAGACCCTTCAAGACCCAGATCCAGGCCAAGACCTATTGGTTCAAGAACCAGGCAGTACATTTTAATGAACCAAGATGCTGAATTTATATTTGAAGAATCTTCTTTAAAGTTTTTAAACCACTGCCAGTTCTGACATTTTCCAGACAGCTATATAGAGAAAACAGTCCAGTTTTACAAGATGCATTCATAACCCAAATGCCCCAGGTGTCACAAAGCTGTTTATTCTTCTACTGTAATAAAAGTACGATAAAAAAGTGTCATATATGGCTCTTTATTACAGGCATAATTTTTAAAAGAAGAAAAAAAAAATCCTAAAGGAATGCTAATAGATTGTTAATGAAATAATACAATTTCAGTTTATCCAATAGGATCTTAATGTATTCTTAGGGGATACTTATCTGATTGCTTTAGGATTGGTTCAAAATTATGAAACATTTCTTCAAGATTTTTTGTATCATAAATGAACTTTCAAAACACAGATGGCTGCTTCACATGTTAACATTAAATGCCAAATTCATCTTTGCTAATCAAAGTTAAACTGAGAGATGGAAACTTAATTTAAAACTATTGTTGGAAAATGAAATTATTAAAAAAACTAAGCATAAACAGAATGTTCTTCACTGACAACAACATTGACCATCTCTGATCGAAATATAGAAAGACAAATGCTGATGTAAAACAACTGCAATAATTGAAAAGAACAGTTTGAACGAATTGATTCACGGAAATGAGTCCGGACTTCCCAAAACTGAGAATTGTGTTTCATATGCATTATTAATATAACAAAATAACAATGTTTATTTTTCAAAAATCACAGACATGTTGAGCACATGAATGCAACAGCTAATCAGAGACATTTCATTTGAAGTTGCCGGCGCACTGGCGCAGAAAAATCCGCTCATCTCGTGCTAACAGACTGAGTTCTGCTGCTGGACTCTCACAAATGATCTCGTTATAAACAACAAAGGTGTAGAAACAATGTAAATAAGAAATTTATTGTGCAGTGTAGACAGCTTCATTGCTTATAATGGGAGTTTGGTGAGAGTGCAGAACACAAACAGTGAGTTCACGTTGAACCAAAGTGATTGACAGCTTCAGTGATTATAAAGGGAGTGTTCTTTGCTCGCTTTCTGTATATAATTGTGTTGATGTGGGTGTGGCTGAGTGACATCTGTGGAGAGTGAGGCTGGGAGAGGAAGAGCAGTAGAGATTGACACCTGTGGGAAATTATCTCTAACAGCTGTTTTGTGTTGCAGTGAGAGCTGGAGAGGGATAAAAGGGCAATCCAGACCACCGGAGGGGAGAGGGAGATATGCACAAAGCTGTGTGTGCATGTGTGTATGCAGTATATGTCTGAAAAGCATTATTGTTACACTGAAAAATGTGTAGAAATTAAGACTCCCGCTTTCTCCCTCACAAAGAGAGCAAGAGACTTGTCACTGTGGTGTCGAAACCCGGGATATTTGGAGGAAGAAAATATATTTGGAGGAAGAAAACATCATCATGGAGTCCTCGCACCTGGCTGAAGTATTCAAGACCCTCGCCAGCATCCACCAAGCCCAACATCAGTCTCTGCTTGAGTTCCATGCTCCCACCATCCGCTCGAAGAGCTCAAGGAATGCCTCTGGGTCATCTTGATATCCCATCCACTACGTTTTCCTCCTCCAAATATCTTGGGTTTTGGCACCACTGTGACAAGCCTCCCAAAGCGCTCTAAGTCCTCGTGGTGGCGTAGTGACTTGCCTCAATCCGGGTGGCGGAGGATGAATCTCAGTTGCCTCCATGTCTGAGACCGTCAATCTGCGCATCTTATCACGTGGCTTGTTGAGCGCATTACCGCGGAGACCTAGTGCATGTGGAGGCTTCACTCTATTCTCTGCGGCATCCACGCACAACACACCACATGCCCCACCGAGAGCGAGAACCACATTATGGTGACCACGAGGAGGTTAACCCAACGTGACTCTACCCACCCTCGCAACCGGGCCAATTGGTTGCTAAGGAAGCCTGACTGGAGTCACTCAGCACGCCCTGGATTTGAACTTGTGACTCCAGTTGTTATAGTCAGCATCTTTACTTGCTAAGCAACCCAGGCCTCACAACTCCCTTATATTAAACATGTTATATTTGTACATGTTTAGTACATGTTATATTAATCATACACATATTGAATAAATGGCTTACCGATTTAGAAGGGTATGCTAGATATGATATAACTGCAAAACTTCCCCCTCATTGCGTCATGGTACGCAAGAATAGCATTCTGTTCTGTGCCTGGAATTACACATCATTGCAGGTATGGCATTGCCGGCCGACTTCGTGCATTGTGGGTAAGTATCTGTGCAATTGATGCTTTATTATGTCACATTTGACACTGTTACCAAGGTTGAGCTCATTTGCTGAAAAAAACATCATGCAACAATGTAAAATGTCATGGTTACTTTCATAGCATCCGTTCCCTGATGGAGGGAATGAGATGTTGTGTCGATGTAGTGACACTAGGGATCATGCTTGGAAGCCCCAAACACCTCTGCTTTTTTGAAAAAAGGCCAATGAGAATTGGCGAGTGGAATTTGCATGCCACTCCCCGGACATACGGGTATAAAAGGAGCTGGTATGCAAACACTCATTCAGGTTTTGGAGGAGCCGAGACCAGGTTAGATGCTATAGGGACAGGCTAGCCCAGCTGAGGCCTCTTTCCCTCTCTTTTCTCCCCAAAAAGAGTGGAATTTGTTAACTGATTGGGAGCCATAAGTGTCTGCGTCGGGGGGTGTCCCTCCCAAGGGGAAGACACCGCGGAGACCACCCCGCACAAAAAGAGGGGGGGTATTTTGAGTGGAATACGTCACATGGTCTTACTGAGTCTTGTCGGAAGTATGTCATGTGGAGAGGTCCCATGGTAGGTTCTACCCGAAAGGGGAGGAGTTTCTACAGAGCATGGCGACCGGGGGCAGAGGGGCCTCTGCCCAAGGAAGATGCAGTTTGCAGACAGAGAAATTATTTTGCAGAAGATATCACATGGGGTCGCCTTCGGGGGAACCAGCACATGTGGAGCACCTACCTCAGTACAGGGGCTCATTAGCGCATATACTGGGCCGGTCAGCAAGTTTCTCCGCAAACTCAACTGCCAGAGGGCTAAGGAGGAAAGTCATCCAGGGATCACAGTCTGTGAATATGACTGGGAGTCAAGAGCACACGTCTTCACCTCAAGAGAGGGAAAAGGCGCTATGTCCCGGAACTTATCTGCTCGTGCCTGCCAATACACGGGAGGAGACCAGCTCAACCCGGATATTGTAGAACCTCGCAAAGGTGACAGGTGTTGCCCAGCCCGCTGCTCTGCAGATGTCTGCCAAAGAAGCGCCACTGGCCAGGGCCCAGGCAGCCGCCACACTCCTGGTAGAGTGGGATCGTAACCCCGAAAGGGGTGGCACATCCTGAGCCTTATATGCCATCGCGATGGTGTCAATGACCTAGTGGGCGATCCTCTGTTCGGAGACAGCGCTTCCTTTCCTCTGTCACTAAAGCAGACAAAGAGCTGCTCGGAGCATCTAAGGCTCTGCGTGCGATCCAAATAGATGTGTAACGCTTGCACCGGACACAGCAACGCCAAGGCTGGGTCTGCCTCCTCCTGGGGCAGCACTTGAAGGTTCACCACCTGATCCCTAAAAGAGGTCATGGGAACCTTGGGCACATAGCCCATTCGAGGTCTCAGGATCACGTGAGAGAAACCCGGACCAAACTCCAGGCACGATTCGCTGATAGAGAATGCCTGCAGGTCCCCTACCCTTTTGATGGAAGTGAGCGCAGTCAGGAGGGCAGTCTTCAAAGAGAGTGCCTTAAGCTCAGCTGACTCCAAGGGCTCAAAGGGAGCTCCCTGTAGACCCCGAAGGACTACAGAGAGGTCCCATGAGGGGACGAGGTGCGGTCTGGAGGGATTCAACCTCCTAGCACCTTTCAGGAACCTGATGATCAAGTCGTGCTTCCCCAAGTACTTACCATCTACTGCAACGTGATGAGCTGAAATAGCGGCTACATACACCTTCAAGGTGGAGGGGGACAGCCACCCCTCCAGCCTCTCCTGCAGGAAGGAAAGCACCAGTCTGACTGCGCATCTCTGGGGGTCTTCACGTCGGGAAGAACACCACTTAGCGAACAGATGCCACTTCAAGGAATACAGGCGCCTCATAGAGGGAGCCCTAGCCTGAGTGATCGTGTCTACCACTGTGGGTGGTAGGCCACTTAGGTCTTCCGTGTCCCATCCAGGGGCCAGACGTGGAGATTCCAGAGGTCTGGTCGTGGTGCCAGATGGTGCCCCGTCCCTGAGAAAGAAGGTCCTTCCTCAAGGGAATTCATTGGGGGGGGCTGTCGCGAGGAATGTGAGATCCGAGAACCACGTGGTGGGCCAATAGGTTGCTACTAGGATGACCTGCTCCTCGTCCTCCCTGAACTTGCACAGGGTCTGTGCAAGTAGGCTCACTGGGGGAAACGCATATTTGTGTAGTCCAGGGGGCCAGCTGTGTGCCAGTGCATCTTTACCGAGGGGTGCCTCTGTCAGGGCATACCAAAGCGGGCAGTGGGAGGATTCCCGGGAAGCAAACAGGTCTACCTATGCTCGACCAAATCGACTCCAAATCAGCTGGACCACCTGAGGGTGGAGTCTCCACTCTCCCCTGAGGGTAATCTGATGGGACAGCGCTTCCGCTGCGGTGTTGAGGTCGCCCTGGATGTGAGTGGCTTGTAGCGACTTGAGGCGCTGCTGACTCCAGAGGAGGAGATGGTGGGCGAGTTGTGACATGCAACGGGAGCGTAGACCGCCTTGACGGTTGATGTACGCTACCATCGCTGTGTTGTCCGTCCGGACCAACACGTGCTTGCCCTGGATTAACTGCTGGAACCTCCGCAGGGCGAGCAGTACTGCCAACAACTCCAGGCAGTTGATATGCCAACACAGCCGCAGGCCAGTCCAGGAGCTGGCGGCTGTGTGCCCATTGCATCCGGAGCCCCAGCCCGTCTTGGAGGCGTCTGTTGTAAGCACAACACACCTGGAGACCTACTCTAGGGGAACCCTGCCCGTAGAAATGCAAGGTCGGTCCAAGGACTGAAGAGGCGGTGACAGATCGGCGTGATGGGTCACACGGCGCCATGCCCATCTCGGGACTCGAGTCTGAAGCCAGTGCTGAAGTGGTCTTATATGCATCAACCCAAGCAGTGTGGCTGCCACTGAGGATGACATACGCCCCAGGAGCCTCTGAAAAAGTTTCAGTGGAACCGCTGCTCTCCGTCTGAATGCCTTCAGACAGTTCAGCACCGACTGCGTGCTCTTGTTTGTGAGGCGCGCTGTCATCAAGACTGAGTCCAACTCCAAACTGAGAAAAGAGATGCTCTAAACCGGGCAGAGCTTGCTCTTTTCCCAGTTGACCTGAAGCCCCAGTCGGCTGAGGTGCCAGAGCATGAGGTCCTTGTGAACGAACAGCAACGCTCGAGAGTAAGCTAGGATTAGCCAGTCATCGAGAGTTGAGGATGCGGATGCCCACTTCCCTTAGCGGGGCAAGGGCTGCCTCTGCGACCTTCGTGAAGACATGAGGGGACAAGGACAGGCTGAAGGGGAGGACCTTGTACTGGTACACCTGGCCTTTGAAGACAAACCACAGGAAGGGTCTGTGTTGAGGTAAGACCAAGACGTGGTAGTACGCATCCTTCAGGTCTACCGGCGTGACCCAATCTTGATGCCGGATGCTCATTAAAGTGCGTTTTTGCATCAGCATCTTGGACGGGAGTCCAACCCACTGCCTTTCTTTGGTACGATGAAGTAAGGGCTGTAGAACCCTTTCTTCATCTCGGCTGGAGGGACAGGCTCTATCGCGCCCTTGCGCAGAAGGGTAGCGATCTCCGCACGCAAGGTAGCGGCATTCTCGCCCTTCACCGAGGTGAAGCAGATGCTGCTGAACCTGGGCAGGCACCTGATAAACTGAATCGCGTAGCCGAGTCGGACAGTCTGGGTCAGCCATCGCGATGGGTTAGAAAGCGCGAGCCATGCGCCCAAACTCCAGGCGAGGGGGACCAAGGAAATGATCACGTCGGACATACCGGCAGGTGGGGCCTCGCGGCGGGGCAGAGCTCGAGGTGCCACATCGAGGGGACTCGAGCCCCATGGCCGTGCTGAGTCCAGGGACATCGAAGCACTTACCTGGCTCCTGCCGCCCACCATAAGATTGGCTGAGGAGGAGGGGGGAGGAGGAATCTCATCCCCGTAGTCCACTGGAACCAATCCCGTGTGGGCATGTTTGTGCCACAGCTGTCAGGGATGACGTAAACCTACAGGCCCTGGACGGGAGCTTTGGGCCTTATCCACCTGGGGGATCACCGAATACCCCCTGTCCAATCCATCATTGAGGGTAGTGAGAGCGGGGGAGCTGAAAGACCGGGACCGGGCAGTAAAAGGTGCCTCCCACGATCTCGTCAGCTCCTCATGCACTTCTGGGAAGAAAGGAACGTGGGTGGGGCATGGCTGTGGGCGGCGCCCCGAGCCCAGAAACCAATCGTCGAGCCGCGAGGGTTCAGGGGAGAGTGGAGGGTTCCACTCTAGCCTGACGCTCGTGGCCGCCTGGGAAAGCATGTCTGTCATTTCTGCGTCAGCGTGAGACTGGGCGACCGTTCCCAAAGGAGGAAGCCCAGCCGAAGCCTCTGTGTCAGACTGGACAAGCTCGCTATCCGATGCTGCGCTCGATAACTCATCGTCTTCCCGAGCTCCAAAGGAGAAGTCGAACTCACGCTGAGACGAGCTGGCGGTCTTGTGCGAGAGCCCGATCGGGGCAAGTGAGCGTTCTGGGGAATGGGAGGTCTGTGGGGGGGATACCCGGCGGAGGTGGTCCCATTGATGTCCCCAAATCGCCCTCAGTGATAACCGACACGGCCTCAAACCCGTAGGTAGAAGGACTGGTGCAGGGAGCCGCTGGGGTGGCTTGCTTTCTTATGAAAGCAAGCTGCAACCGCAACGTTGCCATGGTCATGTTCTCGCAATGAAGACATAACTCATCCACGAATGATGTCTCCGTGTGTGCAGTGCCTAGACACGTAAGACAGCGATCATGGCCGTCAGAAGCAGAGAGATAACGACCGCAACCAGGAATAACACACAAACGGAAAGGCATCTTTAAAAAGAAAAGAAGTTCTGTGTGTGCTGCTCTTTTTTTGAATGAAAATATACTCTTTTAGAATATACTCTCTTATTTTCGCACTGCCGAAGCACCCAGGGGCGTTCTCTGAACTCCATGGGTGCAGAGGGGGAGAAGCCGCTGAAATGCACCGTAAATCCAGCAGTTTTGAGGTGCATCTTTGGAGGGAATTGAATTCAGTGCACTGAATACAACCGCTTGGCTTTGAAGAGAAAATCTGAATGAGTGGTTGCATACCAGCTCCTTTTATACCCGTATGTCCGGGGGAGTGGCATGCAAATTCCACTCTGCAATTCTCATTGGCCTTTTTTCAAAAAGAGGTGTTTGGGGCTCCCAACAGTGACCCCTAGTGTCACTACATCGACACAACGTCAAGTGAGTGACAGATAGGGAACAGGTCTTTAGTGTGCGAGCAAATGTGAGTGAAAATTACCGCATGTGAATATGGAAAATTATTTGGCTGCACCGGATGTCTGACGCCTGTCATCAAAGCTTATGAACTTACACCATCAGAATCAAAACTCCCTATGCATCTAACCTTAAATACAAATTATATTTTAACCTGCGAGAAACAAAAAACAGACAAAATAAAAATCGTGGACGACTGACATGTGCAAGCCTGGTAAAACAATGAAATATACATTTTACTTGCTATCACTAAGCTACTTCACTTAGACGTGTGCTGGGCTGGCGAAAAAAGATACGGGTGTGACGCACGATGCATGAGCAGATGCATTTTTTTTTAACTACAAATGATAGGGTCATTTCATTGCATATTTATCTGACCTTTATGACAACCATTTTTATATTTCTACACTAGAGGGCACACAAAATAATTTTTGCCAGTGTGAAATACATGAACTGGGTTTGAAAGTTATTTTAGACTGTGTTGAAATTAAAAGAATGGTAAGTCTCAGAATTGTATTCGCATACGTCCATTGTCACCTCACGTACCCTCAGGGGTACGCATATTCCAGTTTGGGAAACACTGCCTTAGAGGATTCCCTGCAGGGGATTTGCCTCTGGAGTAGACGTGAGACATGACCCTTAGGCATGCCTTTGACCAAGTGAAAATGATCTCCTCCAGCCAGACATTGCACTCGCATATCCGTAGTTTTCTGTATTTTAATTATCAAGGATCGGTTGAAGATACAACCCAATTGTAAGTACCGAAGGGCTGTCAGGAAATGTTATTCCAGACGGCTCATTATAATCCGATGGCGGGTCACTTAGAGCAGGAAATAACACTGAACCATCTAATGGCCCATTTCTACTGGCTGGGCATTCGCAGGGATGTTCGCAGTTGACGTGCAGCATGCCATGAATATCAACTGGTGAATCCGCCGGCTACCCCAAAAGTGCCATTGCGCCCCCTTCTGTTAATCGAGGTCCCATTCGAAAGAATTGGTATGGACCTCGTCTGACCATTAGAGCAGACAGCACGTGGGCATCGTGTTGTGTTGGTTCTGGTGGACTATGCAATGTGAAATCCAGAAGCAATGCTTCTGCGCAACATTTCAGCGCGAAGTGTTGCGGAGGCACTCTTCAGTATAATCTCCCAAGTGGGGATTCCAAAGAAATCCTCACTGATCAGGGCACTACATTTATGTCACGTACACTATGCAAACTGTACAAATTATTGGGGATAAAATCGATTCGGACCAGTGTTTACCACCCCCAAATGGATGGCTTGGTTGAACGATTTAATCAGACCCTGAAGAATATGATTTGTACATTTGTGCACGAGGACGTTTGAAATTGGGACAAGTGACTCGAGCCCCTATTATTTGCAGTTCGAGAGGTGCCGTAAGCCTCCACGGGGTTTTCACCATTTGAATTACTGTATGGGCGTCGACCACGCAGTGTGCTCAACATCTTATGGGAAAATTGGGAGGGACCTTCAAACAGCAAAAACGAATACATTCTTGACCTGAGAGTAAACCTCCACACACTGGGGCAATTAACACAGGAGAATTTTCTCCAGGCTCAAGAACGTCAAAGCCGGCTGTATAATAGGGGTACTGGGCTACGGGAATTTACACCGGGAGATAAAGTCTTTGTATTGCTCCCCACATCGAGCTCTAACTTACTCGCCAATTGGCAAGGACCCTTTGAGATCACACGGTGAGTTGGGGAAATCCATTATGAGGTGAAATGAACGGATAGAGGCGGAGCATGTCAGATTTACCACCGCAACCTCCTAAAACCATGGAGAGAGGCGGTCCCCATGACTTTGGCAATGGTGGTTCCGGAGAGGGAGGAGCTCGGAGGTGAATTTAAAAGCCACAGATCGAGTCACCCCAGTCACCTGTGGAGACCACCCCTCACCATCCCAAGTCACGGAGGTTGCCAAGTTGCAAGGAGAATTCTCTGATGTGTTTTCACATCTTCCCAGTCATACAAATCTCATAGAGCACCATATCGAAATGACCCCGGGTTAGTGGTACGTAGTCGTCCCTACCAATTACCCGAGCACAACAAAGAAGTGGTTCGGGAAGAATTAAAGGCCATGCTGGATATGGGGTAATAGAACAATCCCACAGTGACTGGGCCAGCCCGGTGGTTCTAGTTCCCATGAGCAACGGTTCGGTCTGTTTCTGTGTGGAGTATAGAAAAGTCAATGTGGTGTCTAAGTTTGATGCATACCCGATGCCTCCGATTGATGAGCTGCTTGATCAGTTAGGCGCGGCACACTTTTATTCAATGCTGGATTTGACAAAGGGATATTGGCAGATCCCCTTAACTCCGATACTGAAAAGATGGCATTTTCCACACCGTTCGGATTACACCAATTTGTGATGCTTCTGTTCAGTTTGTTTGAGGCCCCGGCTAAGTTTCAGCAGCTCATGGACAGAATCCTCAGACCGCACGCTGCTTACGCTGCAGGCTATCTAGATGACATCATTTTCAGTAATGATAGGCAGCAGCATCTGTGGCATCTGAGGGCTGTCCTGAGATCGTTGAGATGGGTGGGACTCACAGCAAACCCAAAGAAGTGTGCAACTGGGTGGGTGGAAGTACGGTATCTGGGCTTCCACTTGGGACATGGGTAGATGTGGCCCCAAATTGATAAGGCCACAGCGATTGCAGGCTGCCCGAGACCTAAGACCAAAAAGGAGGTGAGACAGTTCCTGGGGCTGGCTGGCTATTATCGTTGGTTTGTGCCTAACTATTCGACCATCGACCGCTGACTGATCTGACTAAAAAGGGGGCACCAGATCCGGTCCAGAGGACAGAGCCGTGTCAGCAGTCATTCATGCGGGTGAAGGCTGCACTTTGTGGCAGGCCATTATTGTACTCTCCTGACTTCACTCTCCCCTTTATCTTGCAGACAGATGCATCGGACGGGGTGTGGGAGCAGTACTGTCCCAGATAAGGAGGGGGAGGAGCGTCCTGTGCTGTACATTAGTTGTAAGCTCTCACTGAGGGAGACTAAGTACAACACAGTTGAGAAGGAATGTTTGGCCATCAAGTGGGCGGACCTCACACTCTGGTGTGTGTGGGGGGGGGGGTGAGTAAGTGACAGGCCAGATGGATCCCCGGCCTGATGGCTCCCCGATGGAGGTATGTGGTGATGTGGGCATGGTAGAGTGACGTCTGTGGAGAGCGAGGCCAGGAGAGGAAGAGCGGTAAGGATTGACATCTGTGGGAAATTATCTCTAACAGCTGTTTTGTGTTGCATTGAGAGCTGGAGAGGGATAAAAGGGCAATCCAGACTGCCGGAGGGGAGCGGGAGAGACTCACAAAGATGTGTGTGTCTGTCTATGCAGTATATGCTGAAAAACATAATTTTGTGTGTTACACGGAAAAGTGTGTAGAAATAAAGATGTGGATTGTTTATCCTGCTCCCGCTTCCTCCTTCACAAAGAGAGCAAGACACTTGTCACAATAAAATAATCACAATTTGAATAACAGTTGTTTTTCATGCTGCTAAGAGGAACAATGTGAAGTTGACCGTTTAGTCACTGTCTTGATTTACTGATGCATAGAACACCAATTAACTAATTCATGAACACAATTCTCAGCTTATTTGGGATGTGTAGCTACATAAATAATACAGCATGCAATACATTTATATTAAACAATATTATTAATAGTCATTACACTATCAATAGTAATAATCTTCAATTATGATTTTAGTCATAATTGCGCATCCCTACTCCCATCAACAACTCATAAGAATATTGGGCACTCCCGCTTACAACTCACGCAACGTAACAAGTTTATTGGGTCCCGTGGCTACCGTGAGTACAGTCATGGCCTCTACACAGCAGTTATAACCATAGATCATAAATTATTGCTTTGTGTTGTTAGACCATAGTTCTT
Organism: Myxocyprinus asiaticus; assembly: GCF_019703515.2. NCBI lineage: Eukaryota > Metazoa > Chordata > Actinopteri > Cypriniformes > Catostomidae > Myxocyprinus > Myxocyprinus asiaticus. The sequence continues at coordinate 4,678,059 of NC_059388.1, forward strand.
GCACTTACATCCATATGATGAGCGAAACAGTGCTTGTTGAAGCATGCAAGATGACAGTTCAGAAGTACTTGCAAATTCTCAATAATGGTGAAGATGTCACGCCCACTAGTGGTTGAAATAATTATCACATTTACTGCACTGGTAATAAATACACTGCGGTCTTGACTAAGACCATAAGCCGAGACCCAGATCCAGACCAAGACAATGAGTAATGAGACCCAGACCCAGACCAAAACACTGAGTAACGAGACCCAGATCCAGACCAAGACTGCCTATATATGTCTTGAGACCAAGACCACAAGATCAAGACTCCAACACTGATTGTTGCTAAGGAGTTCTAGGTGTTTGCTAGGGTGCTCCTATGTGTTTCTAGGGTTCTCAGGGTGGTTGTTAGGGCATTGCAATGCGGTTCCTTTGGTACTCACAGTGGTTACTAGGATGTTGTTAGGGTGTTCTAGGTGGTTGCTAGGATGATGCTAGGGTGTTCTGAGTGGTTATTAGGGTGTTGCTGTGCAGTTGCTATGGTATTCTGAGTGGTTCCTTTGGTGTTGCTAAGGTGTTCTGGGTGGTTATTAGGATGTTGCTATGTGTTTTGTGTAGTTGTTATGGCATTGTTATATGGTTGCTATGTTATTCTGAGTGGTTGCTAGGGTGTTCTGGGTGGTTTCTAGGATGTTGCTAGGGTTTTCTGAATAATTGCAACGGTGCTAATATGTGTCTTCTAGGAAGTTTCTAGGGTGTTACCTTGCGGTTGCTATGGTTTTCTGAGGGGTTACTAGGGTGTTGCTAGGGTGTTCTGGGTGGTCGATTACTGGATCAAGTCAAAATATTCCACCCTCAAGTCTCTATGATATTCTGGTCTCTTGATATATCTCGGGTCCCTCATTTTATGTAAGTCTACAGGGGTCTATGAAGTTCTAAATAACAGGTCTGGTTACTTAGAAAAGTAATAGCACAACTCTCCTCAACAAGCCACATGATTTTGGAGTATCATTCATGTCTAGAGCACAAATGGTTTGTGGGACGGCTACATGCTGAAGTTTAGTACTTTTTCAAATTCATCACCCTAAGTATGAGTAATAGTAATAGTGATGCTTTCTAGAGAAAGCTAGCAATGAAAATAAATTGTGAGAGATTTGTTCAGAGAATGCTGTTAGACTTTGACCAGGGCTTTAATTAGATTACGGACTTTTGAGTGTAGTTCACGCTTGCCTGTTTCTCATTATAGTAGAAGAACAACATCATTAAAACACAGACATCATGAATCATTCTCTTCTGCCCTGTCACGGAGTCACCGACTGATAAAGACAGAAGGAAAAAAAGAGCCAGAGCCAGAGGACAAAACAAATATTGATGGATCTTCAAATCACAGGGTTACATGGGTTTCCAAAGAGCTGAATGGATCAATGTACTATTGCAATGGCAGATGCAGTCACTCACTTACAGATGGCAAAATCTGCAATGTACACAATTCCTATAGAAAAAATGTATAACTTGGATTATACAGTAAATATGTAAAGGATAATGTACCCTAAGCCTCTGCTTTATTTTGCGATTATGACAGGCTGACTGTACTTATCTGACTTATTATATTGATTTAACTTATATATATTTTACTTAAACTGCAGAGAGACAGAACATAAGCTATATAATGTTGAGAGTGACCAATCAGAAGCAAATATTCCAGTCGTGAAATAAGCTTAATATTTACAATTATTTTGGTTTTAAAATGATATATACTGTATAATTATTGCAATAATTATGCATTATATATGGACTAGTTCTTTCAATTAGTAAACCTACCACTTAGACTTTGGTAAATGTTTAATGTTACTTGAACTGGAGATATTTTAGTGCATTTCTATCTTAATACTGTGGAGGACTTTGTTTGGAAAATGACAATAAAGCATTATATTGTTACTTATTTTGTTTCCCACAATGAAAATAAATGCATTCTGACAGGAAAATAAATAAATAAAGTAAAATTTTAGCACTTTCAACTTGTCCTCCATCACCCGGACTGAGGCGTGTAACCGCGCCACCATGAGGAACTACTAAGTAGTGGGAATTGGGCATTCAAAATTGTGAGAAAAGGGGATCAAAATAAAAAAAAAATATTAAAAAAAGGTAAGCTTTTCTGATGACCCAGAATTTTTAAACATTACATCAATATCAGTTGAGTGACACAATCAAAGTCATAGTGTGAATATATAACCTAATATTTCTAAATAACAGGATTTTTTAAAAATACAGCCATGTCATAATTATTCAACCCCTATTGCATGCAGTTTCTTAAATATGTAAGGCTTCATAAGTAATTGTTTTAAAACAAAATTAAGCCATCACTCTACAATGGCACTTATTTAAGTTTTAAAATGTAAGTTTAGTGTCGTATGCAAAAAAATAAAAAAATAAAAAATGCAATTAAAAATAAGCTGTCACAAAAGCTTATAGAGGAGATTATTCCATTACACAAGTCAAGCATGGAGGTGGGTCAGTCCTATTATGGGGATGTTTTGCGGCTACAGGAAATGGCTATCCTGACTATGTGACAAATGCCATGGATTCTTTCAGGTATCAGGCCATTTTGCCTTCAGTGTGTAAATTGAAGCTCTGTGATCACTGGACTTTCCAGCAAGACAATAACATCAAGGCTACATCTAAGTTGTCTAAAATCTGGCTCAGTGATGGGTCGTGGAATGTCCATGAATGGCCCTTTCAATCCATCATTAAAATCATCTTTGTTGGGATTTCAAGGAAGCAGTGGCAGCACAGAAACTAAATAATGTCAATGAGTTGGAAGTTTTTGCTCACGAGGAATGTGCAAAATTCCAATAGAGAAGTGTCCGAAGCCTGAGAACACTTACCTGAAACATTTATTTGATGTTATTAAGGGTAAAGGATGCTCCACAAATGATTGACTTTGGGGGTTGAATATTTTTGACATATCATTTGTGGAGAGAATGTTGTTTTTTATTTTAAAATTTGGGTAAACTGAACTCTTTGTTCTCAAAATCACTCAAATGTGTATTAAAAACTTACTTTGACTGTTTACTGAGGTTTTAGTTGATGTGTTTTAATTCACATCACCAGAACATATTGCTGGTCAGGGGGGTTGAATTTTTTTGATTGCAACTATATATATATATATATATATATATATATATATATATATATATATATATATATATATAACTCAGCAAAAAAGAAACATCCTCTTACTTTCAACTGCTTTGATTTTCAGCAAATTTAACATGTAAATATTTGTATGAACATAAAAAGATTCAACAACTAAGACATAAACTGAACAAGTTTCACAGACATGTGACTAACGGAAATGGAATAATGTGTCCCTGAACAAAGGGGGGGGGGGGTCAAAATCAAAAGTAACAGTCAGTATCTGGTGTGGCCACCAGCTGCATTAAGTACTGCAGTGCATCTCCTCCTCATGGACTGCATCAGATTTGCCAGTTCTTGCTGTGAGATGTTACCCCACTCTTCCACCAAGGCACTTGCAAGTTCCCGGACATTTCTGGGGGGGAATGGCCCTAGCCCTCACCCTCCGATCCAACAGGTCCCAGATGTGCTCAATGGGATTGAGATCTGGGCTCTTCGCTGGTCATGGTAGAACACTGACATACCTGTCTTGCAGGAAATCATGCACAGAATGAGCAGTATGGCTGGTGGCATTGTCATGCTGGAGGGTCATATCAGGATGAGCCTGCAGGAAGGGTACCACATGAGGGAGGAGGATGTCTTCCCTGTAACGCACAGCGTTGAGATGGCTTGCAATGACAACAAGCTCAGTCCAATGATGCTGTGACACACCGCCCCAGACCATGACGGACCCTCCACCTCCAAATCAATCCCGCTCCAGAGTACAGGCCTTGGTGTAATGCTCATTCCTTCAATGATAAACACGAGTCCGACCATCACCCCTTGTGAGACAAAACCACGACTCATCAGTGAAGAGCACTTTTTGCCAGTCCTGTCTGGTCTAGCAAAGGTGGGTTTGTGCCCATAGGCGATGTTGTGCCCGTGATGTCTGGTAAGGACCTGCCTTACAACAGGCCTACAAGCCCTCAGTCCAGCCTCTCTCAGCCTATTGAAGACAGTCTGAACACTGATGGAGGGATTGTGCATTCCTGGTGTAACTCAGGCAGTTGTTGTTGCCATCCTGTACCTGTCCCACTGGTGTGATATTCGGATGTACCGTTCCTGTGCAGGTGTTGTTACACATGGTCTGCCACTGCGAGGACGATCAGCTGTCCTTCCTGTCTCCCTGTAGCACTGTCTTAGGCGTCTCACAGTACGGACACTGCAATATATTACCCTGGCCACATCTGCAGTCCTCATGCCTCCAAGCAGCATGCTTAAGGCATGTTCATGCAGATGGGCATGGACCCTGGGCATCTTTCTTTTGATGTTTTTCAGAGTCAGTAGAAAGGACTCTTTAGTATCCTAAGTTTTTATAACTGTGACCTTAATTGCCTACCGTCTGTAAACTGTTAGTGTCTTAACGACCGTTCCACAGGTGCATGTTCATTAATTGCTTATGGTTCATTGAAAAAGCATGGAAAACATTGTTTAAACCCTTTACAATACAGATCTGTAAAGTTATTTGGATTTTTACAAAATTATCTTTAAAATACAGTGTCCTAAAAAATGGACATTTCTTTTTTGCTGAGTTTATTTATATACAGCTGAAGTCAGAAGTTTGCATACACTTAGGCTGAAGTCATTAAAACTCATTTTTTAACCACTCAACAGATTTCATATTAGCAAACTATAGTTTTGGCAAGTCATTTAGGACATCTACTTTATGCATGACACGAGTAATTTTTCCAACAATTATTTACAGACAAATTATTTCACTTTTAATTGACTATATCACAATTCCAGTGGGTCAGAAGTTTACATACACTAAGTGAACTGTGCCTTTAAACAGCTTGGAAAATTCCAGAAAAGGAAAATTATGTGGATATATTGAAGCAACATCTCAAGACATCAGCCAAGAAGTTAAAGCTTGATCACAAATGGGTCTTCCAAATGGACAGTGCATACCTACAAAGTTGTGGTAAAATGGCTTAAGGACAACAAAGTCAAGGTATTGGAGTGGGCATCACAAAACCTTGACCTCAATCCGATAGAAAATTTGTGGGCAGAACTGAAAAAGCGAGTGCGAGCAAGGAGGAGTGTCCAGTTGAGGATCACGTTTGTGATTTTCTCCATCTAGCAAATTTGGTGCACTATGATGACCATGCTCTGGTGAATTTCTTCTGGGCTGGGCTGGTCTGAGTAGTGCACTGAAGGAGCTGATGCCTCCGACAGGTCCTCACTGGATGCTCGCCGACTACGTTGAGGAGGCTCTGAAACTTAGCAGCTCACCATTCTCTGTGGGTAAGTTGGATGAGGACCTTGAATCTCCTCCCACAATGGACGCCCTCCAGCCTTTCACAGCTCCTCCCTCGATGCCTGCCACGGTTAACGGGTCAGTGCCCATGCCTGCCATGGTTACCATCTCAGAGCCAGAGCCAGAGCCTGTAGCCTCGACCATCCCAGAGCCAGAGCCTGTAGTCTCGTCCGTCCCAGAATCAGAGACTGTAGCCCCATCTGTCCCAGACCCAGCTCTTGCCAAGTTGGTTGACCTGGACTTTATTCCCACCCTGATCCCAACCCTAACTACCCTTCACCCTCTGCTGGTTCCAGTCAGCATATTGGACACTCTGGTTCCGTCCTGTGCCCTATCCCTTCCTCCTCCGCCGGTTCCACTTAAGACATTCGCTCCTCCTCCTCTTCCCTCTGTTCAGCCGGTTCCCCTCAAGTCACCAGCCTGACCATCTGCCCAGTTGACTCCACAGGCAAGGGGATCTGCCTACCCTCCGACTCCGCCTTCGCCCTCCGAACCCTAGACTCCGCCTTGGCCCTCCGATCCCTCTTCATCAACTTGGCCCTTCGTCCCCTCATCTCCACTGTGGGGTCCCTCCAGCTCCGCCTCGGTCAGTCGGTCACCTAGCTCCACCTTTGGCTCTACCAGGAACCTCCTTCCCCCTGGCTACGCTTGGTCCTCAGCCCCACCGGCTCCGCCTCTGTCCTCCGATCCCCCAGCTCTGCCTTGGTCCTCCGAGCCTCCAGCTCCGCCCTGGGCCTTCGAGCCTTCGGCTACGCTCCGGGCACTAGGATCCCCAGTTCTGCCTCTCGAGCCTCTCATGGCTCCACCTTCCATGACTCCGCCTTCCCTGGCTCTGCCTTCCATGGCTCCGCCTTCCATGGCTCCGCCCCAGAGTCTCCCCTGGCTCCGCCTCCCCTGGCTCCGTCTCCTTTGACTCTGTCCCTCGAGCTTTCCATGTCTCCACCTTCCTTGGCTCCGCCTCTCATGACTCAGCCTCCCAGGCCTCCTGATCCTGTCCCTGCTCTGTGGCCGCCCCCCAGGCCTCCAGACTCTGTCCATGCCCTGAGGCCGCCCCCCAGGCCTCCTGACTCTGTCCCAGCACTGAGGCTGCCCCCTAAACCTCCTGATTCCACCCCTGTCCTTTGGTCACCTGTTTTCACCTGCCCCTCTCCATCAGGAGTTGCCTTGCAAAGGGGGGGGGGGGTAATGTCATGTTCTGTCTCCCTCTTGTTTCCATGGACTCTTATTTTGAAGTTTTCCCCTGGACTCCATTTCCCATAGAGCACTGCCCTCACCACTACTAGCTGTTCCTGATTATCCTCACCTGTCTTTCATTCCCTCATTAGTTCCTTTGTGTATTAATACCCTCCTGTTATGTTCAATCATTGTCAGTTCTTGTCCGTGTAAGCTTGTGTTAGTTTGTTTATTTCGTTTATGGCACACCACGTTGTTGTATATTTTCTTCATCTTCTTCATTAAAGCCTGCATATAGATACATTGCCTCTCTCGCCTCTCCTTCCTTATCATCCTCTCCACTACAACCTGTGACACTGGGACAGTTATGTGGATGAATCTACACATTTTTTGTTTTTATTCCACTTATTGGCTGGAGTTTGTTTTATAGACTATATTTTGCTGTGTAATTCTGTTTTACAAAATCTGTATAAAAACATCGGATTTGAGCAATCCGACGGCAAAGTTGTCACGGGGGCTCTCATGGGCGTACATGGACTGTTTGAGTTTACAGGGATGGACGCCGGTTGGCAATGTTGTGCGTGGGGTTAATGCGCACATTTTTCTCTTTTCTGTTTGTTTGGTTTGGGGGGAAGTTTGGGGTTTGATTGTTACACTAATGTTGGAATTTGGTCTTTATAATATTGTTTTTGACACACAATCTATTTTTTCTAATATGTCAAATGTTAATATGAGTGGATTATCTCTCTCCACGTGGAATGTGAATGGGTTGGGGCACCCTTGAACCCATCTGGTAGGGACTATAAATTTTTTTCAAAAGTCCATAAGATTTATTCTAAAGTAGATTTTTATTATATATATATATATATATATATATATATATATATATATATATATCTAAGTCCCTCATCTCATCTGTTGTCGATTGCTCAATTGGAAACATCTTAGTCTCAGATCACGCCCTGGTAAGTTTAGAGGTGTTGCCACATACAGAGAAAAAGAAATCATCTAGTTGGTGCTTTAATGTATCCCTTTTGCAAAATCCTGAATTTCAACAAATGTTAAAGGCTGAAATTAATGTATATATGGAGACCAACTGGTCCTCAGTATCCTCTGTGGGCATGGCTTGGGAGGAACTTAATGAGGTTCTTAGGGGTCAAATCATACAGTATGCATCATTCACCAAAATATCCAAAGCACGAGAACTCGTGGAGTTGGAAGGGAATATTAAAAGTGCCGAAGCAGAGCTGAAGCGCCGAATGTCATCTGATGGCCTCAGAGAATTTACCTGATTGAAATACAGATATAATACTATTTTATCTTGGAAGGTGGAGTTTTGGCAATTCAGGGCAAGAGTCATACTTTGAGCTGGCAGACAAAGCAGGGAAGCTTTTGGCTAGATACATAAAGCAGAGAGTGTCTTTTTCTACCATTCCCTCTGCTGGTGGGGAAATATTTACCTCGGCCATTGATATTAATAATGCTTTTAAAGAATTTTATCTTGATCTTTATAGTTCCATATCTTCGTCTACTGATGAAGACATTAGGAACTTCGTGGAAACATTTGAATTCCTAAACTGACATCTGAGCAAAAAAATTCTCTTGATTCTGAAATAACCTTGGAAGAGCTTGACAAGTGTAACACATAAATGGAAAGGAGGAGGCGAGAACCGGCTTAACAATATAAATAATAATTTAATAATTAACTTAAACCAAAAGACACAAACACAGGTGTCGGACAGCTGTCCGTAACTCTCTCTCTGTCACACTGCCGTCTCCAGTTGGCCTTTATCCCTCTCGGGCTAATCAGCCTGATTAGGAGCCGGGTGTGTAGAATCACGACCCGGCCCCGCCCTCCGCCCTGCCACATTCCTCTCCCGTTCTCTCAGGCCGGGGAGCCCCCGGCATGACATACACCCCCCCCCTTGCTTTCCGCCCTGTCTGCCGGCAGGTCATCCCCATCTACCTGGATCAGGGGAGGGGACAAGGGGAGGGAAACAAAAAAAATGTGACCCTTACATGCCGTAACGGTGATCGTGCCAAATTAACAAAAACATTTAAAAAGAGAGAGAAAAGGCCAACACAGTGCGGCAGTTGGAGAGAGAGAGGAGAGAAAAAATTCACACACGATAAGGAGGGAAGATGATTTTCCAGGGGTGGTGGCGGGAGGTATGGCGCATAAACTTTTTCTTTACGCAGATGATATTTTATTATTCGTCTCTGACCCCATTAGATCTATGCCTTGCCTCCATAGAATTATTAATTCCTTTTCTATTAAAGTTCTCGGGATACAGTGTCAATTGGTCTAAATCCGAAGCTTTGGCTCTGACAGCGTACTGCCCAGTAACGGCTTTCCAGCCGGGCACCTTCCAGTGGCCTAAACAGGGCATTAAGTATTTGGGCATTTTATTCACAGCAAATTTGTTTGATTTAGTTAGAGTTAATTTTAACCCCTTAATAAAAAGGTTTTCGAGCGATATGGGCAGGTGGGCTTCATTACATTTATCTATGATTGGGAAGGTTAATGTTATTAAAATGACTTGTATTCCAAAATTGATCTACCTGCTACAATCTCTCCCTGTAGATGTCCCCCTCTCATATTTCAAGCAATTTGATAGCATAGCGAAGTCCTTCATTTGGAATGGTAAGCGTCCCAGATTACATTTCAATAACTTACATAGGCCGATGACAATGGTGGGCTAGGCCTACCCAAGAATTTGTTTTATTTTATGCATTCGGTCTCAGACATTTGGCCCATTGGTCGCTTCCACCTGAAAGAGCCCCTCCCTGGTTTTATATTGAACAGGAAGTTCTTGCCCCTATTTTGCCATTGCAAAGCCTTTCTATCAAACTAATCGGAGAAGTTATGTTACACCCTGTTATCTCGCATTTGCACTCGGTGCAAAAGTTTCCAGAGTGTTTAATTCGGACATTTGTATTGCATTATGTATTAATAAGTCCCCTTTCTGCTGGTCAGAGTGGATTGTGAGGGGGTTTACTACATTCAGCGACCTGTATGAGAGTGGAATGTTGGGATCTTTTGAGAATTTGGTTCAGCATTTTGGGATTCCCAGATCTCAGTTTTATAGGTATTTACAGCTGCACCACCTGCTCTGTATTGTTTTTGGGAGTAGCACACACACCCCTAAAGTGGTAGATACTCTGGGAAATGTGATTACTGCTTTTGGAAAAGGTCACGAGGCATCAATGTATTACTCCATGCTACTTCAGAGTCTGTGGGACGGAGCTTCAGCTTCTCTCAAGAGATTATGAGAGAAAGATTTACATTTGTTATTGGAGGAGGGAGTGTGGGCTAGGATTCTAAAAAATGTCAAGTCTGCATCTAGAGATGCAAGGGTTCACCTTATACAATTCAAGATTTTATATAGATTTTATTGGACCCCCTCTAGATTGTATAGGCTTGGTCTTAAAGAAACACCCACCTGCTGGCGATGCCAATCAGAAGTTGGAGACACAACCCATGTCTTTTGAGGGTATGTTAAGATACAAGATATTTGGTTGAAGGTTCAGAGTTGTTTGTGTGATGTTTTGGGCACTCAAATATGACTTTGCCCCAGACATTGTATTTTGGGCAATGGGGCGGTCATAAATACAGGGGACAAACATATAAAAAATTGGGTTCTGACCAGTATTATGATTGACAGACAAATTATTTTAAGGGGATGGAATTCGGATGTGGTGCCATCATTTCCGGAGTGGTGTGCGGAGATGGGGAGGGTGGCAGCTTTCGAGGAGGTGGCAAGTAGAAGGCTGGGGTTAGGAGACTTGTTTTTCAGAAAATGGGGTAATTATTTAACAGTTTTGGGGGACTCTCGGGGGAAGGGATGGGGAGAGAGAGGTCTAATTTAATTATGTATGCTTATTATAAATGTATTTATTATTTATTTATTTATTTGTGTTTGTTTTTGTTTCTGTTTGAGTATTATTTTATGTGACCACAGGGGTGTTCATTGGGGGTTAGGGTGGGGTTGGTGATTGGGGAGGGATATTAGTGGGGGTTAAATGTTGATTCGGTGTGTATGTGTTGTGTTTTTCTCTGTTTTTTTTTTTTTTTTTAAATCAATAACAAATGTTAATTCCCCAAAAAAAAGAAAAAAAAAAGAATGTGAAATGTTAGAATAATAGTAGAGAGAATAATTTATTTCAGCTTTTATTTCTTTCATCACATTCCCAGTGGGTCAGAAGTTTACATACACTTTGTTAGTATTTGGTAGCATTGCCTTTAAATTGTTTAACTTGGGTCAAACATTTTGGGTAGCCTTCCACAAGCTTCTCACAATAAGTTGCTGGAATTTTGGCCCATTCCTTACTGACAGAAGTGGTGTAACTGAGTCAGGTTTGTAGGTCTAATTGCTCGCACACATTTTTTCAATTCTGCCCACAAATTTTCTATCGGACTGAGGCCAGGGGCTTTGTGATGGCCACTCCAATAACTTGACTTTGTTGTCCTGAAGCCATTTTGCCACAACTCTGGAGGTATGCTTGGGGTCGTTGTCCATTTGGAAGACCCATTTGCGACCGAGCTTTAGCTTGATTTTCCTTCCTCATGATGACATCTATTTTGTGAAGTGCACCAGTCCCTCCTGCAGCAAAGCACCCCCACAACATGATGCTGTCATCCCCATGCTTCACGGTTGGGATGGTGTTCTTCGGCTTGCAATGGTCATTATGGCCAAACAGTCAAATATTTGTTTCATTAGACCAGAGGACATTTCTCCAGAAAGTAAAATCTCTGTCCCCATGTGCACTTGCAAACTGTAGTCTGTCTTTTTTATGGCAGTTTAGGAGAAGTGGCATCTTCCTTGCTGAGCAGCCTTTCAGGTTATGTCGATATACGACTCGTTTTACTGTGGATATAGATACTTGTCTACCTGTTTCCTCCAGCATCTTCACAAGGTTCTTTGCTGTTGTTCTGGGATTGATTTGTACTTTTCGCAACAATCTACGTTCATCTCTTGGAGATATCTCTTTGGTCTCTTCCAAAGCGGTATGATGGCTGCGTGGTCCCATGGTGTTTATACTTGCGTACTATTGTTGGTACAGATGAACGTGGTACCTTCAGGCATTTAGAAATTTCTTTCAAGGATGAACCAGACTTGTGGAGATCCACAATTTTTTTCTGAGGTCTTGGCTGATTTCTTTTGATTTCCCCATGATGTCAAGCAAAGAGGCACTGAGGTTGAAGGTAGGTCTTAAAATACATCCACTGGTACACCTCCAATTCAGTACACCTCCTAACAGAAGCTAATTGGCTAATTGTCTAAAGACATGACATAATTCCAGAAAATTTTCCAAGCTGCTTAAAGGCACAGTTAACTTAGTGTTTGTAAACTTCTGACCCACTGGAATTGTGATATACACTGGTGGCCAAAAGTTTGGAATAATGTACAGATTTTGCAGTTTCAGATGGAAATTGGTACTTTACCACCAAAGTGGCATTCAACTGATAACAAAGTATAGTCAGGACATTACTGATGTAAAAAAACAGCACCATCACTATTTGAAAAAAGACATTTTTGATCAAATCTAGACAGGCCCCATTTCCAGCAGCCATCACACCAACACTTTATCCTTGAGTAATCATGCTAAATTTCTAATTTGGTACTAGAAAATCACTTGCCATTATATCAAACACAGCTGAAAGCTATTTGGTTCGTTAAATGAAGTTTAACATTGTCTTTGTGTTTGTTTTTGAGTTGCCACAGTATGCAATAGACTGGCATGTCTTAAGGTCAATATTAGGTCAAAAATATAAAAAAGAAACAGCTTTTCCTAGAAACGCATCAGTCAATCATTGTTTTGAGGAATGAAGGTTATACAATGCTTGAAATTGCCAAAAAGATTCCATAAAAAGATGTACAGTCTTTAAAGACAAAGGACAACTGGCTCTAACAAGGACAGAAAGAGATGTGGAAGGCCAGATGTGCAACTAAACAAGAGGATAAGTACATCAGAATCAGAATCAGAATGAGCTTTATTGCCAAGTATGCTTACACATACAAGGAATTTGTCTTGGTGACAGGAGCTTCCAGTGTACAACCATACAAAACAATACAAAAATAGCCGCAAGACATAGATAATAATATAAAATAAAAAATAATTATACACATACGTACAGACACACACATACATACATACATACATACATGCACACATACACATGGGTAGTGCAAATCTAATACAATCTAGTACAGTGCAAATGTTTTTTTGTTTTTTTTTCTCAGAGGAATGAAATGGCAGAAGAGGTTGGATGTGTTGGATAAATATAAGAAAGACTAAATTGTGTATTGCACATAGTTATTGCTCAATGGGGCAATTTAACTGTTCATGAGATGGACAGCCTGAGGGAAAAAACTGTTCCTGTGCCTGACGGTTCTGGTGCTCAGAGCTCTGAAGCGTTGGCCAGAAGGCAACAGTTCAAAAAGGTAGTGGGCAGGGTGAGTGGGGTACAGAGTGATTTTTCCAACCTTTTTCCTCACTCTGGAAGTGTATAGTTCTTGAAGGGGGGGAAGGGGGCAAACAATAATCCTCTCAGCAGTCCGAACTGTCCTTTGTAGTCTTCTGATGTCTGATTTCATAGCTGAACCAAACCAGACAGTTATTGAAGTGCAGAGGACAGACTCAATGACTGCTGAGTAGAACTGTATCAGCAGCACCTGTGGCAGGTTGAATTTCCTCAGCTGGCAAAGGAAGTACAACCTCTGCTGGGCCTTTTTCACAATGGAGTCAATGTGTGTCTCCCACTTCAGGTCCTGTGAGATGGTAGTGCCCAGGAACCTGAATGACTCCACTGCTGCCACAGTGCTGTTCAGAATGGTGATGGGGGTCAGTGTTGGGGTGTTCCTCCTAAAGTCCACAATCATCTCCACTGTTTTGAGTGTGTTCAGCTCAAGGTTGTTTTGACTGCACCAGACAGCCAGCTGTTTAACCTCCCTTCTGTATGCAGACTCATCGTTATCTCGGATGAGGCTGATGACAGCGGTGTCATCTGCAAACTTCAGGAGCTTGACAGAGGGGTCCTTGGCTATGCAGTCATTGGTGTAGAGGGAGAAGAGTAGTGGGGAGAGCACACATCCCTCGGGGGCACCAGTGCTGATTGTACAGGTGCTGGAAGTGAGTTTCCCCTGTCTCACAAGCTGCTGTCTATCCGTCAGAAAGCTGGTAATCCACTGAGAGATACACAAGGGAACAGAGAGTTGGTGTAATTTATTCTGGAGTATAGCTGGGATGATGGTGTTGAAGTCCACAAAAAGGATCCTTGCATATGTCCCTGGTCTGTCCAGATGTTGCAGGATATGATGCAATCCCATGTTGACTGCATCATCCACAGACCTGTTTGCTCGATAAGCAAATTGAAGGGGATCTAGAAAGGGTCCAGTGATGTTCTTCAGGTGGGCCAACACCAGTCTCTCAAATGATTTCATGACCACAGACGTCAGGGCGACAGGTCTGTAGTCATTAAGTCCTGTGATTTTTGGTTTCTTTGGGATGGGGATGATAGTGGAACGTTTGAAGCAGCATGGGATCTGTGTGAAGATGGGGGCCAGCTGGTTAGCACAGGATCTAAGACATGCAGGTGAAACACCATCTAGGCCCTGTGCCTGAGTAGCAGGAGGGGGGAGAAGGGGGGTTGCAGGAGGTGTTGGTGTTTTTGTGAAGTGAAGGTCAGAGTGGGTGTGGGGTGTGAGATTGGGCCTTTCAAATCTACAGTAGAACACATTCAGGTCGTCAGCCAGTTGTTGGTACACCACAGGGTTGGGGGCAGGAGTCCTGTAATTCGTAAGTTGTTTCATGCCACTCTACACTGATGCAGGGTCGTTAGCTGAAAACTTGGTTTTCAGCTTCTCAGAATATCTTCTTTTAGCCACTCTGATTCCCTTATTCAGTGTGTTCCCTGCCTGATTTTACAAGACTTTATCCCCAACTCTGTAAGCATCCTCTTTGGCCTGACAAAGCTGCCTGAGTTCTGCTGTAAACCATGGTTTGTTGTTGTTAAATGTTAAATAAATCCTAGTAGGAATGCACATATCCTCACAAAAACTGATATATGATGTAACAGTATCTGTGAGCTCGTCCAGATTGGTGTCTGCAGCCTCAAAAACACTCCAATCAGTGCAGTCAAAGCAGGCTTGTAGTTCCAGCTCTGCTTCATTGGTCCATCTCTTTACAGTCCTTAATACAGGTTTAGCAGATTTTAGGTAGGTCTGTAGGTTGGAAGAAGATGAACCAGACAGTGATCAGATAGTCCCAAAGCTGCTCTAGGAACAGAGCGATATGCATCCTTTATTGTTGTGTAGCAGTGATCCAGTATAGTTCTGTCTCTGGTTGGGCATGTAATGTGCTGTTTGTATTTGGGCAGTTCACTTGTGAGGTTTGCTTTGTTAAAATCCCCAAGAATAATAATAACTGAGTCCGGGTATTGTTGTTCTGTGTCTGTGATTTGATCAGCCAGCTGTTTCAGCGCTGTGTTCAAACATGCGTTTGGCGCGATATACACACTCACCAGAATAAACGAGGAAAACTCCCTCGGCGAGTAGAAAGGCTTACAGTTAATAAAGAGCACTTCCATATTAGGACAGCACATCCTCTTTAACGTTGTTACATATGTACACCAACTTTCATTGATGTAAAAGCATGTTCCACCGCCTCTCGTTTTCCCCGTTAACTCCGTGATGCGATCCGCTCTGAACAGCTGAAAGCCCAGCAGATGTAACGTGCTGTCCGGAATGGCTTCACTCAGCCAGGTTTCTGTGAAGCACAAGGCAGCAGAGTTTAAAAAGTCCTTGTTTGTGTGGGTGAGGAGATGTAGTTCATCAGTTTTGTTAGGGAGAGAGCGGAGATTTGCTAGATGAATGCTCGGCAGCGCTGTTCGAAAGCCACGCCAACGGAGCCTGACCAGCGCACCTGCTCGTCTCCCTCGCCTGCGTCTCCTAGCGCGTTTAAACAACACAGCCGCGCCTCCGACTAGAATGTCAAACAAAACGTCCGAATATTCAAAATCCGGGAAAAGATTGACTGGTGTATGCTGTCGAATGTTCAGCAGTTCGTCTCTGGTAAAACTGACTGAAAAAAATATTACTAAACACAGGACAAACAAACAAAAACAACAAAACAATAGAAGCACTCCACACCGAGGCAGCCATCCGCAGTGCTATCAGAGTCTCTAGTTTGAGAAATAGATGCCTCACATGTCCTCAGCTGACAGCTTCATTGACTTCTACCCACTCAACACCAGTTTCATGTACAACAGTAAAGAGAAGACTCAGGGGTGCAGGCCTTATGGGAAGAATTGCAAAGAAAAAGCCACTTTTGATACAGAAAAACAAAAAGAAAAGGTTAGAGTGGGCAGAGAAACACAGGCATTGGACAACAGATCATTGGAAAAGAGTGTTATGGATCTTAACCCCACTGAGCTTTTGTGGGATCAGCAAGACTGTAAGGTGCATGAGAAGTGCCCGACAAGGCAGCCACACCTATGGCAAGCGCTACAGGAAGCGTGGGGTGAAATGTCACCTGAGTATCTGGACAAACAGACAGCTGGAATGCCAAGGAACTGCAAAGCTGTCATTGCTGCATATGGAGGATTTTTTGATGAGAACTCTTTGAAGTAGTTTAAGAAGTTCTGAACATTTTTTTCAAATTGTAATAGTAATTTTCACATTATTAATGTCTAGACTATACATTGTGATCAGTTAAATGCCACTTTGGTAAATAAAAGTACCAATTTCTTTCTATGAGAGCAAAATCTGTACATTATTCCAAACTTTAGGCTGCCAGTGTAGTCAATTAAAAGTGAGACAATCTGTCTGTAAACAATTATTGGAAAAATTACTTGTGTCATGCACAAACTAAACGACTTGCCAAAACTATAGTTTGCTAATGTGAAATCTGTGGAGTGCTTTAAAAATTAGATTTAATGACTTCAACCTAAGTGTATGTAAACTTCTGACTTCAACTGTGTATGTATATATATATATATATATATATATATATATATATATATATATACACACACACACCGATCAGCCACAACATTAAAACCACCTGCCTAATATTGTGTAGGTCCCCCTCATACCGCCAAAACAGTGCCAAACCGCGTCTCAGAATAGCATTGAGATGCTATTTTTCTCACCACAATTGTACTGAGCGGTAATCTGAGTTACCATAGACTTTGTCAGTTCGAAACAGTTTGGCCATTCTCTCTTGACCTTTCTCATCAACAAGGCATTTATGTCCATATAAATGCCGCTCACTGGATGATTTTTGTTTTTGGCACCATTCGGAGTAAATTCTATAAACTGTTGTGCGTGAAAATCCCAGGAGATCAGCAGTTACAGAAATACTCAAACCAGCCCATCTGGCACCAACAATCATGCAGTTGTCCAAATAACTAATATCACATTTTTTCCCCATTCTGATGGTTGATGTGAACATAAACTGAATTGTTGGTGCCAGACGGGCTGGTTTTAGTATTTCTGTAACTGCTGATCTCCTGAGATTTTCACGCACAACAGTCTATAGAATTTACTCCAAATGGTGCCAAAAACAAAAAACATCCAGTGAGCGGCAGTTATGTGGATGGAAACGCCTGTCACAACTCCGGTGAGTTTGTCAGTTTATTCTGTGTTTTGTTACATTTTCTCCCTCATGTTTTGCAGGTGAAGCCGGCATGCATGATCAGTGTTTCCATGTGAAAACTGATTGTTCCCAGGGGAACACTGATCATGCCACTAATGAGCATGCTAGCAACACCTGGTTCTCCTCTAATTCACTCCCTACTTAAACCCTTCATGTTCTCAGTACATTTGCTAGATTATTGTTTGATGTGAAGTAACTTACCTCACTCTCTCTGCCTAGTTGGTCCTGTCTTGTGCATCTATTGCCGTATCTGCCCACGTGTCGGGAGTGTGGTTACCTTCCAGCATGCTGTACACTTGATCTCTGTGCTCACAAATCTTCAACAGAGGATTCCTCATCTCTGCCTGCATGTCAGGAATGTGTTTACCTTCAAATCTGCTGGCCGTTATCCTCTGCACCTCACTATGCTTCTACGGAGGATTCCTACGGATCTGCTCCTGACTTCCACAATGCACACACTCGTCTACAAACACACTCTTCACAGATCTGCCCATTGTGCGATTATGGCACACACTCATTCAGGTACCAGGAGCTCCAGTCTTTGCCAGCACAGTTAACATTATCATTTATTGTAAATAAATCCTTTGAACTATTCCTCTGCTTTTGGGTCCCTTTGCCTCACTTTCCAAGAATGCCTTGTTGATAAGAGATGTCAACAGAGAATGTTCAGACTGGTTCAAACTGACAAAGTCTACGGTAACTCAGATAACCGCTCTGTACAATTGTGGTGACGTTTACATTTAGTCATTAGCAGATACTTTTATCCAAAGCGACTTACAAATGAGACACATAGCAAGCAATTTGTCATACAAAGTTTAACAACATCTGCAGTATAGGACTGCCAAGTTCTCACAGTGGCTGGAGTAGTAAAGATGCTAGCACAGAAGAAAGAGACAGACAAGGAATTTTTTTTTTTTTTTTTTTGTACATTAAGTGCAACTAGTGTGGGTTGGTTAAGTGCTCGCAGAACAGATGTGTTTAAGCTGGTCATCTACCACCACTCTCAGGTTCCGGGCTGTTCTGGTTGGTGTTAGTGTAGTTGAACCAAGATGAAAAGTGAGGTTGTGGTCAACAGATGGGTTGGCTGGGAGTCACGAGGAGTCCTGTCTTGGCAAGGTTGAGCTGAAGGTGTCGTTCCTTCATCCAGGCCGAAATATCCGAGGAGGCAGGCAGAGATACGAGCTGAGACAGTAGGGTCATCAGGCTGGAACGAGGTAGAGCTGCATATCATCTGCATAACAGTGATAGGAAAAGCCATGTGCCTTAATGACTGGTCCCAGTGATGTTGTGTACATCGAGAAGAGGAGGCGTCCAAGCACTGATCCTTGAGGAACCCCAGTAGTCAGCTAGTGTGTCTTGGACACCTCTCCTCTCCAGGAGACCTCGAACGATCTGCCAGTGAGATATTACTCAAACCATCCAAGCGCAGTTTCTGTGATGCCCAGGTCAGTTAGGGTGGACAGGAGGATCTTGTGGTTCACAGTGTTGAAGACAGGAGACATGTCAAGGAGGATGAGGACGGATGGTTTGGAGTTAGCTCTCGCCAGTCGCAGGGTTTCAGCTACTGACAAGAGGGCAGTCTCTGTTGAGTGTCCTTTCAGAAGTCAGACTTATGTCTGATGAGTAGGTTGTTCTGTGAGAGAAAAGCAGACAACTGGTTGAATACGACCCTCTCAAGAGTTTTAGACAGTAAGGGTAGGAGAAACACTGGTTTGTAGTTGTCAACTACTGTGGGGTTATGTGCTGGTTTTTTTAAGCAGTGGGCAGTGGTGAGAAAAATATCATCTCAGAATAGCATTGGCGGGTTGGCGCTGTTTTGGTGGCACGAGGGGACCTACACAATATTAGGCAGGTGGTTTTAATGTTGTGGCTGACTGGTGTATATATATTAGGGGTGTCACGTTTCTCTGTAAAAAAAAAAAAAACGAACCATACGGTTTGCCACCCACGGTTCAGTAAGCATTGGCACTACGGTTTACCTCAAGTTAATGATGCATCTAGAGCACAAGGTTTGGTGAAGAAAACAAAGCGTCAAACAGCGATGGTCAAAAAATGTTTACAAAACAGGCACTGTTTGTAGACATTGCTCAGCGCGAGTACCGTATACTGGTAATATATGATTTAAAACATGCACGCAAGTTCTTCCTGTTTTCTCGCTGTGGCTGCAATCTATCGCGAGGGTCAATAATGTGCTTTGATTAATGGCATTAAAATGCCGTTATAGTAATACATTGATACATGATTCATCATTATGCCGACATCACCCTGGGAAAGAGCTGCAGGTGAGCCGAAACTGCAAACACTCCCTTCCATTTTCAAGCAGGCACTCAGTGCTAATTCAGACAGACATGAAATAATAACTAAAGTGCTTGAGGTGTTCATGTGTGTAACGTTGGGTACTTGGAGAGGCAGAGAGGAGATGCAGAAGTATATACTTTCAATCTTTTAATGACAAATGCTGGAGTGGAACAAACAATAAATCTTAACATCAAAACTTAACACAACGTAACAATTCATAAACACATAGTAACACTTCAAGGACTGACAATGGATGAACAAAACTAGAGGGTATTTGTAGATAAGGAACTAAATGAGGGAATGGAATACAGGTAAGGATGATGAGGAGCAGATGGAAGTGATGAGGGAAGTGAACTATGGGAGATGTAGTCCAGGGGAAAACTTCAAAATAAGAGTCCTTGAAGAACATGAAGGAGACAGACTGTGACAATGTGGGATTTCCACATATGATTAAAATACTCGAGCAGCATTATCACAACATCCCTTCTCATATCTATTTTAATAGCAAGGTTGTATTATCTACCCGGAATTTTCTGTTCTGTAATAATCTACCCGGAATTTTTTTGCTGCTACTGTATTCATAAAATATTAATTTAATTAATTTCTTAACTAATTTCTTGTCACTTCTACCTGGCTGCTACCTCAATAACTGCTATGTCCTTATATAGTATAAGCTTATCTGCTGAATAATATGTCATAGTATGTTATGTTTACATTCACAGCATTTTCTATTATATTGTAATATCTAGAGTTGTGGTGGTGTAGTGGGTTAAAGCACATAACTGGTAATCAGAAAGTTGCTGGTTTGATCCCCACAGCCACCACCATTGTGTCCCTGAGCAAAACACTTAACTCCATGTTGCTCTGGGGATTGTCCCTGTAATAAATGCACTGTAAGTCACTTTGGATAAAAGCGTCTGCCAAATGTAAATATCATTTTGCACAACCTGTTTTATCTGACACTTTCACACTAGAACTGGTCGGTGCTGCACTGTCTCTTTCTGTGCCTATTGTCCTGTTTCAGCAATTATTGTACTGTCTTGTACTGTTTGCACATGTTTGCACATGCACTTTATGTAGAAATGTGTAGGTCTTTTAGTTCTGTGTATTCTCATGTAGTTCTGTGTTTGTTTTATGTTGTTTCATGTTGTTTTTATGTAGCACCATTAACCCGGAGGAACATTGTTTCATTTCACTGTGTACTGTACTAGCAGTATATGGCTGAAATGACAATAAAAGCCACTTGACTTGACTTGGTTATTCCTTTTATAGTGATGTACAGCTTCCGAATATTGAATGTATGTTGAGATGAGTTTGAAGTGCACTTTATGTTGATGCATGTAGCATAACAGTGCAGGTATTAAGTTAAAATGTCGATTAATTGATACAATTAACCATGTTTTTAATAACAGTAATACTTTAGTTTCCACATTGTAACCATGACAGTAATCATGTTGATTTTGTGGTTACTATGATCTTACTACAAATAACATGGTTAAACTATGGTTATTGTTGTAAAACCATGATTTTTATTAAGGGCAAACCTGTGAAGTGTTTACCAAATAGAGTATTCTTTAGTAAATATATATATATATATATATATATATATATATATATATATACACACCAATGAGCCAAAACATTATGACCACTCACAGGTGAACTGAATAACATTGATCAACTCCTAACAAGGCCACATGTCAAGGTCTGGGTAGATTAGATGGTAAGCGAAAAATCAGTTCTCATAGTCAATATGTTGGATGCAGGAGAAATGGGCAAGGGTAAAGACCTGAGTGACTTTGACAAGGGCCAAATTGTTATGGCCAGATGACTGGGTCAGAGCATCTCTGAAACGGCAAGGCTTGTGGGGTGCTCCCGGTCAGCACAAACCGGCGACAGGGTGTTGGGCGCCCAAGGCTCATCGATGTGCGAGGGCAACGAAGGCTATTCCAACTGGTCCAAACCGACAGAGGGTCTACTGTGGCACAAGTCACAACATTTTTTAATGATGGTTACAGAAGGAATGTGTCACAACACACAGTGCATCACACCCTACTGCGTATGGGGCTGCATATATGCAGACTGGTCAGAGTGCCCTTGATGACCCCTGTCCACCATTGAATGCACCTACAATGGGCAGGCGAGCGTCGGAACTGGACCTTGGAAGAAGGTGTTGGATAATATAAAAAAGACTAAGCTGTGTCCAGAGTGATTTTTCCAGCCTTTTTCCTCATTCTGGAAGTTTATAGTTCTTGAAGGGAGGGCAGGGGGCAACCAATAATCCTCTCAGCAGTCTGAACTGTCCATTGTAGTCTTCTGATATCTGATTTCGTAGCTGAACCAAACCAGACAGATACTGAAGTGCAGAGGACAGACTCAATGACTGCTGAGTAGAACTGTATCAGCAGCACCTGTGGCAGGTTGAAATTCCTCAGCTGGCAAAGGAAGTACAACCTCTGCTGGGCCTTTTTCACAATGGAGTAAATGTGGGTCTCCCACTTCAGGTCCTGTGAGATGGTAGTGCCCAGGAACCTGAATGACTCCACTGCTGCAACAGTGCTGTTTAGGATGGTGAGGGGGGACAGTGTTGGGGTGTTCCTCCTAAAGTCCACAATCATCTCCACCGTTTTGAGCGTGTTCATCTCAAGGTTGTTTTGACTGCACCATACAGCCAGCTGTTTAACCTCCCTTCTCTATGCAGACTCATCATCATCTCGGATGAGGCCGATGACAGTGGTGTCGTCTGCAAACTTCAGGAGCTTGACAGAGGGGTCCTTGGTGATGCAGTCGTTGGTGTAGAGGGAAAAGAGTAATGGGGAGAGTACACATCACTGGGGGGCACCAGTGCTGATTGTACAGGTGCTGGAAGTGAATTTCACCTGTCTCACAAGCTGCTGCCTGTCTGTCAGAAAGCTGGTAATCCACTGACAGATAGACGTGGGAACAGAGAGTTGGTGTAATTTAGTCTGGAGAATAGCTGGGATGATGGTGTTGAAAGCCGAACTGAAGTCCACAAAAAGGATGCTTGCATATGTCCCTGGTCTGTCCAGATGTTGCAGGATATTATGCAATCCCATGTTGACTGCATCATCCAAAGACCTGTTTGCTCGATAAGCAAATTGAAGGGGATCTAGAAAGGGTCCAGTGATGTCCTTCAGGTGGGCCAACACCAGTCTCTCAAATGACTTCATGACCACAGATGTCAGGGTGACAGGTCTGTAGTCATTAATCCTGTGATTTTTGGTTTCTTTGGGATGGGGATGATAGGTTGTATATTCACACTATGATTAGGTTATATATTCACACTATGACTTTGAATGTGTCACTCAACTGATATAGATGTAAAGTGTAAAAATTTTGGGTCATCATGGGGGGGGTTGAATAATTTCGATTGCAACTGTATGTATATATATATATATATATATATATAAACTCAGCAAAATAAGAAACGTCCTCTCTCTTTCGACTGCTTTTATTTTCAAAAAAATTAACATGTGTAAATATTTGTATGAACATAAAAAGATTCAACAGCTAAGACATAAACTGAACAAGTTTCACAGACATGTAACTAACAGAAATGGCATAATGTGTCCCTGAATAAAGGGGGGGTCAAAATCAAAAGTAACAGTCAGTGTCTGGTGTGGCCACCAGCTGCATTAAGTACTGCAGTGCATCTCCTCCTCATGGACTGCACCAGATTTGCCAGTTCTTGCTGTGAGATGTTACCCCACTCTTCCACCAAGGCACTTGCAAGTTCCTGGACATTTCTGGGGGAAATGACCCTAGCCCTCACCCTCCGATCCAACAGGTCCCAGACGTGCTCAATGGGATAGAGATCCGGGCACTTTGCTGGCCATGGCAGAACACTGACATTCCTGTCTTGCAGGAAATCATGCACAGAATGAGCAGTATGGCTGGTGGCATTGTCATGCTGGAGGGTCATGTCAGGATGAGCCTTCAGGAAGGGTACCACATGAGGGAGGAGCATGTCTTCCCTGAAATGCGCAGAGTTGAGATTGCCTGCAATGACAACAAGCTCAGTCCGATGATGCTGACCCTTCACCTCCAAATTGATTCCTCTCCAGAATACAGGCCTCGGTGTAGTAGTCCGATCATCACCCCTGGTGAGACAAAACTGCGACTTGTCAGTGAGGAGCACTTTTTGCCAGTCCTGTCTGGTCCAGCGAAGGTGGGTTTGTGCCCATAGGCGACGTTGTTGCCTATGATGTCAGGTAAGGACCTGCCTTACAACAAGATTTTTATAGTTAATCGTGATTAACTGCAGGTTTTGAAAGTGCTAAAATTTTACTATATATATTTATTTTCCTGTTAAAATGCATTTATTTCAATATTTTCCATTTCTTTATCACTTCTCTTTCTGTATCTCTTTCCTTCATTTGCGGAGCACTGGCCCCCTTGTTGTCATGATGACATGCTGTGTCATCCTCGTCAGTGGCGCTTGTATTTTGTTCTCGTCTTGAAGGCACTGCCCACATGATTTTATAACCCCCCTCATGTCTGATGCAGATTTACATACCCGGTATGACAGGCCATCGAGTGGGGACACCGATCTGCAGCGACAACACACACACACACACACACACACACACACACACACGCTCTGCCTACAGATATATACACTCATGCTAAAGCCTACAGCCCTACACACACGCACTCAGTCAAAGGATACAGAATGACTCATATGCATTTAAAATACACACATAAATACCTACATATACACATACAAACACATTTATACCAGCACAAAAATAAATAATAGGATATACGTACATTAACACACAAATACACACACATATAGGCTGAATTTGCACTACAAGGCCAACTGCAAAGAGCCAATATTGTGATGCATATATCAGATTTTTTGTCCTGTCTGTTTACATTCACTTGAGACATTTAAAGACATTTGCTTTTTGCAACCCTGCTCTGGTCAAACTGATCTACATGGCATGGTTGAATGTGCGCCTTGCCATCCCTGGGTCTTGCAAACAAACAAATCCATGTCTCAGTTCAATGTGTTGCGTAAATTTGTTCTGCTGTACTCAATTCAGTTTAGTAGGACAGATTCACCTTTCTTTTAGAACTTCCCACAAAGCTCATAACTAAATAAAACAGGGTGCATGACTATGAGGAAGGATTACTGTAATAGATAATTTTATATGCACAGGCAAAATGACTTTACCATTTCTACAATTAACAATTACAATTATTATTGCTTGCTCTTATCGCGCATTAGCCAATGTATTCCCTCTGTGACTCACAAGTAGTAATTCCTATGCATTCACTAACCTTACTCGAATATCTGAGTGACCATGATAAAAAAAAAAATCCATAATAAAAGGAGAACCGTATACAAGTGTAAAGATATAGGTCAGATGACCAGATGTCAGATACAATACGTATAGTATTTAGAACCACATTTAAAAAGTGTATTAATGGGATGTGGAAAATGCCATCTGATTAGTTTTCATGCATGCAACAAGATTCAATCTGCACTAGAAATCAGTGAAAAAAATCTGTGTAACAAATTGTGTATGCACTGAAATATCAGAATTAGTTGAAAGTGTCAATGCAGTGAAAATCTGAATAAGTTGACAGTGTAAACGCAATTAAATATTAGAATTAATTGAGAGTGTAAATGCAGAGAAAACCATAATTATTTGACTGCATAAACACTAAAAAAATAAGAATTAATTGAGAGTATAAATGCGGAGAAAATCTGAATTATTTGACAGTGTAAATGCACTGAAAATCAGAATTAGCTGAAGCATAAATGCACAAAAAAAAAAAAAAAAAATTATAGTAGAATTAGTAAATCTGTAAAATCAGAATTTGTTAAAAAAAAATTATGTAAAGCCAATAGAGCATGCATTAATACTTACAGATCAAATCTTAGGTTTTGTCTTTCCTCGAAGTAGTAGTCCAGTATGAATTTGCGGACAAAGTCAGGGTTCAAGGTGTTATCGATGACTTCTGTCCTCCCAAACTGAAAGAGTAAAATGGCAGCAGTAAAAAGCAAGAAAATTTGATTCTTTTATTTCACGTTTATGATAAAACTACCTACAAAACATTTCCATAAGACTTGGATAAAGGCCCTTTCACAGGACTTCAACATTCCTAATTGCATTAAACTCCATGGAGCAAGGTGCCAAAGAATGTTACCCCCTTCACAGCCTCAGTCACCATTAATTTTTACTGTATGGAAAAAAGATGCAATGAAAATGAATGGTGCCTGAGGTTCCCATTCTGGTTAACACCTACTTTTGTGCTCCAGGGAGGAGAAAAAGTCATATGGATTTAAAACAACATAAGGGTGAGTAAATGATGACAGAATTTTTATTTCTGGGTTTACTATTCCTTTAACATTTCATGAGTCAACTTTAAAACTGGACTTGAGTTGCCAGGATATGAGTGTTTGAGAGCATTATTACATCCCCTGGGTGGCTTATCGTATTTCAGCAGCTAGTGATTGAAGTTAATAAATGCATGACTCCCTTAATGGTGCTTTGGAAAGCCTGATATTTCCTATGATTAGCTGGGAAGGCACAACTGAAAAAAGAAAAGACTCGATAGAGACAGAAAAACTGAGCTCCATGAATTATTACGATTATTATTAGGAGAATAATTCAACCCGACATTTACATGTATGAATATTTATGTGACCAAGGGTCTGCCAAGCCCTTCAAGGGGTCGGCATGACTGTGCCAGATTGTTGCGCTTACCTCTCGCCACTCTTTGTTGCCGGTGCCTTGGGTGTACAGCACACAGACTGTGAAGACGAAGAGACAGAGAGATTGTGTTACACAAAGGCAGAGATTTCTCAAATGGCAGTTGATGTAGAGCACTTTAGATCTGTATTGTGTCATCTTGACAGCGATTTTGTTTTAAGGGGAACAGATTAGAACCAGACTGGTGTAATGCAGAAAACGGATAGGTACAACTTTAAAATCAAATTGGATGAGCCACAGCATTGTAAAATAGCAAGTTTACACATGCCTGTGAGTTAGGGGTGTAACGATTCACTCGTTTTCTCGATCCATCATTTACTTATCCTGCCTATCTATATGCATCAATCTTGAAATATGATATTTGAATTGAGAATCGTTAGTGTTGGTCAGTAATCAATTTAAAATGCTATGAATCGTGATTCGACAAAACAGTGTACAATATTTTAAAGTATATAAATATTTAATAAGTTACAAGTGTGTTTTAATGGAGACACGTGCAACGTTGTTCTCTAGGCATACGCCCTCATAGCTCTCCCCTCACAGGCATGTGCTCCACTTTTCTGTCGTCCTTCAGGGGATCCCGCTCTCAGTTCCATCCTTAACTCTCATTGAAACTTTTTCTGAGCAGCTTTCAAATACCTTGTGTCTGATCTCTTCTCAGGATGGCCACTGAGAATCACATGAGCAAGTGACAGCTCGCAATTTTGTCTCGAGTGAAACACGCTCAAAGCATTGTTTTGGCTCATTGGCAACTCATTGGTAGTGTCTGAAAACTGGAAAATGCTGCCTACGGAGGCTGAAGTTACGCTTGGCTCTAAAATATTTTCGCGGCACATTGCACTCTGTTATATTCCAAGACGCCTGTATGTACTTGTATTTAATGTGTTTTCTTTCAAGCTGTTTTTGGTGCAGTAAACTATCTTAAGTATTTTGTCTTTCTTTTTCTTGCCCAAGACACATTAGGGGGAGTACTTTAATAGTCCTGCAAATGCATTTAAAAAAATGCAGAATCGAATCGTTAATAGAATTTCATTGTGAACCAAATAGAACAGATTAGTTCTCAATTTAAAAAAAAAATATTTTGAATCAAATCGAAAACGTATGAATCATGAATCTAATCGATTAGCTTTCAACCAAAAGTTTCACACCCCTACTGTGAGCGCACATCAGTTAAATTGTACATTAATGTGACAAATTGCTACAAACCATTAAAGGTGCATTAAGTATTTTTTTTTTATGTAAAATTATATTTTTAATTAAGTCTAAGTCTAAGCCTATCACCATGTCCTAACCAGTCGCGATAAAGTGAAACACGATAAATCGAAAAGTATCTCTTTTTATAGCATTAACCAGAGTTGTGCTAACCAGCTGTGGCTCCTCCTCCCAGTGGCTGCCATGTTGAGATCACATGACCAGTCAAATATCATTTTTGCTGAGTTTAAGTTGTGTCAAAATTATCGTAGCGAGATTCTACTGTGAGGTCTTTACATCCTCAAATGCCAAAATGTATCCATGTGCAGCTTTGTTGTTAATGATGGCACAATCACTACAATATTGCATCTTATGCAAAATATTGAAGTACACAAAATGTGCTATAATAGCTATAATAAAATGGCAAATATCAAACAAACAAATATGTGAAGAGGTTTCCATTTTTTATTGTTTTCAAATGATGTCACATTGGTCAAGTGGTAGAAGTCAGAGATGTAGTAAAAAATTAAGTTCTTTAGAGTTTTTCAAGGTGGGTGTGGCAACATTTGGAACAAAATCTGGCCAAAAAAAAGAAGGTGTTTTTGAGTTCATTTCAGTGGTTCATAACAGCTTGCCAGGGCGAACTTTTAGGAAAACGTCTTACCGGCTGCTAAACACCTTACTGCCATTGGTCCATGTCATTGGTGGGAATGACCTGGAGCTTTACCTACTTTGAGGCCGATAGCTAATTCTGTTTAAGTTGTTCAGTCAGTCCATTCATCAGACAACATGAATACACTGGCATGTAGAGTTATTAGGAAGCTGGTGCAAATGTACCTATATGTGTGTGATTGTTTGTGTAGAGACATTTTCCAAGACCATGCCATGCAATTTGTTTTGTTTAATTAGTCTACAAAAGGAATCAAATCTACTCAAATACTCTCAAATTCTCATCAGTGCCATCAGCAGCAAAAGCCATTCACACATCTTCCCAAAGTAAGATATGCCTTTCTTATCATTCTTTTGTCTTTATTCTGTCAATTAACACTCTTTTATACACCCATATCTGCAGTAGTAACAGTGTCATCATACATTACAATAACAGAGTGTAACTGGTGCAAATTATGGCTGCTTATAGCGTGTTAGCGCATTAGCGTCATTAATTCAGAAATTAAACAAGACAAGCATTATCTACTGCATATATATTACTTTAAATCATCATCAAGAGGATAAAATAGCTTCTTTTAATGACATTATGTGAATTCTACTCATACAATGAGGCATAAAGTCATGGATAACACATATAATACACATTTAATGTCACATAAGTTAAATTTAGTCTTGTGCGTCCTCATATTTACATGCTCTTCTAAACGACTCCCACAGTGGTGTGTCGGGTGTCTGAATGTTCGCAAACAGTATACCGTCGCTCGGCAGTTTTGAACTTCTTTTTACCCCTGAACAAAGAAATACAAAGAACTTCACTGGAAGTATATCGGGGCCTTAACTTGTAATTATGAGTTTGACAAGTGTTATTTTTTACACGGTTTTTTATTTTAGTCATAATTATTGTCTACTGAAGAAAATATCCTTTAAATTTAGTCAATATTTCATTATGTCACATTCAATAATTTTAGTCCATTTTAATTGGACTGGCATATACTGTACTTTGGCATATCATTTTAGTTGACAAAAATAAATTTAGTTAATGATAATGTAGATATTCTCACAGTGAATTATAAAACAGTAGCTTGACTTATATTGACTTATATGAACAGACGAAAGAAAAGCCGCCGATGCGTGTCTGATTTGATATGTGTGCGCAGTGAGCTCCACTGTTCACTAATGCAATGAAAGTGCTTCTCCAAGACACGCACATTCATAGAGTTCTAAGACTCCTTTACCAATAACTATTGATCTTAGCTGTTAAGAGCATTTTGTACAAGCGATTTTATGAACGTTCGTTATTTTTTATGTGCGCTGAGGGTGTGAAATAGCACCCGCCACACTCTAAATGCGACAAGGCTCAATCCAGTTCGCGAGCTCCTCGTTCAAATGCAGGTATTTCATGCGCGAGCAGGGTTGGGTGGGTTACTTTTGAAAGGTATTCCACTACACATTACAGAATACATGCTGTAAAATGTAATTTGTAATGTATTCCGTTAGATTACTCAAGGTCAGTAATGTATTCTAAATACTTTGGATTAATCCTTCAGCACTGGTAGATTTTTTCACTTGTTTTGACTATAAAAACTCTGTCAGTACAGTAAGACAAAATACACATGTTAAAAGTACATTTTCTGAAAAATCAAAATATCTTATGCAGTGTTGTTTCTAAAACAAGATAAATCAAATTTATCTTGTTTTAAGGATTTTTAGATATTTTTTACAGGAAAACAATACAAAAAATATTATCAAGAATACGATTTTTGCCCTAATATCAAATGTCTTACTAGAAAAAAGAAATTATCTAATGTGAATTTTGTTGATAAAAAAATATGATGGCAAAAAATATGCCTGGTAACATGTGCATGTAAAATGGCTAGAAATAGCATTTTAGCTTAGCGTAAAGCTGACAATTTACACAAGGTTTATTTCTATTTCTTCTGCTCCAAACTTACTTCAAACTTACTTCTCTGTCTGCTTGTATGAATATAACACATCATAAGAAAGTGTTCAAATGCACTTTGGATCGCATCATTTATATGTATAAGTCACATATTCCCTGTTGTTTGTATTGACATTTATGTTGAAATTCTGGTTTAGTTCCCTGTTCTTGTTTCCTGTTAGTTTTGTAGTCCTTTGTAGTTTCTTTTCATGATTGGTTTTCCCCTGATTGTTTCCCCAGGTGTTCCTCATTCCCTTGTTTTCCCTTGTGTATTTAAGCCCTTGTTTTCCTCTGGTTTCTTTGTCAGTCTTCATCTGTATTATGGTGTGTTTTTTTCCCTGTGTTTTGTTTCATTATGTTCCGAGTTACCTGGTTTACCTTTGTTTTATTAAAAAGGCTGCATTTAGATCCTCATTTCTCTCCTGTCTCATCACAGTATAAATGTTTTCCATCTGAAAAGACTAAATATTAAATTAAACAAATGACAATAAAATGCAAAGTAATCTCTTCAGTAATCAAAATACTTTTTGAATGTAACTGTATTCTAATTACCAATGATTTAAATTGTAGCTGTAGTGGAATACAGTTACTTATATTTTGAATTTTAAATCCGTAATCCCGTTAACATGTATTCCGTTACTCCCCAACCCTGTGTGCGAGTAATTTTACTCATCTACCCGCAACAGGCGGGTGACCTGTAAGACGTCTCGGAGTAACACGACAAGAAATGCAGTTAGTCAAAAAGACACACGCTTGAAGAAACACACTTTATTATATTTTAAGAACAAACCAAAGAAAAGCCGTCAGTGCTCGTGTCTGATTCGCTGTTTGTTCAGAGGCGTGCAACGGGACCCTGTCTTGTAGAACAAGTGCATGTAAACTGTTATCACACCTTCTTCTCTATTTCATTCAACTGAAAACTGTTTGCAAGAATAATGTAGACTATAGGAATGCTGCAAATTATCACTGATAATCTCGTGAAGTGCTTTGAGTTTAGTTTGCTTTATTTCCACAGAGCAGTTCATTCTTACACATTGTGAATGCAACTCTGCAGGTTCAGTAATATATACAGGTATCTTTGTATTAAAGAAACAAAGATGAAAGTGATTAAATCATAAAGAAATACAAGACACGTTCACCTTGAACTTAAAATTGAGTTTTATTTTCTTTTCTTTAGGCAGCATTAACTGTATTACCAAAACGCAACACAAACACAAATTCGATAAGAAAACAGGAATAAAAGGGAATTTATTAGGCTTATTTATTATGATGATAATTATAATTATCTTTACATTTGTTATTGTCTTTAGTTCTTAATTTTTAGGCTATAAGTAATTTTTCACCTGGTGTCGTTGACGGATGCTTGCGTGATAGAAAATGGGTCTTGGAGACGGTAAATGTTTGGATTTGGTGAGGTGGTTATATATAAGATTTTTTAATAAATTCGTATTTTAATTGCTTTTTTCGTTTCGTTTGAAGTGCAATTTGAATTTAGAAATGTCTTTTAAGTTTTTTATGTTTCAATAAATTAATTTAATTTTTAAAGCAAAATCAATACAGCAAAAATATTCACCGACCCTAGGCAGGGGGGTTGATGATATAATCGGATATCGCAATATTTTAATGCCGTTTATAGTTAAAACATTTTTTACATATCGCCCAGCCCAAAAGGGAAGTTACATTTTTCATGAACAATTGTAAAATGAAGTAATTTTATGGAGACCCACACAAACACGTGTACTCAATTCCATATTGCAACATGTTACCTATTAATTTTTGCATATTTGTTTGTTTTTGTGTTTTTGAGTAGTCTATGGGCAATATAAAATTTTATTTTATTGAAAAACTTTGTTTTTGAAAATAGTAAATTATTCGTTTGTGCTATGGCTCTTTCGAAAAAATGCATCAATCAAAAATTAAAAAATTGGCTCCTTAGTGAAAAAAGGTTCCCGACCCCTGGTTTAGGATATTGCATTGTGAGTAGCACGGAATTTGCAAACAGGTTTCTTGAACACTCCCCCCATCTGTCATTGGTCTCTAAAACAGTGAGTCCCGCCCAAAACTCACACTAAAACTCACACCATTGCTGTTGCCGCCATTTTATAAAACCAATAAACTACTTATTCTCATCTAAATTGGAGTTGTGTCAAGCAAGATCAGTTACATACAGCTGTATATACAGGCAGATGTTACTTTCAAAACACTGAAGTATCTATACTTCTGTCTGCGTACAGTATGTGACTCTAAAATACAAAAAACATACACCTAGGGCATAGCTATCATGCAATAGACAGAGTCAAAACTTTTTATATACACTACTGGTCAAAAGTTTTTAAACACTTACTCATTCTTTATTATTATTATTTTTTTTTCACATTTTAGAATAATAGTAAAGTCATTAAAACTATGGAATAAAATAAATGGAACTATGGGAATTATGCTGTGACTAAACAAAATCCAAAATAAATCAAAACTGTGTTATATTTTAGTATCTTCAAAGTAGTCACCCTTTGCCTAGAATTTTCAGAAATGTATTCCTGACATTTTCTCAACCAACTTCTTGAGGTATCACCCTGGGATGCTTTTTAAACAGTATTGAAGGAATTCCCATCTATATGCTGGGCACTTACTGGCTGCTTTTCTTTATTATTTGGTCCAAGTCATCAATTTGAAAAACTTATTTTTTTAAGTTTTTGAAATTTATGATTTATAATGAAATAAATTAATATGGTGGCACAATTATATTTTTGCCTACAAAACTAATTTCAAACATTTAAGCATACGCCTTCAGATCAAAAGATTTTTAAGATCATGAGAAACATTTTGGGCAAGTGTTTCAAAACTTTTGACCGGTAGTGTAACTGTATGTGTGTCATGAGGCACCTTCTACAAAAGAAGTAACGTTAAGAGACTGGGCTGCAGTACTCAGCATTATTAAGACTGTGGCTCAGCACAAGTGCCTGCTTGCATAGATTCATGGACCCTGGAAGAGCTGCGCTTTTGTGCTCTGTTTGCACTAATAGGTAGCCTCTAACTTTCAAAAATGTGTCCCGAAACCCCAGAATTGTGCTACGTCCAGCTGTTTTTGAACTCAAGAATGCATCCCGTGTGAACGGCTCTTCAACCAATTTTTTGCTGCCTGCTCTTGTTAAGTGTGGTTTGGTGAGTTGTGCTGCCTGTACTATTGGAGCTGCTCTGACTGCTCCTGCTGACCACAGACTCGCAAAAACATGAAGGTGGTACTTCAAGCTTGAATTGGTCAGATGGTAGAAAAATTCCTAATTATGGAATTTATGTACTGTACAATTTAGGGTCATGATAAATTGTGTACATTTTTAATGCATTATTTTTTTAAATAAAATTAATCACACTAAAATAATACATTAAATTGACAGCCCTGCAAATAATAACAACAAAAAGGCACTTACAAAAAGTCAGGCATAGCTACTGCAATGCATGAAAGCAAGACCGGTGGAAATGTGGACAAACAGCCTGAAAGAAAAGAAAGAGCAGGCAAAGAAAAAAATAAAGCAGGACAGAAAGACAAGAACAAGCAACAGAAATAGGTCAAATAAGAGTGATAATAAGAGAGGAATAATTAATAGCAGATCTGTTTCCTCTTCATTACTGTTACACATACACACAGCACAATAGAAAGCATTACAGACGTCTAGTGCTCATTGTTCTTGGGAGCGAAGAACTCTTAATTTACAATGATTCGGTTCTGTCTGCCTTTTGTTTGGAGATAAACACATCTGATTAATAAATGCAGTGTTTGTTCAAAGATTTAAGCAGAAGTAGGAGCAAGTCACATGTGAGCAAGTCTAGCTGAGTCCTGCTAAGAGTCAAATCGAGTCAAGTCACAGTTAAAAACAGAATCAATTATTTATTTTTTCCCCCAGGAATTATGAATCTTCTCAATTATACATGAATATCTGAAAAATATATTAATATCTGAAAATGGTTGAAGTATACCAAATATATATGTGTATATATATACACACACACACAAATCTTTTGATCTGAAGGCATTTGCTTAAATGTTTGAAATTAGTTTTGTAGACAAAAATATAATTGTGCTACCATATTAATTTATTTCATTATAAAACTAAAATGTAATTAAAAACAAAAGTTTTTGAAATTGATGACTTGGACCAAATAATAAAGAAAAGCAGCCAATAAGTGCCCGACATAGATGGGAACTCCTTTAATACTGTTTAAAAAGCATCCCAGTGTGAGCCCTCAAGAAGTTGGTTGAGAAAATGTCAAGAGTACATGTCTGCAAATTCTAGGCAAAGGGTGACTACTGTGACTACTACTGATTTATTTTGGATTTTGTTTAGTCACAACATAATTCCCATAGTTCCATTTATGTTATTCCATAGTTTTGATAACTTTACTATTATTCTAAAATGTGGAGAAAAAAAAAAATATAATAAAGAATGAGTAAGTGTTTCAAAACTTTTGACCGTTAGTGTATATATATATATATATATATATATATATATATATATATATATATATATATATTCAATTAAATTCAATTTTATTTATATAGCACAATTTAAAAACAACAGTTGACCAATGTGCTGTACAACGTGTTCGCAAGAACTTTTTAAATACAATAAAACCCACAATAAAACAAAATAATATATACCCGAAAGACATAAAATAACAAACAACAGAGAACATCACAAGTTGTAGGCTAGAGAGAAAAGATGCATTTTTAACTTAGATTTAAAAATATTAAGTGTTGGAGCAGTTCTGATAGAAGTCGGTAAGCTGTTCCAAAGTTTAGGTGCGGCTATGGCGAACGCTCAATCACCCCTAGATTTTAGCTTCGACTTAGGAACAGTTAATAAACTCTGGTTGGTGGACCTAAGAGCTCTTCCTGGACAGTGTTCACACAAAAGGTCGGAGAGGTAGGCAGGGGCTCGGCCATTTAAGGATTTAAATACAAGCAAGAGCAATTTCAAAAACTTATTTTTTTTTAATTAAATTTTAGATTTATAATTAAATAAATTAATATGGTGGCACAATTATATTTTTGTCTACAAAACTAATTTCAAACATTTAAGCATACGCCTTCAGATCAAAAGATTTTTAAGATCGTTTCGGTCAAGTGTTTCAAAACTTTTGACTGGTAGTGTACATGCACAAAAGACTTGACGGAACTTCTTCAGTGTGTCTGATATCAACATACAGTGGTACAGATGAGAAGCTCAGATAATAGAGAGAATTCTGCTAGAAATGTTGCGTTTGTGCTTAGATTAAATTCAAGAATAATAGTTGGGAGAATTGGCGTGCCAATTTTTGTTGTGCTTTATTTTTGTTTTTATACTTTGTTGTGCTTTATTCTCATGCACGGGAGTGATAGAGAGAGAGTGAAGCCACAAAAAATTTTTTTTTTTTTAATTGTTCTCTTATTTCTTTTTTTATCTGTCAAAATGATGGACAGCATTTGGAATTATCCATCAGTGTTTTAAAAATATTAGCAAATGACATCGAATTTTCGGTTAACACAACCCCCTGGATATGTGGTTGCGTGGTCATAATTTTTGTATCAATTTATTGTTGTCACAATAATATTTGTAATAGTATTTTATTCCTAGTCATAAAAGCACACAACATGAAAAAAATTAAAGTCGCGAGTCAGAAGCAAGTCACGAGTCAGAATCAAGTCGAGTCATAAAACTCAAATCCCCCACTTCTAAATTTATGGGTAGATTTGTATGAAACCCAACAAACTGATGTATAAGAATAAGTGTAGCTTGCAAATAAATGAATAAGTAAGGGAGAGAGAGAGTGAATACATGAGTAAATGAATGAGAAATGGGTATTAAATGAGTGATTAAATGAGTAAGAAAATAAATGAGTGTGTAAGTGAAGTAGAGAATGAATATGTGAGTGATGGAATGAGTGATTGCATTAGAAAGTCAGTGGATGAGCAAGTGAATAAATGAGTGAGCAAATGCGTGAGTGAGTGAATGAGTCAGTGAGTGGATGAATGAATGAGGGATTTAGTGAGTGAATGAGTGAGAAAATTAGTGTGTGAGTAAATGAGTAAATGATATAATCAGTGAGAGTGACTAGATGAGTGTGTGAATGAAAGAGTGAGTCAATGTTTGAGTAGGTGCATGATTGAATAAGTGAGTGAGCGAATGAGTCAGTGAGTGAGTGAGTGAATGACTGAGTGAATGAATGCGTGAGTGATAAAGTGAATAAATGAATTATAGAGTGAGTAAATTAGTGAATGAGTGAGAGGGAATCAGTGAGTAAATAGAGTAGGAATGTGATTAAATGACTGAGTGAGTGTATTATCGAGTGAATGAATGGGTGAGTGAATGTGAGTGGATCAATGAGTGAGCGAGCAAATGAGTGAGAAAATTAGTGAGTGAATAAGTGAGAAAGTGAATATATAAATTAATGAGTGAATATATGAGAGTGTGAATGAATGAGTGAGTCAATGTTTGAGAAGGTGAGTGAGTGAGTGGATTATTGAGTGAATGAATGGGTGAGCGAATGTGAGTAAATGAGTCAGTGAGTGGATGAGTGTGTGAGTGAGCAAATGAGTGAGAATATGAGTGAGTGAAGTAGTGAAGAAATGAGTGAGTACGTCAGTAAGTGAGCAAATGATTGAATGAGTGAGTGAATTAGTCAGTGAGTGGATAAGTGAATAAGTGAGAAAGTGAATATATAAATTAATGAGTGAATATATGAGTGTGTGAATGAATGAATGAATGAGTGAGTGAACAGAGAAGGTGTGTGATTGAATGATTGAGTGAGTGGATTATTGAATGAATGTATGGGTGAGCGAATGAGTCAGTGAGTGGATGAATGTGTGAGCGAGCAAATGAGTGAGAAAATTAGTAAGTGAATGAAGGAATGAGTGAATAAATGTGTAAGTGCATATGTGAGTGAATAATTAGTAAATGATTGAGTGGGTACACAACTGAATGAGTGAGTGAGCGGATGAACGAGTGAGAGTGAATGAATGAGTGAGCGAATGCGTGAGTTAATGAGTCGGTGAATAAATAAATTAGTGAGTGAGTGAATGAGTCATTTAATTAATTAGTGAATGAATGACTGATTGAGTGAGTGAGTGGATGAGTGACTAAATACATGAGTGAGAAAATAAAGGAGAGTTTGGGTGAAGATGAGGCTGAACAGCAAAATCATTGTTGAGAGTTTGATGAAATCCTTCATGCTGTTGGAATATGAATATGATAAACTAGAATACTGTCAGTACTACTTTTTGTTACAACAATATGGCTATTCCTGTAAGGTTTTGAACATACGTTTTACATTAAAGGTCTTCATAAAATTCAGCAAGTGTGAGTAGCTCGGCTATTAAAATACATAATTTATGAAAACCTCACTTACAGTAAATGTAATTAAGTGAATCACTTACTTTAAAATTGCCAATGAAACGACATTCAAAACCTCTCTGTAAATATATAAATTTACTCATAATGTAAAATTCTGGAAAATATAATCTACGGTAGGTTAAAAGCTTTTGGTATGATCTCTCAGACATCTCTCCTCACCTGCACTTTGGAATTTGTATTACTGTGATACTATGAAAGCAGAGAATGTGACATTTAATCTTCACTCACAAGGACTTTGTGAAGTTGAAGGCAAACATTAGAATAAGCAAGGCTGCCCACAGTGTTTCTATATCTGCGGGCCGTACCACATGCAGATCTGTAGCTCAAGGCTTTCTTCACACAATGTAAGAAAATACAAACACAAAGCAATGAGTCATGCGATTGTGTAAGCTTTCAAACAGTGAAGAAAATTCCCCTCTAAACAAGGCTAAGAGCAGTTGTACGTGAGGACATTCCACATGAAAAATTATTAGACAACAAATTTAATTGCATGTTTTTTACATTGAGCACTAGTTATAAAAGAATGAGAAATATAAAGACAATCTTACTTGGATCTGATTTGGAAAACGTGTCCCTGTCGAGCAGGTTTCTGTAAAAGGAAATAAAATGCTATTATTATTATGTATAAAACTATATGAAAGAGAAACTGGTGTTTGGGAAATTGGTGGCAAAAATGATGTTACTGATGTCCATTTCTGTATTCCATTACATTTATTAATTTGGCACAAGCATTTATCCAAAACTAATTTAATGCATTCAACAAGTGATGCACTGTTACAAAATGTGTGTGCCAATACAGATTTCCAATTATTTAGAACAACATCTGCCGATACCAAGACCAGTGGTTTGGTGGTTTTGCTTTTTTATTAGCCATGTGCCCGAAGCCAAATACCTTATTTGAAAAGGCATTAATAATGATAGAATAACAGAAAAAATATTCGTAATACTGATTATCAAACGAGCACAGGGATATTTTAAATAAACATATCTAAAGTTACAATGCAATGGTGTTTCTTTGACGCCAATATGACTAAAGTGTAAACTTTATGAATGAAAATGCACACATTGTGATGGGTTAGGGGAGGTTAGGGTTAAGGTGATTTATGTTCAAACTCAGGATTAGGGTTAGGTATGGTTAGGGACTATTATTAGGGGCCAAGCACCGAAGGTTTACAATTTAGTCATATTGGCTTCAAAGAAACACCAATGCATTGTAACTTTAGATATGTTTATTAACATATGAATAAACATTTATTAATAAACATTAATATTTTTGTTAAAATCTTATCCACGTGTGGCCTCCCCTTCATGTTACCTTGCCTTGAGCCGGGTGGTTTGTGGCAATAGGAAAATTATTAAATTTGGCACACTGATAGGGGTTGGCATGAATAGTCCCTACACCAATGTAATTTGGGGCCTCTAGGTCATACTCTATAGCGCCACCACCAGTTCAAAAATTTACTTTTCTTTTGTGTGTATCTTTTGAACTGTTTGTCCTAGAGACACCATTCTTTTTTGTTTAATTACTCTCTTCCTGATGATTCAAATGAACCCCTTACATTAAAACTCCACCCATTACAGTGGCCACCATCTTGCATTATGACATTTACAGTTTAAACTTTTCACATCTTTCAAACTTTGTCCAGACAATGGCTCAAAATAATCTCCAGACCATGCTGCACAGAACTGACCAGAAATCATTTTGATTTGTGTTACTGTTCAGAAATGATGCCAACGGGAAGTTAACATGGTCGACGTAAAAATGGATTTGAGGCTGTATCTCGGCAATGCTTTGTCCTATTGAAACGAAATTTGGTATGCTTCTTCAGGACCATGTTGCGAGGTAACATGCAAAGTTTGGTGACAGCGCCACCTATGGGTCAAGAAATTACAAAATTGGCTCTTTTTGTTGGTAACTTTTTAACCGTTTGTTCTAAAATTATGAGTTTGGTATCTTTGGATTCCTTGAGTCGTGAGGATTTCAACTATATAAATTAAACATCAGCCATATAACCTCTCCGCGATTTTTAATTTTATGAAAAAGTAATGTATATTTTAAACACTTTGGCCGATTTGAATGAAGATTGGAAGGGGTCTTCAACATCATGTCCTGAGGATACCTAAGCAGTTTGGAAACAATGCCACATAGTGGTCAAAATGCTTAGTCAATTTAAACAAAAGTTTTAATGTATCATTTCTTCCTTATTCTAAGTCTTCTGAAATTGGCAGAGATACATTTTCTGCATTGTGGCTGATTTATTGATTGTATTTGACAGATTAAAAAAATACTCTGTTTTTGGTCTTTCCAATTCATTTTCAATGGTCGGTCCATTGAAAATCCATTACAGTTTCATTTTCTGTTAAAGCATGATTTCCTTTAAAGCTGCTTTGAAACGATGTGTGTTGTGAAAAGCGCTATACAAATAAAAATGACTTGACTTGACTAGTGAACTGCCTTCATAGGCAGCATTTTAAGGTATCATAGGCATGCACTTGACATGAAGGCCGTTCCAAAGAGTAGGTTTAATTATTCTGCCTCCTTAGATAACTTGTTTTGACCAAATTCTAAGGCAGCAAATGTACTCAGAAGTATGAGTAATCTAAATGTTAATAATCAACATTCATTTTTACATTACAATATCAGGGAAAATAGTCAACAATTAAAGTAATGTTCTGGGTTCAGTATAACTTAAGCTCAGTTAACAGCATTGTGGCTTAATGTTGATTTCCACAAAAAAAATATAAATAATAATAATTAACTTGTCCTTCCTTTATTTAAAAAAAGACAAAGCAAAAAACATGCTTACGGTAAGACACTTACAATGAAAGCAAATAGGGCTAGTCCATAAATGCTAAAATACACACTGTTTCAAAAGTATAGACACAAGATTTAACCATTATACATGTTAATATGATTTTAGTGTGATAAAATCTCTTACTATCCTTATGTGTGTAAATATACATAAAATATTTCAATTTTGTCATAACAACGAAACCCTGTAATGCCTGCTTTTACACAGAGCAAGATAGTAATTTTATCATGCTAAATAATGTTAACATGTATAATGGTTATGTCTTGTGGCTATACCTTTGAAACAATGTGTATTTCAGTGTTTACTGACTGGCCCCATTCACTTCTATTGTAATTGCATTACTACAACCATAATATTTTCTTTCTTTCTTTTTTTTTTTTTTAATAAAAGAGGGACTAGTCAAAATGTATTTTGTTGGTATTCAAAATTATGCCCTAAAATGATGTCGATAGACTTTAACTTGTTTTGAACCCGGAGCACTCCTTTCAGTCACGCAGCTCTTATTAGCATAGCAACAAGCTAACGTCAAATTCTTCTGAATTAATTGAGTCAAGTCTCCAGTGTTTCTGCCTATGTAGAGTGTTCCAAATCAGTCACTTATGAGGTTTCATTTCAGTTAGAACGCTAACTGAGAGGCTAACTATGGAGGCAGTAAACTATAAAGCCAGGTTTTGTAACAGAGCTAGAAAGAGTATAGCATCCCAGTGTTTTTAGCGGCACAGAATAAACTGTCGATAGATCGGGCAGCACTGCTGACGGCTTCTAAACCTGCAGTTCACCGGTGGTGTCAAAAGTGCAGTGTGAACTCAGGTTAGAGGGTTAAATAACAGGGCAAGAGAGAGCAGGACGATAATAGAGCTCACTGTGTGACCATTTCATTTGAGAGACATGAATGCTGAATGTGAAAGCGGGGGTGAGATTTTGCTTGTAACATGTTAGGAATCCCTTTGTAAGAAAGCACAGAAAAAAACGTTTACACCCACTCTCTCGCTCTCCCAGAAAACATCCAGACTGTCTTCCCTCATAACCGGCAAATACTTAGTCTGTGCAGTCTTTCAGTGTGGCTTTAACAAGACCAGATGTTTAAGCCAACATGGTATGTTGTAATAGTCTTAAATAAACATCATTGTAATTATGGTCAACAACAATCATCATTCCAATGGTTTTATTTACATGCATCAAACCTTTGAACAACTGGCTTTAGATTTTAATTACAACAAAGTGAAGTAATAAACAATAACATAGTAAATGTGATTAAAGGAGTGGGACACATTCCAGAATCAACATCCAGACCCACTTTATATTAGTTGTCTACTATGCACTTACACATTTGATACAATGTACTTTTGTGTTGTTGCATTGTTCTTACATTTAAAGTATCTGCATTTAATTACATCTGTAGTTACATTGTTAACCTTACCACTAACACTAAACCTAACCCTAACCAAGTCCTTACCCTAAACCCTAACCCCTAAACCTACCCCTACTCCTTAACCTACCCATATCTCAACCTAAGTAGCAGCAAATGTGAATCTTGCAAACATTATTCAAAAAAACATGTTGCACAACTGCATACCTTGTTGACATATTAACACTTTATAATAAGACCATCAAGCAGCTGCAGAACTTTGAGTCGATAATCACCAAAATTATATATACCAGTAGACAGGGTTGGGAGGTTTACTTTTGAAATTTATTCCACTACAGTTTTCAGAATACATGCTGTAAAATGTAATTTGTAATGTATTCCGTTAGATTACTCAAGGTCAGTTACGTATTCTAAATACTTTGGATTACTTCTTCAGCACTGGTAGATTTTTTTCACTTGTTTAGACTGTAAAAATTCTGCCAGTACAGTAAGACAAAATACACGTTAAAAATACATTCTCTGAAAAACCTAAATATCTTATGTTGTTTCTAAATCAAACTAAATCAAATTGATCTTGTTTTAAGGATTTTTTGATATTTTTAAAGGAAAACAATACAAAATTATTATCAAGAATATGATTTTTGCCCTAATATCAAAGGTCTTACTAGAAAAAAAGAAATTATGATCCAATGTGAATTTTCTTGTTAAAAAAATATGATCGTGCCTGGTAACGTGCATGTAAAATGGCTAGAAATAGCATTTTAGCTTAGCGTAAAGCTGACAATTTACACAAGGTTTATTTCTATTTCTTCTGCTCCAAACTTACTTCTCTGTCTGCTCGTATGAATGTAAAACATCATAAGAAAGTGTTTCACCATGTTCATGTTCAAATGCACTTTGGATCGCATCATATAATGTGTATAAATTTGAAAGGAAATTGAAACAAATGACAATAAAATGCAAAGTAATCTCTTTAGTAATCAAAATACTTTTTGAATGTAACTGTATTCTAATTACCAATGATTTAAATTGTAACTGTAGTGGAATACAGTTACTTATATTTTGTATTTTAAATATGTAATCCCGTTACATGTATTCCGTTCCCTGTCTGTCACTCACTCGACGTTGTGTCGATGCAGTGACACTAGGGGTTCACTCTTGAGAGCCCCAATCACCTTTGCTTTATTCAGAAAAGGCCAATGAATATTGGTGAGTGGAATTTATATCCAGACACACGGGTATAAAGGGGATGGCGTGCACCACTCATTCAGACTTGCTCTTCGGAGCCGAGCACGTGTGTTTGTCCCGTCAACTTGCTATCTGCTGCTGGAATTAGGGCGCATATCAGCGATCACCCTCACTTGGTTGAGTGTTGTGCTTCCCCTGGGCGCTTCGGCGGCTGAGTCCACAGGTGTAAAAAGAGTATATTCAAAAGAGTATATTTTCCCTAAAAGAGCTCGTACAAACGATTGGCGTCTTTTTAAAGATGTCCTATTGCCTTTGTGCTAATGGGTGTGGCCATTATCTCTCCCCACCGGATGGCAACGAAATCTGTCACGAGTACTTGGGTCGCCAGCATGCCGAGGCATCTTTTGTGGAGGGCTCATGTTCTCACTGTGAGAACTTGCCCATGAGAACATTGCGGTCGCGTCTCTCTTCCTTCTTTGTGAAGCAGAGAGCCACCGCGGCTGCTTCTCAACCCGGTCCGTCCAGGGTTGAATCTCAGGCTGTTGAGTCGGCGAGCACCGCAGGCGATCTGGATGTGGATATGGGAGCGTTTCCGCCGGCTCAGTCCCCGCGGTCCTCCCATCCTCCAGCACGCTCGTTCTGCACGGTAGAGGCGGATTTTAATGTCTCGTTCAGAGCTCGCGACGAGGATGAGTTATCGGTCACAGCATCAGAAGCGGACGAATCTTCTGAGCTCCCGCTCTCGGGCGGTAGAGCTCAGGATGAGGCGGACGCTGAGTTGGCAGCCGTGCTTGCCCGGGTGGCTGCAAACATTGGGCTTGAGTGGAACCTTCTGCCCTACCCTGAGCATTCACAGCTGGATGATTGGTTTCTGGGTTCAGAGCGTGACTCACAGCCACGCCCCACCCTGGTGCCCTTCTTCCCAGAAGTGCACAAGGAGCTCACGAAGTCGTGGAAGGGGCCTTTCTCTGCCTGTACACGCTTTGCGGCTAAGGGATATGTTGAGCTTCCCCAGGTAAAGCGCGCTGTGGCAGTGCATTTATGCCCGCAGGGTGCAGCCACCTGGAGGAACCGACCAAGGCTTCCTTCCAAGGCATGTAAGACTTTGTGTCGATGTAGTGACACTAGGGGTCGCTCTTGGGAGCCCAAAACACCTCTGATCTTTGAAAAAAGGCCAATGGGAATTGGCGAGTGGAATTTGCATGCCACTCCCCTGGACATACAGGTATAAAAGGAGCTGGCTTGCAACCACTCATTCAGGTTTTGCGCTGAGGAGCCAAGACAGGGTCCTGGCCATTTCAGTGGGTAGTTCAGTGTTGTGGCAAGAGGGACACAATGTCTCGTTCACTCC
Source organism: Myxocyprinus asiaticus (assembly GCF_019703515.2). Classification (NCBI taxonomy): domain Eukaryota; kingdom Metazoa; phylum Chordata; class Actinopteri; order Cypriniformes; family Catostomidae; genus Myxocyprinus; species Myxocyprinus asiaticus. The sequence continues at coordinate 4,722,256 of NC_059388.1, forward strand.
ATCAGGGAACAGAGGTTACGACAGTAACCAAGATGTTCCCTATCTGTCACTAACTCGACATTGTGTCGATGTAGTGACACTAGGGGTCCCTATATGAAACGCCACAACTAGCTGAACTGTGTTACGTGGATTGGCAGTGCAGGTGCACGTAACCTCCCCCAACGCTCCACGAGCGTCATACGGTCCCCTGCACCTCGGGGACAAGCCGACTTTCCAAAATGGGGACAGGCTGCACCAGCCGTGGCCTCTTCTCTTCTTTTTTCTCCCCAAAAACTGGAAATCGTTCAGCTGGGGCCATAAGTGTACACGTCTGGGGGGGTGGGGTGTCCTTTCCCAAGGGGAGGTAATTGTGTGGAAATATGTCACATGGACTTACCGACCAGCAGTATCGCATGTGGAGGAAGTCCCCGTGGTAGGTCCTACCCGGAGCTCTACAAACACGGCAACCGGTGGCAGAAGTAACTCTGCCCAAGGAAGACGCAGGTTTACCAATGGGAAAACTGTACTGCGGCAGATACATCACACGGGGTTACTCACGGGAAACCAGCGCATGTGGAGCACCTACCCCAGTACAAGGCCTACTAGTTCACGTACTGGGCCGGCATCGAATTTCTCCGCCGAATTCGCCTGCCACAGGGCTAAGGAGGAAGGACATCTAGGGTCCAATGTCTCGTGAACTCGGCTGGGGGGAAAAAAGCACACCTCTTCCCCTCCAGGAGGGGAAAGGTGCTGTATGCAAGCAGTGCACCCAGCCAGTTGCCCCGCATACTTACCTGTTCTTACCTGACAACACACGGGACGAAACTGGCTCAACCCGGAGATTGTAGAATCTTGCGAAGGTATTGGGTGTTGCCCAGCCCACTGCTCTACAGATGTCTGCTAAAGAGGCACCATTGGTCAGGGTCCAGGAGGCCGCCACACTCCTGGTGGAGTGTGCTCAAAGCCCCAAGGGGGGCGGCACGTCCTGGGCCTGGTATGCCAAAGCGATGGCGTCAATGACCCAGTGGGTGATCCTCTGTTTGTAGACAGCCCTCCCTTTCCACTGTCCTCCGAAACAGACAAAGAGCTGCTCTGAGCATTTAAAGCTCTGCATGCGATCCAAGTAGATGTGCAAAGCATGCACCGGACACAGCAATGACAAGGCTGGGTCTGCCTCCTCCCGGGGAACTGCTTGCAGGCTCACCACCTGATCCATTGCACATGGCACACCAGCCTCGCTTGGAGGTATCTGTCATAACAACGAAGCGCCTGGACACTTGCACTAAGAGGACCCCTGCACGCAGAAATGCGCCCGCAGCTCTTTCAGTGCCTTGGCCTGGTGCACTTGCAGGAGGACCATGGCGTGCAGGGTGGAGGCGGCCTGTCCAGTGGCATTGCAAGCTTTGGTCGCCAATGATAACGTGGACTTACAGGTCTTGGATGGGAGTCTCGGGAGATTCTGCCAGGTGGCGGCGTTATGCGGGCACAGGTGCACCGCAACTGCCTTGTCCACCTGAGGAATCGCCGTGTACCCCCTGGCCGCCCCACCATCGAGGGTAGTGAGAGCGGAGAGGCTCAGAGGTTGGGTCCGGGCGGTAAAAGGTGCCTGCCATAACTTCGTGAGCTCCTCGTGCACCTCTGGGAAGAATGGAACCGGGGCGGGGCATGGCCGTGAGCGCGCTCTGAGCCCAGGAACCAATCATCAAGCCGAGAGGGCACAGGGCAGGGTGGAGGGTTCCACTCAAGCCCAACCACACCCGAAGGTGTGGATTGATGTGAATTCATCAATGAATGAATTCAATGAATGAACACCGCTCGGCTCCAAAGAAAAAATCTGAATGAGTGGTTGCGAGCCAGCTCCTTTTATACCCATATGTCCGGGGAGTGGCATGCAAATTCCATTTGCCAATGCCCATTGGCCTTTCCTCAAAGATCAGAGGTGTTTGGGGCTCCCAAGAATGACCCCTAGTGTCACTACATCGACACAACGTTGAGTGAGTGACAGACAGGGAAGAGGCTATAGCTGGGGGTTAGTGGTAGGAATAGTTTTGGGCTATGATTGTTACGACTACTACGACTACTATGTTGCTCGGAACTGCACCCAAGAATTTCACACACTATTGCACTTGTGTATATGGTTGTGTGACGATAAAAGTGATTTGATTAGATGTGGAATGTTGTTCCATTACCAACATAGCCTGTTGAAACAGGTACATGTCCTACTTGGCAAAATCAAATCTCACTGGCCAAAAACAACCATGTGACTTGGAAGCTGCCAAGGCGGCAAAGAAGGCAGAATTCACTTGGGGCTAAAGCACTAATACTGTTTTCTCCTTGCACTGGGAAGCAACCCAACATTCCATCACTGCCTGAATTAAGACCTTCAGATATCCAGTTATTTCTAAAGAACCTACATGCACTTAAAGTTCTGTATCACACTGATTTCTCACATTTTGTTTTTGCCACTTTAATAAATGTCTCTCTTTCACTTTCACTTTCACTTTCTCACTTTCGCTGAACTGTGTTTACGGTACAGATATTAGCACAGAACTCTAACTTAGAACTCTATCTCCTGAGTTATGAAAACTGTTTTGTTCAAGGCTGGAGGATACAGCAACTCAGCAAACTCACAATTAATTTGAGATACCCAGGAATAGCCAGTAAAGATTACAGTTACAATTACAGTATAATTTGCTAAATGTACAATATTCCAATGGCAGTGCTTCTGCTGCTGCACTGCCACTATAATTTTACAGGAAATGTTGTACAGTATTCCATGGATCGCAGAAGCGGGTGGGCTGCCCATGCCCGGGTTACTTTTGAAGTCTGATAAAATATGAAATACATAAAACTTTAAAAAAAAAAATAAATAAATACAAAATTATGAAATTGCTGATGATTTATTATATTTTTGAAAAGTGCTACTGCAGTAATTGTAGTTTTTAGGCAGTATATAAATATAGATATATATTGGGTTAGGGAGTAACAGAATACAAAACTGGATTCCATATTTAAAATACAAAAATATTAGTAATTGTATTCCACTACAGTTACAATTTAAATCATTGTTAATCAGAATACAGTTACATTCAAAAGGTATTTTGATTACTGAAGAGATTACTTTGCATTTTACTGTCATTTGTTTCATTTAATGTTTAGACAATTCAGTTGGAAAACATTTAGCCATATAAATGATGCGATCCGAGGAGCGTTTGAACAGCAGTGAAACACTTTCTTATGATGTGTTACATCAGGTAGCTGTTAGCTACATCATGTTTCTACAGCTTGACAAAAAACAGAAGAATGAAACATAAATCCAATAAATACACGATTACATGTCTTGACAAGGTTTTTTATGCGGTTAGGGTATTTTTACAAGAAATGCTAACCAATGTAGCCTTTAACATAATATAGAAATCTACAGATAATATATTTTCTGCCTCATTCTATGAACAGAATCCACGTACAATCAGAAAAAGACACTCTGTGTAAATTGTCATGTGAACATTTAGCTTTATGCTAAACTAAAATGCTATTTCTTGCCTTAACATTCATCTGTTACTAGGCGTGATTATTATGTTGGCTTGAAAAAGCCAACATACTGTTCCACTACGTAAGTCTATTATTACTATTATTATTATTATTATTATTATTATTATTATTAATTGAGAAAGCCTTGATAAGTATCACTCTGGTAACTGCCTAACAACTACATGGGGTTACCCTAGCAACCAAGTAACAAATCACACATCTCCGCACCAGAACATCGTAGAGATTTCCGGGTTGACTTATTTCACTCAGGATAGCAAGGAGCCTTGATAAGTATCACCCTGGTAACTGCCTAGCAACCAGATGGGGTTACCCTAGCAACCAAGTAACAAATCACATATCTCTGCACCAGAAAATCATAGAGACTTCCAGGTTGACTTATTTCACTGGGGAGTAAAACGGGCCCAAATATGCCCCATAGGCATACTATGGCAAGGGTCTCACCCATGAAAACAACTGTTTTTTCCCTACTATGACAAGACACTTTATTTTGTGGGATCATATCTCCCAAACAAAATGTCGTAGAGATATGGGGGTGGGCTCATTTCACTCGGGCTACCAATCGGTCTTTAAGTATCACCTTGGAAATGGTGTAGCCATGCCCTAGCAACCATTTACGGCACCCTAGCAACCAAACACCATTGACTTCCATTCAAAATCAGTAAGATGGGTAACTCAGGATCAGAATGTCGCAGAGACTTCCGGGTTGACTTATTTCACTCAGGATAGAAAGGAGACATGTTAAGTATCACCTTGGTAACTTCCTAGCAACCACATGGACTTACCCTAGCAACCAAGTAACAAATCATATATCTCTGCACCAGAACATCGTAGAGACTTCCGGGTTGACTTATTTCACTCAGGATAGCAAGGAGCCTCATTAAGTATCACTCTGGTAACTACCCTAGCAACCAAGTAACAAATCACATATCTCTGCTCCAGAACATCATAGAGACTTCCAGGTTGACTTATTTCACTCAGGAGCAAGAAGCCTTATTAAGCATCACTCTGGTAACTGCCTAGCAATCAGATGGGGTTACCCTAGCAACCAAGTAACAAAACACATATCTCTGCACCAGAAAATCGTAGAGACTTCCGGGTTGACTTATTTCACTCAGGATAGCAAGGAGTCATGTTAAGTATCACCTTGGTAAGTGCCTAGCAACGATATGGGGTTACCCTAGCAACCAAGTAAAAAATCACAAATCTCTGTACCAGAACATCGTAAAGACTTCCGGTTTTGTTCAATTGACTCAGGATAGGAAGAAACCTTTTGAGTATCACCTCGGTAACTGCCTAGAAACCAGATGGGGTTACCCTAGCAACCAAGTAAGAAATCTCATATTTCTGCAAAAGAACATCATAGAGATTTTGGGTTTCTTTCATTTAACTCAGGGTAGCAAGGAGCCTTTTGAGTATCATCCTGGTAACTGCCTAGCAACCAGATGGGGTTACACTAACAACCAAGTAACAAATCATACATCTCTGCACCAGAACATAATAGAGACTTCGGGTTTCTTTCATTTAACTCAGGGTAGCAAGGAGCCTTTTGAGTATCACCTTGGTAACTGCCTAGCAACCAGATGGGGTTACCCTTGCAACCACATAACAAATCACATATCTCTGCACCAGAACATCGTAGAGACTTCCGGTTTCATTCATTTGATTCAGGCTAGCAAGGAGTCTGTTGAGTATCACCTTGGTAACTGCCTAGAAACAATATGGGGTTACCCTAGCAATCAAATAACAAATCATGTATCTCTGCACCAGAACATTGTAGAGACTTCTGGTTTTGTTCATTTGAATCAAGTAGCAAGGAGCCTTTTGTGTACCACCTTGGTCACTGCCTTGCATCCAGATGGGGTTACTCTAGCAACCAATTTGCCATTTAGAAAAACAAGGAAGGGTTAGGGTTGCATAGGACTTCTTTCAGCTGGCTGTCTATCTGTATGATGTTCCTTCTGTCTGTCTCATTGTAAGACCTTCAAACTTCCAACTATTCCAACTATTTTAAACTTTCAGACAAGGCTTTGTCAAGCCAACATAAAGTTTGTCTTCAAACTCATTATTGTATTATGAATTCTATGACAAAAATGCACGTTGGAGTGCAAAATTTTTTCTCTAGTAAGATCTTCTAATATTAGGGCAAAGATGTACTGCAAACATCTTATTCTTAATGATAATTAAATCTTGTTTTTCTGTAAAAATATCTAAAAATCCTTAAAACAAGATACATTTACTTGAGTAGCAAAACTGCATAAGATATTTAGGCTGTTTCAGAGAATGTTTTTTTTTAATATAAGTGTATTTTCTTTATTTACTTGTTTATAGTAAAAAAAAGAAATAAAAAAATTGCCAGTGCTGAAGAAGTAATCCAAAGTATTAAGATTACGTTAATGACCTTGAGTAATCTAACGGAACACATTACAAATTACATTTTACAGTATGTATTCTGTAATCTGTAGTGAAATACTTTTTAAAAGTATCCTTCGCAACCCTGGATATACTATACACAAGTTTTTAAAGCAATACAGCATCATTTCTGATGCAGTCCACACTGATTAAAAATGAAAGCACGCATTTTTCTAAAGACTGCCTCAGGGTGCTGCCTACCTTGAGTGATGGTCTACCTTTACAATTGTCATGTGTGACTAATTTTGTGAGCACAATATGAAGAGTCATCAGCCGTTTCCAGACTACTTCAAGAGTAAGCAGACAAGAGGCATTGTTCCCACAAATTCATTGCTCAGTTTTGGAGGATGCCAGCACATCAGAGGCCCGCCTGGTTTCTCCCCCTCAGGTGCTCCCCTCCATTTCCACTCTCTTTACATCCAGCACAGCCACTTTTCAAGAGAATGCTGCAGGAATCTTGCAAGCTAATCAACCAATAATAAAGGTAATGTCGTTGTCTTTAATGAAATTGAGGAAAACTCAAGTCTCCATGATCTCCTCTCACGCTCTTTGTTGTGAGGACAGATGTGATGTAAATTTTGTCATGAGACTACATTTTTTGTGTTAATACCTTTTTTCATGACAAAAAGTGTTCCCAAACAATTTTTGTTTTTTACAACATTTTACGTATTGACAACATGCATTATTCAGAGAGTTTCGCTTACTGCCCCCTGGAGAAAACAGATGGTACTCCAAGCTTGAATTGCTCAGATATAAGGAACATTCCTTATTATGGTCCGGGGACATGATTTATAGTGCAAAAAAACTTTAACGCATTGTTTTTTATTATTATTATTATTATTATTATTATTATTATTATTATTATTTATTTTATTTTTTTTGTATAATCGACAGCTCTATTAAAAACATTGATGAACAATTAAAATGCTTTCTATTACTTTTACAGTCAGGGTTTTTCCTTTTGGCAGCTGCCAAAGCTAAATTTTGGGTCGCCAACGCAAATTCAATGATAATTAACTTGTGTTCGGTGCTTCTCATCTGAAAAGCCTGAGAGAAGCCTGGTTTCACTTGAGTGTCATGTGAGCTACACAGTGATTAGCAAACAGGAGAGAGACACAAGCGAGTGGGAATTTAAGGAAAGAGACGAGATAGTCCAAGTGTGGCATAATGACATAATTCATGGGATTTTGTACCTGTTCAGGTGACATTGCTAGAAGATTGCAAGATGGCAGTGTCTGTTGTGTTCTTCATATTGCAATGGCAGAATAAAAAGAAAAGGGCAAGAAACAGCAAAACAGCACATTAACAACTGATGATTGTAGCGCAACTTCATCACATAATTAATTACTTTCATAGTTGTATCCGGATAATGAAAACACATTTGCATTTACACATTCTTTAGATGTGGTCAGAATCCATCCCTGAACACTTCCGAATGTGGTTTCAGTGATCCAACCAAGATCCGATCACAATGTGTCTTGGGTGCATTTACACCTGTCATGTGTTCAAGTGCTATCAGATAGCGATCCAATCACCAAAAATGCATGTTAATGCAAAGTGTAAATGGAGCCTCTGTGTCTCCAGTTTCTCTTCATTTATCTTCATTGCTGTCTAGGAGAAACAGATGTTCAAGAGATCTAATTTGTAATTTTACTTCCTAATAGGTTTTCATAATTTTTCAGTTACTGTTAAGCTACATTACACACCTGTCCAACTAAAGACATTAATAGGCACACATCTGCTTCAGTTTCACAGCTTTCATTTCTGCCTTGACTCTTGAATTGTAATCAGTAATGACTGAAGTAGAAAAAAACACAACCTGTGTCTAATTGCCAAAGCAGAGTCTGACGTACCAATTTTAATAATCTATCATTAATTAAATTAATCATAAACAAACAGGAACAAATATATGTATATATATATATATATATGTATATATATATATATATATATATATATATATATATATATATATATAGATAGATATTATTATTTTTATTTTATTTTTTCATTCACCCAAAAATTCTCCTCATTAAAGGAATAGCTCACCCAAAAATGAATATTCTGTCATTATTATTATTTACTCACCCTCACATCATTCCAAACCAATATTTTTCAGTACAACACAAAAGTAGACATTTTTGCAATACAAAAGTTTATAGTGACCAGATATGGGTGTAATCTGATTACAAAGTAATCAGTTACTGTAATTTAATTACTTTAATAAAAGAAATTCGTGTAAAATAAGTATTGTTATTTTTTTCAATTCCTGTAATTGATTACAGTTACTGACTTTATTAAAGTAACTTTAAGTACATTATTTAGGTTACACATATTTTTTAAATAATATTATTTATAATACATTTTAAATATGAATTCATTTATTTGTATGTACATCTGTTTGTGTTTCTGTAAAAGCTGAAGTAGGAAATATAGACATTATTTTGAATTTGTTGAGTGGAAAAACAAAAACAATTCTATAAAAATGTTTTTTTTAAATCTAAAAAAGTAACTTGAAAGTAAATTAACTAGTAACTAGTAGATCCATTTTTCGATGAAGTAATTAGCAAAGTAATCTGATTACAATTCTAGAAAAGTAATTTGTAGTGGATTACTTATTTTGAGTAATTTGCCCAACAATGACAGCGACCACATCTGTCAAACTCCAAAAAGACACCAGAATTAGCTTTGGTTAGGAACAGAATTTCAGACATTATTCCTTGATATCCTTCATTTTCCAGTCCACGAACTGTTGCTGAACTCCTGTTGCTGAACTCCTGTTGCGTTCCAGAGAAAAAAGTATCAGTGGTTTGGCACGATTAGTGTGAGTGAATAAAAGCAGAATTTTCAGTTTTTGGTAACTATTCCTTTAAAGCCAATTACATGGTAAGGATATCGAAAAAGAAAAAAGATATAGTAAGGAGAGAGTCATAGACAGTGATTGAGAGGACATTTCAAGCAACTAATGAATAAAACAAACACAGTTGTCTAATTATTGTAAATGTAACTACTAAAATACTTTTATGGAATGATGGGGGGGAGATAAAGTTAGAGAGACAGATAAAAAGCGTGACAGGTCACAGTCAAAACTCCCTGTGGGACCTTAGTGAGACTGGAGGCAGTTACCCTGACGACTCACCGGCAATAACCACATCTACCGCCTTGATTGAAACCTGCTCTACCTCCTCTCTGAAAGATGGTGCAGTGTCTTAGGGATTGTGATATCTCTTATGGGAAAATATGGAGATCTAATTTCTCTCTTTATTACACATGTTTTCTGATTAGATCACTTTAACAAGCGCTGCAAACCTGCTCTTCTGATTGGCCCTATGACAGCATTGCCTTGGCGACATGCCGGCCTTTGATGGTCCCTCTGGACCTCACCTAGCTGTTGTCAGGTCCAGGCTGAGAAATCAATTAGATCTGTGTGAGAAGACAGTAGCTAGACAACTAGTTAGTCATACAGCAACTAATTACATGAAAAAGCCTTAACCAACTTAGCATGGGATTTTCCGTGCTTCAATTCTCACCAATTCTCAACATCACCTGAGTAAAATCATGGTTACTACTGTAGGGCTTTACTGGTTGTTTAGATCAGTGTTACTATCAGAAATAATTAATAATTATTTCTTTAGTTATTAATTAATATTTAAATTAATTAATTGAATCTAACTCATTAAAACCTCATATGGGGCTCCAGTAAATGTAGTGTGCTACATTTAGGAGCAAGTTTGGTTATTAGCAATAATTAATAATTATCAAAGATACTTATTAATTATTAAAATCAATAGGACATTGATGAGAATCAATGTTAGCTTTTTTAATCCTTTAAATCAACAATTATCAAAGATAATCATTAATTGTTAACATCGCTGAAACATTAATTAAAATTAACACTAGCTTATTGATCATTCAAATTCAACAATCATCAAAGATCAGGGACTACTAACCAGATAGTATAACAGTCTCAATATTAGATTGTTTTCTTAGGAAAATCGACATCCGAAGAATATCGATATTCGGGAAAAAAAACAATGAATGAAGGTTTGAATCCAAGCACTGACATCCCGTCAGCATGACACAGGCATATGCAAAACAAACCAAAACACTTCTCTTTGTAATATAAACAAAGTTTATTTATGCAGTAATATCAATTAATAATTAATACAATGCAGTCAATAAACTTCCGACTTACAACTACAAACTAAACAGTGATATGATTAGATATGGAAACCAAAATAATCCTATAACACATAGGGTGTGTGTGTGACAGTGTGTGTGTGTATGTGTGTGTGTGTAAGGAGGGACGTGCACAAAATGGCGGACGTGACTCTTGTGGAGAGGATGTCACGCGAGACTTCCGGCCAGGGAATATGACCGCGAATGGGGACGGCGAGAAACCAGTCAATGGCGTCTACCAGTTACCACGTGTATCCGCTTGTACGATAGCTTAGGGACAAAGCTGGGCTTTAGCATTAAGCTATCTAGGAGCCAAAAATGTGTGCCAGAATGTTTGTGAGGGGTCGCGTGCGTATGTGTGTGTGTGGTTAGTATGAGAGAGAGAGTGAGAAGTGACGGCCCTAAAGCCGATTTCGCGATCGTGGGAGAGAAAGCAGCTGTTAGTTCATCGCTCAGAGACGCGGTGGACGGCTCGTAAACAGTCCCGCGTACTTTGACTCTTTAATGGATGAACTCAGTTTACCTGTCTCACCCGCGATGGCGAAATTGCACAACAGTCCAATTTGGTTGGACCACAATACAGCAAAACAAATTCGTGATAATTAATACCCTGAGTATTAATAATGAGCGGACATGGTGGTCCGTAAACTGTACAAGCAAAAACCTTGAAATACAAGAATAACACACTATAATATTCTATCTCTGCCCAGACGTAAACCTCTTACTTGAATCGCATGAGGACACAGGTAGAATGTGTTTTCCTCCATCCTTTAACTCTGACCCGGTTCCTTGAGGCTCGGGTGATGACGGGAGGCCGTTTCCTCGCTCTGTTGGCGGGCGGTACGGCTGTTGATTCTCGGCAGGCTGGCGAAGAACTAAGAAATGTCGACTTGATTGAAGATGTAAGAGAAATCTTTTATCTCTTCACTTCTGCAGGCAAACGGATGAAAATGCGAATTGCTCGGTGGTCTCCTTCGGATCCGTTAGAGTGTTCAGTTGAACACAGAGTAATCTCAACTCGTCCAGCGAGATGGAGATTGTATGGCCACAGTTTCAAGTCGGACGTTACTTCCTTGTGCCACGAGGTTGCAACAGAGAGCAGCGATGAGCTGCGTCTATACAGGACGAACAACGTTGCTGGAAGCAAATCCCAGAAGCATTTCAGAGGTATTTGAACTCCTGATGATGTCATGTTTGAGGGACGTTCTGTTGTCTGCCTCATCCAATAGGAGTTGAGAGTTCGATCCTTTAGTGAGCAAGGCTTCATGGGATTTGTAGTCTGTTTTGGACTCCCTTTGTTTGATTTTGGCGCAATTTTTATCAGTATAATTTACGACTTGGAATGTGGGGGCTTGAGTTAGGTTTTTATGACTGTGTTAGGCCTGCCTTTGTCTTCTATCTGAATACATGAGGCCCAAAACTACAGTCACGGTTACGACAATATCACCACAGTAGAACCATGGTTACAACAGTCGTGGTTATATCAATATCACAACAGTAAAATCAAGGTTACTAAAGTAGCGGTTACAACAATATGACCAGAGTAAAACCAAGGTTACTATAGTCATGGTTACGGCAATATCACCAGAGTAAAACCAAGGTTACTACAATAGCAGTTAAGACAATACCACCAGAGTAGAACCATAGTTACTGCAGTCACGGTTATGACAATATCACCAGAGTAAAACCATGGTGCTTACAGTTGCGGTTACAACAATATCACCAGAAAAACCATCATCACCACAGTCTCAGTTACGCAAACTATCACCAGAGTAAACCCAAGGCTACTTCAGTCGCGGTTACGAAAATATCTCCAGAGTAAAACCATGGTTCCTACAGTTGCGGTTACGACAATGTCACCAGAGTAAAACCATGGTTACTAGTCGCGGTTACAACAATATCGCCAGAGTAAAACCATGGTTACTACAATCGCAGTTACGACAATACCACCAGAGTAGAACCATGGTTACTACAGTCACGGTTACGTCAATATCACAATAGTAAAATCAAGGTTACTACAGTAGCAGTTATGACAATATGACCAGAGTAAAACCAAGGTTACTACAGTTGTGGTTAAGTCAATATCACTATAGTAAAATCAAGGTTATTACAGTAGCGGTTACGACAATATGACAAGAGTAAAACCAAGGTTACTGAGTCATGGTTACGGCAATATCACCAGAGTAAAACCAAGGTTACTACAGTCGTGGTTACGACAACAACACCAGAGTAAAACCAAGGTTACTACAGTCATGGTTACAACAATACCACCAGAGTAGAACCATAGTTACTGCAGTTGCAGTTACGACAATATCACCAGAGTAAAACCATCATTACCACAGTCTCAGTTATGCAAAATATCACCAGAGTAAAACCACAATAGTAAAACCAAGGTTACTATAGTCATGGTTACGACAATACCACCAGAGTAAAACCAAGGTTACTACAGTCATGGTTACGACAACACCACCAGAGTAAAACCAAGGTTACTACAGTCATGGTTATGACAACATCACCAGAGTAAATCCATGGTTACTACAATCGTGGTTACGACAATACCACCAGAGTAGAACCATGGTTACTACAGTCACAGTTACGTCAATATCACAATAGTAAAATCAAGGTTACTACAGTGGCGGTTACGACAGTATGACCACAGTAAAACCAAGGTTACTACAGTCATGGTTACAGCAATATCACCAGAGTAAAACCAAGGTTAACTACAGTCGTGGTTACGACAACATCACCAGAGTAAAACCAAGGTTACTACAGTCATGGTTACGCCAATATCACCAGAGTAAAACCATTATTACCACAGTCTCAGTTACGTAAAATATCACCAGAGTAAAACCATGGTTACTACAGTCGCGATTACTACAATATTACTGTAATAAATCTTTTGTAGCCACCAGTCATAGTTACTATGGAAACTTCAGTATTGCTGTATTAAAACCATTGTTAATTTTAAACAAGAGTGTTAAAAAAATAGGATCACAAGTTTAAATTGGACATAAATGTATACTTATTGTTCATTAATAAACTAGAAAACACCCTTTTTTATATAACTGATTTGAAATATAGTGATAAACAGCAGCAATACACTAAATATTTAGCTTAAAAAAGAAGGCAAAGTAGCTTTAAGGCTGCATGGGGCTCAAGTGAATAAGTGAATCATTTATGTGAACTAGTTAATCTGCATGAACCATCCAAAAGAACTGACTTACTAAAATTACTGAGTTCCCAGCGCTAAATATAAGAGAATCGTTCATTCTAACCAGTTCATTTAAAATAAGCATTACATGAGAGAGAAAATGGAGATGAGAGAGTATCTGACATTGACATAGAAAGGAGGGTGAAAAGCAAAGAAATTGATATATGTCTTAGCAAACCTCACAGTGAGGATGGAAAGAGTGTCACAACAATGTGACAGAGGGTTCATGACACAACAAACACAAATTCTGTGAGAACAACTCTACTTCTATTTTATTCACTCTCCATCTGCTGGGTTGTCCTTAGACCTCTGTGAAATCCCAGACGATTGTGTTTGGCTTTGGCTTTTCCTATAGAGTGACCTGGATAACGGCTCCTCAGAGAATACGGCATCTCACTGAACTAGATTCAAACTGCTCTGAGAGAGAGATGCCTTCACACTCAAAACACAAGCACTTCACTCCAGCAGTTCAACACCTGGACTCAAGTGGCTCAGATTGGGAAGTATCCACATTTATTGACACAAGACTTTCAATAATGCCACAAACAGGATATGAGGCAGAATATTTACATCCAAGCAACATGTTGGAAATTTTAGTTTGCAACAGTTTGAGAAGTAACTCACAGGTTTGTAGCCTGGTCAACATGACGAACGCTCAAGATATTTAGGTGCAGTTGAACAGGTAGGAGTTGGACACACACACACAGGGAGAGAAGGTGAACATCTGCCATGCTATTGCTTGAATATTCTCAGTGCCTCTTTCAAAGTTGCCTGCCCTATTTTCATCTGACAGGGGCTGTGAGAGCCTGGAACCAGTTTGCATCCATGCTCTCTTTTGTGGGCTACACTTAAGAGGCCAGCACAACACACACACACGTACACACAATCAGACACATAAAAGCCAAAGACAGTAGAACAAACCTACAATGTGCACAAAATCTATCTATCTATCTATCTATCTATCTATCTATCTATCTGTCTGTCTGTCTGTCTGTCTGTCTACAGTTGAAGTCAGAAGTTTACATACACTTAGCATTATTTACACCACTCCACAGATTTCATATTAGCAAACTATAGTTTTGGCAAGTCGTTTAGGACATCTACTTTGTGCATGACACAATTAATTTTTCCAACAATTGTTTACAGACAGATTGTTTCACTTTGAATTGACTATATCACAATTCCAGTGGGACAGAAGTTTACATACACTAAGTTAACTGTGCCTTTAAGCAGCTTGGAAAATTCCAGAAAATTATGTCAAGCCTTCAGACAATTAGCCAATTAGCTTCTGATAGGAGGTGTACTGAATTGGATGTATTTTAAGGCCTGCGTTCAAACTCAGTGCCTCTTTGCTTGACATCATTGAAAAATCAATAGAAGTCAGCCAAGGCCTCAGAAAAAAAATTGTGGACCTCCACAAGTCTGGTTCATACTTGGGAGCAATTTCCAAACTCCTGAAGGAACCATGTTCATCTGTACAAACAACAGTATGCAAGTATAAACACCAGAGTAAGAGTACAGTTCCAATCTACTTGAATGGAGAAAGACAAAAAAACTCCAAAATGTTTGGTCAAAATATCGACCAAAGAACAAACATATTCCAAATCAGCAGTACAATCTGACAACAATATCGTACACAGTATATACTGTATATTTATATCATAAATTGTGTTACTTTAGCTTACATAGATCACACTAAAAATGCTATTTTCCGGGACATCCTTTTATACATCTGCCATTTTGGGTGTTCCAATTTCTCCCATTCATTTTAAAACAAGTGCTCTGTCTCTATATAAATAGTCTCTGGTTGCGCTCTGTAGTTTAGTATAGTTCATTAGGGTTTTGGAACAGAGACTGTGATGAGGAGGAGGCAGTGGCCGGGCTGTGAAGATACATGCCCGATTCTGAGTTGCTAATCATTGGGAGGGAGATAAGGGAAGAGCCGGGGGAGAAAGAGAGAGAGAGAGAGAGAGAGAGAGAGAGAGACAGACACACACAGAGAGACACACACGTGGCCGCACTGTGTGTGTGTTTATGTTGCTGTGTTTTCAGTTTGATGTTCTATTTGATTAAAGCTCCTTTCCCAAACTTCTACAGAGCCATTCACAGAGAAGCTGAAAACAAGACATCTCTTGAACAGACGTAAAACTTTGTACGTGCATTGAAAAAGAAAACAGACCCACACCTTTCTCCATTTTGCCCACTTTCCTCTTTGCCAATCACAGGAAATGTTGAGAGAGCATAGGAGAGAAGCCCTGGGGAGGAGGGCAAGCGCAAGATGGGATATTCCTGAGCTTTGGAATGCCGCAAGCATGCCAAGTAGAATACTGAAGAGTTGAGATCTGTGACCCGAGAAAGCATGACTTCATCAGAACTATCGCGCTCTCGCTCGCTCGCTCTCTGTCTCTCTCTCTCTCTCTCTCTCTCTCTCACTCTCTTTCGCCCACCCTGTCTGTTTTTCTCCACTCCTCCTGACTCTATGGTGGCAGACAGCGAGAAAGGCATGTGGAAAGCTGGCTATAGAGAAGGAGCATTTGGTCACTGGTCTGTTTTATGGCTACCAGAAATAACTAAGAACAGTAACTGTTCAGACCTCCATGAGAGAATCATATCAGAATCATTATCATGGTGGTGATGTACAGCATCACATGATTGTAACATGTTAGTCCAATGCCATGGTACTAAATGTTTACAGTAGTCATATACGTATCATAGTATTTACATTGAACTCCAAAGTATATGGTATTACCACGGCACTGTCCCAAAAACATGTTAAAAGCATGCTACTTTTGGCACTTTTTTGTAAATGATCATATAAGAGAGACAACAGTTTGTGATAATGTGCTGATGTTAAATAAAGAAGCTATTTCTACCTGACCTGATCCAAAATAATAATTTTTTTTTTTTTTTACCTGACAGAAAATGTTTCACATTGCAGTTATGCCTGTATACAATTAAACACAGACACACAAGCTCTGTTGCAAACTCAGTGAGCTATCTACCCAGACAGATTTTTAAGGCATAATAGGCACTGTATGAAGTGAAGGCTGTTCCAAAAGGCAAAATTACTCTGCCTGCTAATTTATTATTATTATTGTGCATTTATGCCTCACATCCACACTAGTATGCCATTTTCTTCCAATGAAAACGGAGACTTTTGAAAACTCTCTCCAAAACTACATACTTTGGAAAACTGTGATGTTATGAACCTGAAAATGGAGGTTTCAAACTTAAACAGATTAGTGTTGACGTGGCCTAAGATAGCTTGTTCTGGCCAAATTCTAAGGCAGCATCACTCTATCCTTTATGAAATAAGCAATCACAGTATGTGCTGTGACAAGCACAATGGAAAATTCATTTAAATGGCAGACAGTTGAGAAAATATTGTTTACATACATACTGTTTATTTCCCTGAAAACTAAAAAATAGTAATAAAAAAGACCGTTTTATCTAATTAAAATTGACTGTTTTTCCTAATGTTTCTGGGAGTTATGAATTTAAAAAAATATTTGTAGCCTATTAAGAGTGTTAGCAATTAGCAACATGCTAACATAAAACCACGAGGAAGTTACCCAATGTGACTCTACATTGGGTAACTCCAGGGGTGGTAGCCAGCCTCTTTTACCACTGAGCTACCCAGGCTCCCTCGTACATCTTTTCTAAATTTGGCTAATTTATATGATATTGTGTGACTGCACTCATTTGAATTCCTACAACTTTCACTATAGCCAATGACATCGCTGGACACCATTTCCATCTATTACGCAACAATTACTTGCTTCTGACACACACACAACAGCTTCCTATCATGTTTACACACGCTACTGATTGGTTAAGTTTAGATAAGGGGTAAGGGCATAATATTAATAAGCATGTCCTTAACACCTCGTTCGCGGAACTCGCGCTTCCGCATTACACATCCGGGAATTTGCATGTGATGAAGTCGTACGAGTTTATGCAAACAAAATCGTGTGAGATCATATGAAATACTCGTAATTTATGTACAAATTTTCATGAGATCGTGTTGGAACTTCAAATAATTCCTTAGTATTATATGTACAAAAATGTTTTCATGAGATAATCATGCCAAGATATCAGCAAGTTTGTCATATGCGAGAAAAATGCCTCGCCATGTGGCATAATCTATTTATACTGCCTATTTAATCTGTTTAATCTATTTATAGTGACATTTTAAATTCGCCTACTTGCAAATGTCAGATTATCGCACTAAACGGCAACTTAAAATGGTTGGAAGGAGCCAAGTTAATTTGAGGGAGATCTTGTCGCTGAGAGAGAAATCAATTCAGAGGTCGCTCTATGTGGGGACAGAGGGGCAGGCAACCCCCCGGGTGAATAACTTTGGGGGGTGTGCTAAAGCAGGTTTCGACCAGGGTGCAATACAAACTAGAACCACTACTGAGTCGAAGGGAAGATAATTAAACTTATGAGAGCGTTCAGGGACTTAAGAAGCATTAGCTTTTGTGTTTCTTTGCATGCATACTGAAGCAGGCCTTCACTTTAGATATGGTAAAGGTGTCACTTGAGTTTAACTTTAAAATGTAGTTATAAAATAGAGCTCCCTCAATATAATTCGGAAAAGGTCAACTAGTTTACTATTACTGGTGGTTACGTGACATATATGACCTGAGGGCAATTCACCTTCAAGGTCAGAGCAAGAGTTATTGAGCAGCTATTAGAGGTTTCAAGTGCAACATTCTGTTTTTAAAAGGAGGCTTGACACAGGCTTGACTACTTTGACACAGAGAGGTTGCATGGTTTTGGTGCAATTGTCATTTTGCAAAAACAGTTCTTGCTTAATTTCTAATCAGACATGATTGAAAGTAAAGACTTGTGGTTCAGTAGTGTGTGGGATATTAATTCAGTCCACTCTGACTGATTCAGTAAGTTCATTCAGTGAAGGATTCGTCAGACTTATTCAAACCTACAGTATTAAGTTTGATTAAAAGACCCAGCTAATGTGAGTCATTTTTATTTATTTTTTTTCACAAATTGAACTACATTAGTTGCGTTTTATGTTCGTTTTGGAGTGCAGCTATTGAACACAACGCAATAGAAAGTGTTGTTTTGGAGTTATTTCAACACACTCTTTCTATCTCATCACTTTCAGTTCAAAGGGCAAGCTTACAACTCGGGTAAAATATAATATATTTTGCCGTGGTGCTGGAGATTTAGTACCCTACATATGAACAACTTGAGAGAGATGCATAAATGTTTACAAATGCTTTGAGGCTCATAGAAAATTTTATGAATAGGTTGATGTTATTGTATTTATAATAAATGAGATTAAATATGTTTAACGGCATTACATTTATTTAATGCATTTATCTTATTTGATTTTTGTATTTCTGGTGGGCACTCAACTTCCAAGCAAAAATCAAGGTTACAGTCAGGCACTTTTATTGGAAGAGAATGGGGCCAATTTTTTGAGGGTTTAAAAGGCAGAAATGTGAATGTTATAATTTTTCGAAAGCACTTTCATTCATTCTTCTGTTAAAACTTTTTTTGCTTGTGTCATCTAAAACTTGCAATGACACCTAGTGGCGTGGATGCAACATCATTCAAAATAGATAAAGTAGAAATTCACTATTCACAGTCGGCCATGATTAATTTAATCCAAGAGTGAAAGTGTCCAATAACAGGCTGGTTACTGTGATTAAGCCAGTTGTATTTGACTGGTCATGTGATCTCAACATGGCAGCCCCCATGAGGGGACAGCTTTTATAAGGTTACTGATATGACTGGATTCTTTATTTTATGTGAGTGCTCATGATTTTATATATATGTTTCAAAATTACAATTAATTTCTTTAGGACTAAAACCTTTTTAATGAGAAAAAAATTACTGAGTGCACCTCTTAATTGTCGTTTTTACAGTCATTTTAGGGTTTACAGCGTTACATCGTTATGGCAATGAAGTTGTAAAATTGGATAAAATTTTACACAGAAAAGGTTAGTAAGTGATTTTATCAGACTAAAAACATGGTAACCCGCATATTATTTACGTCTTGTATTTTAACGTTAACAGATTGGCCCCATTCACTTCCATTGTAAGTGCCTTACTGTAACCCAGACCTTTGCTTTTTAAGGAGGGACAAGTCAAAATGTATTTTTGTGGTTATCAATGCCACAAATGCTATCGATTGAGCTTAACTTGTATTGAACCCGGAATATTCCTTTGATGTTTAAATGAAACCCCAACAAATCATCTCTCTTACTTTTGCAGATACAGAAACATCTGATTAAATGTAAAGAATGAAATGTGTAAACAATATATACAGTAATACATCTCACTTAAAAATAAAAATGTATAAACAAGCATTACATGTGTAGACACATTTACTGTATGCAGCAAAAGTTTCAAGATATTTTGAGCTACTACCTTTATGATCATAAAAATATTGATGCCCTTAGTTTCTATTTTTGAAAACAATGGACTTACCAACTGTATCGTTAAGAGATACTATAGGGGTGCTTTTGGCGTCTATATGGTGATGTGTATTTGACATTTTCAGAGTGAGAACAGGTTAATATTTCCGTTACATGCTCCGTTACATGATATGCAAAATCTATTTTGCATATTTAACTGTCTACCAATAGTTAACCTGACTCATACCAATCTGTTAGTGAAGCACTATTAAAAGTAATGTGAAAATACAACTTTGTTTGCAGATAAGATTTCGTTAAGATGCACAATGGTTTGCCAAGTCTCTCTTACAGTATGTCACTAAGTTTGACCCTGTTAATAATAAGACATACAGTAGTAAAGATGTTTGCCAAGATTACTTCCCCATATCTGGCCCATTTCTTTGTTCCAGTGCATAATTTCTTTGCTAAGATTGCATCATACATGTTATGTGTGTCAAAACAGAACTGGTTTAAGCGGTCATTGATTTTATCACTCTGAAGTTATGTTTGTAAGGCACTGTTTGCTGTATCATAACACCGACGGTGTGTTTATAGCAAGTGAAAGCAACAGGAAGCTTCCAGAAAAGTGTTGGACTTTCACACATTAAGTCGGATAAGTGTGATAGAGCACAGTGATGACATGTAGCATTTCTTAGAAGTTTTGACCATCTGGGGTTGTTTAATAGCTCAGCATTGTATTTTCTCTGAAACTTCGAGATAAGTGAAAGACAGGTGGTATATAAACAAAGGACTAGGTGGAAACATCTATTTGGCTTTCAAAGTGAGTAATTTGTCTTCACGAAGAGGTAAATATATTAATGTCATGAAATAATGTTTGTAGTGTAGCATTGAGATGCTGGCGCTGTAGGCAGTCACACACACTATAATAGGGAGTTGTTTATTGTTTTGTAAATCTTTCTGGGGCACATAAAAAATGTGACATATCAATAAATTCTTAACTCAGCTAAAATTACTTACATCTTAGATCTTGAACTTTCATCTCACCTCATCGAACATTACAGAAGAACTGACCTCACTATGGATCTAGCGGCTTTGCAACTGTTGTCTCTCAGACAAGGAGGCAGTACCATCGGTATACAGAGCAGTTTTGCAGTCGCGCCCAGGTTCTCAATTGGGGAGATATTGCACTCAAGGACTGCTATCATTTTGGACTCAACGAGCCTGTGAAATCCTGTCTGCCAGGAGGCAGATGTGAACTTTCCTTGGTTGAATTCACTGACTATGCTTTGTGGCTCACATTCTCTTCCTACACTGTGAGATAATGGCAGCAACCCTCTGCGGCACCCAGCTCTCTTTCATAGGATGCCATTCCCCTGTCACTGACAGCTTCCATGGCCACAGAGGCCGTTCCCCTGCTGTTGTCATTATCCACGGCCACGGAGGCCATTCCCCTGCTACTGTCAGCGCCCATGTCATGCCACGGTCATTGAGTCAGCACCCACGCCTGCCATGGTCAACTAGCCAGCACCCATGCCTGCTACGGTCAAAGAGCTAGTTCCTGAAGCCTCTGCCGTCCCAGAGCTAGTGTTTGAAGCCATGTCCATCCCAGAGCTAGAGCCTGAAGCCTCGTCTGTCCCAGAGCCTGTGCATGAGTTCCAGGCCGCCTTGAGCCCCGAAGCCCCCCAGCCTTCCAAGGCTCTGCCCTCCAACCCTTCCATGGCTTCGCCCTCCAAGCCTTCCACAGCCCTGCCCTCTGAGCCTTCCACGGCTCCGCCCCTCGAGTCTTCCACGGCTCCATCCCTCAAGTCTTTCATGGCTCTTCCCCTTGAATTCTCAGCTTTCCTGGCCTCTGTGCCTTGAGTTCCAGGCTACCATGCTCCCTAGTGCCTTGCTCTCCAGTGCTATTCTTCCCTATTCAATGATTCCCAGTGCCTTGTTCCCCAGTGCCATGCTCCCTGACTCCTTTTGTACTTTGCCCTCGAGTGCAGCTCTCCCTGAGTTCCATGTTTCCTTGTTGCTTGAGTTCCCAGCTGCGTTGCTCCCTAGTGCCTTGATCACTAGTATTTGCTCCCTAGTGCTTTGACTTTTAAGTCCCCAAGTGCCTTGCTCTCTGAGTCCGCTAGTGCCTTGCTCTTCGAGTCCCCAAGTGCCTTGCTCTCTGAGTCCCCTAGTGTCTTGCCCTGAACTATGAACTCTTTGAGTCCCAGGTTGACCTCTGGGCCATCTGAGTCCCCACCTGTTCTCACTTCTGAGCTCTCTAATTCCCCTGTTGCCTGGACCATGCCAGCTTCTAACAGCCATCCTCCAGGTTCCCAATAGTCATCTGCTGCTCCGGAATGTCTGCCCTGGTCTCCTTGGTCTTCTGGCCATCTGCTGGTCCACCCTGGTATCCTGGCCATCCGCCAGGTCTGATCCCCCTGGTCTCCTGGCTGTCTGCCTGGTCTGCCCTGGTCTCCTGGCCATCCGCCTGTTCTGCCCTGGTCTCCTTGCCGTCTGCCTGGTCTGATCCCCCTGGTCTCCTGGCCATCTGCCTGTTCTGCCCTGGTCTCCTTGGTCTCCTGGCCATCCACCTGGTCTGGTCCCCCTGGTCTCCTGGCCATCCACCTGGTCTGCACTGGTCTCCTGGCTGTCCGCCTGTTCTGCCCTGGTCTTCTTGGTCTCCTGGCCATCCGCCTGGTCTGCCCTGGTCTCCTAGTCCGCCCTGGTCTCTTGGTCCACATCTGTCTCCGGGCTCTCTGCCTGTTCCGCCCTGGTCTCCTGGGTTCACGTCGGTCTCTGGACCTTCCGCCCGCTTTGCCTTGGCCACCTGGTCCATCTTGCCCTACAGCAGTCTCTCCAGACTCACCCATGGCCTTCAGCTCCTCTTGTTCCCCTCCTGTGCTCTCCTGGACTGCCAGATCCATAATCTCCTGCTCCTCCCATGAACTGTTTTTTTTTTGTGTGTATTATATGTGTTAAGGAGCTTCAGGAGCTGCTCCTTAGATGGGAGGATCTGTAATGGTTACCCTGGCGACCACTAGGGGTTGATTATGGGTTTTGTAGTTCTTTTCATTGTCTTTGATTCATTGGTTTTTGTGATTATTAGTCCCAGGTGTTCCTTGTTTTCTCATTAGTTCCTTGTGTATTTAATCCCTGTGTTTTCCTCTGTTCATTGTCAGTTCTTGCCCTTTATGGTTTTAATGTTTCTTGTTTTGATTTCTAAAGTTTCCTGTGTTTGAGGATTTCCTGATTTTGTGTTACGTACCTTCATTAAAAGCTGCATTTAGATCTTGAACTTTTGCCTCGCCTTATCAAACATTACAGACATCGGACCACTTAAAGAGCTTTTTAAATATATATTTCCAAGCTTACCTTTTGTTCTATATTCAGCTTATTTTCTAAAAGCACTGCTGAACAGCAATAGATTTTTTTAACTGTTTTTTAAGACCACAAACATTATAGTTCCCAAGTGATGAAATCATGATAAAAATCCATTAAATCTTTTTTCATATTGAATATCCTGTAGCACTCACATTATTTCACATACTCATGTACATCATCCAGATGTCTATTTAATATGCATTTTCATCTGGAAGACATTTCTTTGAGATGTTTTAAATAATATATATGTACATACGTATATATATTTTTTGTCTTATTGTGCATTTCTATATATACTTATATTTTCTGTTCAATTTTCATTTTCATTCTATTTTTTATGTCTTGTTGTTATATTGTTTGTGCACTGGAAGTTTCTATCACCAAGACAAATCCCTTGTATGTATAATCATTCTGATTCATATATATATATACAGTTGAAGTCAGAAGTTTACATACACTTAGGTTGAAGTCATTAAAACTAATTTTTTAACCACTCCACAGATTTCATATTAGCAAACTATAGTTTTGGCAAGTCGTTTAGGACACCTACTTTGTGCATGACATGAGTAATTTTTCCAACAACTATTTACACACAGATTGTTTCACTTTTAATTGACTATATCACAATTCCAGTGGGTCAGAAGTTTACATACACTAAGTTAACTGTGCCTTTAAGTAGCTTGGAAAATTCCAGAAAATGATGTCAAGCCTTTAGGCAATTAGCCAATTAGCTTCTGATAGGCTAATTGGAGTCAATTAGAGGTGTACCTAAGGATGTATTTTAAGGCCTACCTTCAAACTCACTGCCTCTTTGCTTGACATCATGGGAAAATCAAATGAAATCTGCCAAGACCTCAGAAAAAAAAAAAAAAAAATTGTGGATATCCACAAGTTTGGTCTATCCTTGAGAGCAATTTCCAAATGCCTGAAGGTACCATAACCATTGTCTATAATTGAATTAGATTAAATTATGAGAAATGTTTTGCTTGGAAAGCTACAGTGGCTTCCTTTAAACTGATTTAAAATAATGTTCCAAGTTTAATAAAAGTTAAACTCACTTGACAGCATTTGTGGGATTTGGTTTTTTTTTTTTTTTTTTTTTTGATTACCATCAAAAATAATTTCCTAATTTCTTTTAAAAGGAAAAAAAAATTGCAGTTACAGTAAGGCACTTACAATAGAAGTGAATGGGGCCAGTCCACAAACATTAAAATACACACAAAAGTATAGCCACAAGATTATTAAACATTACACACAAGACATTATTAGTTTGATAAAAACTGGGATTTACCAGATTAATCTAGTTACCAGATTAGAGGGTTTATTGGCATTATATTTTCATGACAATGACCTTGCAATATCTGATATAACTTTACACAGATAAGGTTAGTAATGGATTGTGCTTAACCTTGCGCTTAAAAGTTGTTGTGCTAATCGATGAGCATACCCATCATGTTTTTACCAGTTGCATAAGAATAGAGATAAAGCCCAAACTAGACGCTGGTCTCCGCTTCAAAGACGCAAGTCTCTCTCTTTACAAGTTAACTGCAGTTTGCCCTTCCAAAAGCATCTGGCCCGAAACCAACGAGAAAAATGTACATTGATTGAATACTGTCAGTGGTTTGGATTGTAGTGTTTTGCTCTCTGCCATACAGGCTGCTTTTGAGTCTTCCTTATAGAGAGTATTGAGCTCCAGCATAGCGGGTTTCTTGTCACTGCTCAATACACTCAGACACACTTTTCATTTTGCTCAATGCGACCCATTATGTGATCTTTATGGCCTGAAAGGTCAATGGAGTGGCTTCCTGCTGTCGTGACAGATCACAGTGCCAAAAATATCACAGTGAGCTCAGCGCAGAGCAGTCTGGTCCATGCTGCAATTCAAGCGTCATTGTTTCAAACTCAACAGCATGTTAGCGCTGCGGCTAAAAACAAAGGAGCTTTTAAAATGTTTTTGTTGATGACACAAACACATATCCTTGAATTTAATTTGAAAAGTGTAATTTAAAAGCAATTTTAATGGAGCAAAACTCTTTTACGTCAGAATTATGTCAGTAACATTACCAGTCTTGGGTTGTAGCTAACTAAAAATAGTGCCGTAGCTTTAATTCTCAGTTGTGAGACAGTAGCTCCGCTTTTATCAAAGAAGTGCAGCGCCTCCAGTAACAAGCAAGTTAAGGCAATATCCAAACACGCTCTCCAATAATTCCTTTCTCTACCCTTACAAAAAATCTAAACTTGCTGCAAATTTGCTGCTCCTTATTTTCACATGCAAATGAGCTTTTGATGTGCAACAAATGTTTCCCAGAAGTTTGCAGCTCTTCACCAGTAGTGGTGAACCTTCTGCAAACCTTTGGCAACAATGAACAATCAGTGGCAAATTTGCCATGAACTGAGTGAATGTGGTGCTGAGTGTATGACTTGCATGTGAGAATGAGCAAGGCAAAATAAAGACATTAATTTGAATTTGTTAAGCGAAAATGTTTTTTTTTTTTTTTTTTTTTTAGTGTTTCAGAAAGTAATTTAAGTGAAGAGATTATTAATCCCTTACGTAAATCGAGAGTTCATGGCAAATTTGCTGCAAACTTGCCACAAATTCCCCACTGACAATTTTCACATGCAAATGAGCTTTGATGCAAACTTGCAGCAAATCGTCCATTGTTGCCAAAGGTTTACTGGAGGTTCACCACTACCGGCGATGAGCTGCCAACTTCTGGCAAACATTTGCAGCGAACCAAAAGCTAATTTGCATGTGAAAATAACGAGCGGCTAGTTTAGATTTTTTTAAGGGATGTTATTACTTTTCTCAATCTTGAAAATATTAAACATCTGAATAAACTCCAGCCACTTTCATCCATCTCCCACGTTGGTGCGTTCTATTTTAGAAGTGATCCTCCGTCTGCCCTATTCCCTTTTAAAGACAATTACCCTCCACTGTGAGAGCTTCAGATAGCTGACAGGTGATAATGGTCAGTCAGAACTCACTTTTTAAGTGATTCTTATTGGAAATTCTGTTTGAAACGACCCTACAGCATGGACTGTGCTCCTTTCGAAGTGCCCTGCAAAGGTATCATGGTGTCATCCCTTACAAAAAATCTAAATGAGCTGCAAATTTGCCGCTCCAGACTAAAAAAATTACTTGGCTCCTAAACTGAAAAATGAAGGAGCCAAATGGCTGTTTTTAGGAGCCAGATCACAGATTTTCTCGATTTAGATAGAAAGCCGAAGAAAAGTCAGCTGATAACCCATTCATTGAAGGTTTAATTAACAGTTATTTAGTACTGCTCTTCAGAATCTACATTACATTTACATAAAGTATAGTATGCATATAGTAGTGTGTCTTCTTGAGCATCAATGAATGTTTGCACCTTGTGTAATAGCTGTCAAAATCCTGATTCTATTTATATATATATATATATATATATATATATATATATATATATATATATATATATCACACACACACACACAGGGTTGGGGAGTGTCACGAACGCTGGTGAAGATTCCTCAATTGACCACCGGAGGTCTCATTCACCTGAATATTAACATTGAACTACATTTCCCAAGTGTCCACATGCCTGGACTGATTACCCTTCACCTGCCTCATATCACTCAGACTATTTAAGCCCGATGTGTGTTCATTCATTGCGAAGTCTTGTTTGCCCTGTCTACATTTCTGAGTGTTATTACTTTCTCTGTTGATCTACCCGTGTTTGATTCTGCTTTGGATTTACCTTGTACGATTCTCTGTTGCCTGCCTATTACTGTGTTTGCCTGGACTATCTCAATTGCCGTTTAGCTGCCTGCCCGTTCCTTTGCCTGTTTGACTACATTACTGCCCTGTCTCTGATATTGTTGGTTGCCCTGGTTATTTTACCCATGCCTGTTTGTACTCTGTTGTACACTTGTTGTGTTAATAAACCACACATGGATCCCACTAAGCCCGAGTCAGTGTTACAGAAAACTTCGCCAACTACCGATCTAGCGGTCCTCTTGCATCTGTCCAGTGAACTCTCTACCCAAGCTAACCTACTGGCATCTCACCAACAACAACTTTGCTGACTCCCCACACTAACGTAAGAGTTAGTGAAATCCGTGTGGAGTCTCCATCAGCCTGCACCTGAATCCACTTCCACAATGCCTCAAGCGAGTCAGGTACCAGTCTTAATGCCTCATAGTACAGTGACTGCTAATCCACGTTTAGCCTTTCCAGAAAAATTTGATGGCACGCCAATCAAGTGTAAAGGCTTCCTTATGCAATGTTCTATGTTCCTGGCTCAACAGCCCTCGTTATACCTGTCTGATGATAGTAAGATCTCTCTTGTGTGTTCTCTGCTCACAGGTAAGGTGTTGGAATGGGCAACAGCTGTCTGGGCCAATCAAGGACTAAACCGCACCGCTTTCAATGAATTTGTTCAAAGTCTGAGAGAGGTGTTCAAATATTCTGAGGGAGGAAAGAGTTCTGGTGAGTAACTGATTGCACTTCGTCAGGGTATAAATACTGTAGCTGAATTCGCTATGTCTTTTCGCACTCTCGCTGCGCAGACTGTGTGGGTGGAGGACACACTAAAACTGCTGTTTCGACAAGGATTAAACATTGACGTGCAATCTGAGCTGGTCTGCCATGATGAAGGCAGAACCCTGTCAATACGAATAGCGAGGTCGATGAATTGGTCCAATCTCATTCGCTCCAGGAGATCAAATCATCAACCCAGTGATGTCGCTGAACCCATGTAGGTTGGTCGAACTCATCTCACCGCAGAGGAGCGTGAACGCTGCATCAGGAACCATCTCTGTTTATATTGCGGCCAAACGGGTCATTTAAGAGCTGACTGTCTGACACGACCCCCTCAAACACAATCGCAGGGTAAGTGTGTTGATTCCCTCTATCCAAACCACTGCTTGTATTGAAGTGCCAATAAAATTAACGTTGCTGACAGATACCATCATCACTAAAGCCTTGTTAGATTCACGGGCAGCGGGCAACTTTATTGATTAAAATTTAGCCAGACAGCATAAGATGCCACTCATTCCTTGCGACTCTCCTTTGGCAGTGGCAGCGCTAGATGGGCGTCCCCTGGGGAATGGCCAGGTTCTGTACACCACCACTGACCTCATTCTGCAAGTTGGAATTTTAAACACTGAAACAACACGCCTCTTTATCGTCCACTCTCCACACCATCCAGTTATCCTCGGATTACCCTGGCTGCAGGACAATAACCTGCAAATTTCATGATGGATCATGTGATGAGATCCCAGCTGCTCGTTCAAGTGCCTCAAACCAATCATCCTTATGTCTGTGAGTACCACTATGGTGACTAACGAGTTCAACATGGCACCATATTTACCAGGGGTGTCAAACTCAGTTCCTGGAGTGCTGCATCCCTGCAGAGTTTAGTGCCAGCCTTGCTCCAAAATGCCTCCTTGTAATCTTAAACTCCTGAAGACATTGATTAGCTGCTTCAGGTGTGTTTAATTAGGGTTGGAGCTAAACTCTGCTGGACTGTGGCCCTCCAGGAACCGAGTCTGACACCCCTGCCATATACCTTCTGAAGATGCTGATTTGTTTCGAAGCCTTCGGTAAAACCAAAGCCTCGCAAATACCACCGCATCGATCTAGTGACTGTGCCATTGATCTGTTACCTGGTCCTCTCCTCCCAGAGGCAGAATCTTTCCCCTGTCAGAACCTGAGGCTAAAGCCATGAAATCGTACATTGAAGAACTGGCCAAGGGTTTTATTCGCCCATCCACTTCACTGGCAGCAGCAGGATTCTTCTTCGTGGGAAAGAAAGATGGGGGCCTTCGTCCTTGTACTGATTATCGTGGTCTAAATGATATAATGGTTAAATTCAGATATCCCTTACCCCTGGTTCCCACAGCTTTGGAACAACTAAGAACTGCTATTTCTACGCTGTACGCGCAGCGTAGATCAAGCTCAATCGCATTCGAGAGGGGGATGAGTGGAAAACTGCCTTTTCTACCAGCAGCGGGCACTATGAATATCTCGTTATGCCATTCGTACGGTCCAATAGACCATCTGTGTTCCAGTCTTTCATAAATGACATATACAGAGACATGCTTAACCAAGGCTTAATTCTGTATATATAGATGACATCCTGATTTATTCAGACACCCTGGAGGAACACATCAAGCAGGTCCGGGCAGTTCTGAAGCATCTCATGGAACAACAATTGTATGCCAAAGCAGAGAAATGTGAATTCCACCAAACTTCAATTTCCTTCCTCCATAATATCGTCAGTCCAGAAGGGGTGTCTATGGACGAGGGCAAGGTAAGAGCGGTTCTAAACTGGCCTCAACCCACTACTCTAGAGGAACTACAACGATTCTTAGGATTTGCTCATTTTTACAGAAGATTCATTCGAAACTTCAGCACTGTCACCGCTCCACTCACCGCCATGACAAAGGAAGGTAAAACCAAGCTTCGCTGGTCTTCTGATGCCATCCAAGCCTTTAATGAATTGAAAAGTCGCTTCACTTCTGTTCCTATTCTGCATCATCCTGATCCCAACGTACCTTTCGTGGTTGAAGTAGACACATCAAACACTGGTATTGGCACTATCCTCTCAACGCCAAGGTAATCCTCTTAAGCTTTTCCCTTGTGCGTACTACTCCTCCTGTAAACTCTCCTCTGCTGAACAGAATTATGATGTGGGCAATCGTGAACTGTTAGCCATGAAAGCAGCATTTTAAGTATGGCAACACTGGCTGGAGGGAGCCAGACATCAATTTCTGGTATTAACCAATCATCGCAACCTCGATGATTGCCAAAAGACTAAACCCCAGACAAGCCAGATGGGCACTATTTTTCACTCGTTTCAACTTTCCAATCACTTATCATCCAGGATCAAAGAACATCATCAAAGCCGACTCACTATCCCGTCAATTTGACTCCACTCCTCAGAATCCCTCTCCAGAACCCATCATCTCCTCTTCTTTGATCCTAGCTCCGGTCCAGTGGGACATCATGTCCGAAATCTCCCAGGCACATGCACAGTACCTGGCCCCACCAGAATGTCCGCCCAACCGAACATTTGTGCCACCTACTTTACGAGAAAAGGTAATCTGCTGGGTGCACTCCTCCACAAGCTCTGGCCATCCAGGCATTACCACCACAGTATGATTGTTAAGAAATCGGTTCTGGTGGGAGACATAACAGGCAGACACCAGTACATTCTTGAATGCTTGTCACACCTGCGCCACAGCAAAAAACCCCAGGCAACTACCGGCAGGGTTGTTACAACCTCTACCCATTCCACAATGACCTTGGTCCCACATCTCCATTTATTTTGTCACCGATCTACCCATCTCCCAAGGTAACACCACCATATTAACTGTCATTGATCATTTTTCTAAGGCATGTCAACTAATACCTCTGGCTAAGCTTCCATCAGCCTTTGAAACCGCAGAACATCTTTTCCATTATGTGTTCCGCTACTATGGTCTTCCTGAAGACATTGACTCTGACCGGGGCCCTCAGTTTACATCAAGGGTTTGGACCGCTTGCTTTTGACTAAATGTCAATATAAGTCTCACTTCAGGTTATCACCCCCAGTCTAATGGCCAGACGGAACATCTGAATCAAGAACTCGCCAAATTCCTTTGCATGTACTGTCAACCGAATCAAGCCGACTGGAGCCGTTTTCTTCCCTGGGCAGAATATGTGCAGAACTCAATCCTCAAACCCTCCACAAACTTGATGCCATTTCAGTGTGTTCTGGGGTTCCAACCCCCTCTATTTCCATGGTCTGGGGAGAGGTCCTGGGTCATATCCTCGACCCCAATCTCATCACAGAATTTCATAGGACTCACCTGGAGAAACCGGCCCCTCGACCTCGAGGAAGACCCCGACATCAGATGTGCTCTCGTGTCAGGAGCTGCTTGCGGGAGGGGGGGGGCTCTGTCATGAACGCTGGTGAAGATTCCTCAATCGACCACCAGAGGTCTCGCTCACCTGAATAATAACATTGAACTACATTTCCCAAGTGCCCACATGCCTGGTCTGATTACCCTACACCTGCCTATATAGACTATTTAAGCCTGATGTGTGTGTTCATTCATTGCAACGCCTTGTTTGCCCCAGCTACATTTCTGAGCATTATTACTTACTCTGTTGATCTACACGTGTTTGACTCTGCTTTGGATTTACCTTGAACGATTCTCTACTGCCTGCCTATTACTGTGTTTGCCTGGACTATCTCTATTGCCGTTTAGCTGCCTGCCCCGATCCTTTGCCTGTTTGACTACGTTACTGCCCTGTCTCTGATATTGTTGGTTGCCCTGGTTATTTTACCCACGCCTGTTTGTACTCTGAACTTGTTGTGTTAATAAACCGCACGTGGATCCTACTCAGCCTGAGTCAGTGTTACAGGGAGTAACGCAATACATGTAACAGGAATACGTATTTAAAATACAAAATATAAGTAACTGTATTCCACTACAGTTACAATTTAAATCATTGGTATTTAGAATAGTTACATTCAAAAAGTATTTTGATTACTGAAGAGATTGCTTTTCATTTTATTGTCATTTGTTTCATTTTTAATATTTAGTCCTTTCAGATGGGAAAATGTATACATATAAATTATGCGATCCAAAGTGCATTTGAACAGCGGTGAAACACTTTCTTATGCGTTACATTCATACGAGCAGACAGAGAAGTTTGAAGTTTGGAGCACAAGAAATAGAAATAAACCTTGTGTAAACTGTCAGCTTTACGCTAACCTAAAATGCTATTTCTAGCCACTTTACATGCACGATTTTTGTGTGTGTGTGTGTGTGTGTGTGTGTGTGTGTGTGTGTGTGTGTGTGTGTGTTCTAAAATATATTAAATAACTTGAATGAATTGAGGCAAGTTTGCTGCAAATTTGCCATGAACTCTCAATTTTAGTAAGGTATGGGGTCTTAATTGATTAAAATGATGTAATTCACATAAACGGATGAGAGTTTATTTTAAATGGTTAGGAAATATGCCCTCATAAATGTCAAAAAGGCTCCAGATATTCAAAACCAGGTGCAAATATTACTCAAAGTAATATAATTTCTGACACTAAGAAGCCAAAACTAGTAGTTCATCCAACAAAAAAAAAGTAGCCCCACCTTAGAAGAATTACTTAGAAAGCTTTAAAGATTAAATAAGTTTTATAATTTATTATTATTATTTTTTTTACATAATTCATGTACTGTATGTGCTTTAACAAAAATACAGACTTCACATTTCTGCATTTAAACCTTCTGGTACACTTGCCCCATTGACTTCCATTGTAAATTAATTACTGTAAACACAATTTTTGTTTGTTTTTACAAACTAAGGGACGAGTCAAAATTATTATCTGTGGTAATAAATATTCCACAGATGCTGTCGATTGAGCTTGACTTGTACTGAACCTGGAATATTCCTTTAAACTAGGGCTTTGACATTTATGAAATTTGGCTGTCGATTAATTGTCAAACAAATAATTGTGGTTATGATAATTAACTGTCTGTTCTAGGGCTCTCACGATTGACGATTATGACAATTATGTAGATTAATTTTCCATTTTAGGGCTTTCATGATTAGTTGTCATAAAAATGACCATACTTTGTCATAGGTGTATGTGTGCTTCATAAACCTTAATAAGTCACTTACCTGTATTCATATTTAACTTTTACGTTATGGCTTTAAAAAACTTTTGAATGATATTAAAAATAATATTTAAAATACCTAAATATTTCAAAATACTTGTCTGTATTTATATCTGTCTCTCTTTTTGGTCTTGTCCATTTTGCTTTTACACTGTTGTTATTGGAACCCAGCAAACCTGAATAGCTTTTATATTATATTATATAAACGTGCAATTGTAAAATATTTCTATCCTAAATTTTACACTTTTACACATAACTTTAAGGCTCTCTGATTAAACCAATGAGTCCTTATTTCACATGTA
This sequence comes from Myxocyprinus asiaticus, assembly GCF_019703515.2. Classification (NCBI taxonomy): domain Eukaryota; kingdom Metazoa; phylum Chordata; class Actinopteri; order Cypriniformes; family Catostomidae; genus Myxocyprinus; species Myxocyprinus asiaticus. The sequence continues at coordinate 4,755,276 of NC_059388.1, forward strand.
GAAAGACCTTTAAGGTTCTCTGTATCTTCGCTGCATGTAATTAACACTGCGTGTATGAAACCACAACGACATATAACATTTTCCATTACACGATCGTTAAATTAGAGTGAAACCAGAGCGCTTTGCATTCACTTAAATCTTCATTTATATTTTCGAAGGAGTTTTGTGCGAACCTCCGCAGACAGCGTTCACGGTGCTTCAAGTCCGGTTCAGAAGCGGTTAATCTTAACGTGCTCTTACGGAGCTGCGGCTAAGTGAGACGGTCGAAGTTCAATTGTAAAAGACACTCAAACCTGCCATTCACTCCCTTATTTGGACAGTAAGATATGATTGGAATTTAAACTGCACAATAATCGCGGTTATCTCAAATAAATACATATCTCCATAAGCGATATGAAAGATGAGATGGGTAAGAAACAGATCAATATTTAAGTCCTTTTTTTACTATTAATCTCCACTTTCACATTCTTCTTCTTTTGTTTTTGACGATTCACATTCTTTCGCCACCTACTGGGCAGGGAGGTGAATTTATAGAAAAAAGGATTAAATATGTATCTGTTTCTCACTCATAATATAGTTTCTGAAGATATGGATTTAACCATTGGGGTTGTATGGATTACTTTTATGCTGCCTTTATATGCCTTTTGGATCTTCAAAGTTCTGGCCTCCATTCAATTGCACTGTGAGGACCAGAGCTGAAATATTCTTCTAAAAATCAGTTCAGCAGAAGAAAGTCATACACATCTGGGATGGCACGAGGGTGAGTAAAAGATGAGAGAATTTTAACTATCCTTTTAAGTTTATTAGAGACGTGCCTCTTACTCAAGCTTTGCCTTTTTTTTTTTTTTTCTGAGCAGTGACCTGTAGTTTGAAACAGGCAGCTTGCAAGGAAAAGCAAAGCAGCACAGTAATGGGTCATCCAGTGCAGTATAAATCTTCCGTCAGGCCTAAGGAGCAACAGACCAACAGAGGTTCACCACTACAATGAGTCACATAGCAACCAGAATTTACCGCTTCGTCAAGCTTCTGGAAACCCGGCGAGCGTTTAATTCGGGGCCAATCACGCAGTCCGGCTGGGCAGGTCATCATCTGCTGCTTCAGAGAGAACAATGTTCTACCGCACAAATAAACACAGCTCCAATCTCATCCTGAAGAGTGCACACAACCAAAAACACACACATATACACGGTGACATGGAATGGAAAACACAGAAATGTTTAGCCATTAAAGGGATATTTCATCCATAAATAAAAATTCTCCCATGTTGTTATTCCAAAAAGCCTTACAGTTTTGGAACTTTCATTTTTGGATGAATTATCCCTTTAATTCCAACAGACTGGCCCCCAAGCAACATTTTCATACTCTCATTTTATTCAACATACTATAATGCATTCTGCTACTAATAGGTCCAACAGCCAGTGAATGCAAGTCTACTTCCACTGCTGACCTCTGAGTGAGACCTTGCTTCTAAAAATGGAAAGGAAATGATTTCTCAAGAAGTGTGTGATATCTTTCATCATTGTCTGGGGACAAATAGCTGGCAATGTCATGGTATTCTACTAAAGCAATTTGCTGCCCATCAAAAAAAGTTGGAAATTTCAAGAATAATGCCACAGTACACTTTCCAAACTCCCACATTCAAACAAGTATAAATATGTAAATAAATACATAGAGCTACAAAATCAAAATTAGGACACACTAGTTAAAATAAATTCATCTCAGGCAATCAAACTGTCAGAAACAGACATGTTAAACAACGATAATTTGTTAATTTGATAATTTGTTGTTATGTTGTTGTGGACACTTTAAAATACAGTGAAAAAAATCTAGATAACCTATTTGCCAAATTGTTTCGATTTTTCTGAACACATCATAGCTTCATTTCCATCCATGATCAAGATTCACAACCAGGGACCAAAATTAATACTTGCCAGGTGCCAAATGCAAGTAATTATAAGCTGGTTTACTAACAGAGCCCATTGTCCCACTTCTATACAAGTCTGAAGTGTGAAAATATTTTAGGACATACCGTAATGACCACTAGATTTCAGATTTATTATCAATATATATTTATTAAATGTTTCATTATTTTATTATTTTATTTGTGTATTTAACCGTTCATTTAGTTTCTAAATGTTATTTTCAAAGTTACTTTCTTTGTGATCTTGTAAATTAAAATGCAAATTACCTGTTTAGAAAAGCAATTAAACTTGTCATTATGAACAAAAATAAAGTTTGTTTATCTTACATTTTGTAATGTACATTATACAATACCGCAATAATGCCTTTACACAGTATACCATATAATAAAAGCTTCAGCAATTACCACAATATGGAAATTTGATACCAGCACATGCCTAGTTTGAAATGGTGCAAATTACACTCACAGACACATTTGTACACACACACAATTGCAAACGTACTGTATTTGCACACTCACAAATTTAAGTAGGTGTCAGGCTCCAAAGGACCAAAAAAAAAAAAAAAAAAAAAACACACCATAAAACACGCACATATGTGGTTTATTCCAAGTCTTTTGAAGAAAATCAGAAGCCGTTATTCAGTGAAAATCTTCGCCTCCACCACATCTCATAAATCTGTGTCTCTGCATATTCAAACACGTCACAATCGTTATGAGACATGCGAGAATCAACGATGTTTTGTGTTATTGCTGTCACAACAGTCGTCACATTTTTGCGCACCATTTTTCAATACATAAAGCATGAATGAGATTTGACAGCTACACCATATGGCATGATTTTTTGTGAATGACAACTTTTAATAACAATTTTGGTCTGTTCCTCACACAAAGCTACTGTATCATATGACTTATCATATGATTTTTATTTTATTTTATGAAATGTCAAGCAGAAAACATCCCTATAACCTTTCAGATACCACTGAAATAGGTGCAATGAAATATCACACCTGTCTCTGTAACAGCCCTAGGCTCGGTAAACAGCGGGGTAAAATATGTCCACAGGCCGAAGTCAGATAATTTGTTTAGCCAATCAGAAGACTTTCTAACTAGGGCTGGGCGATAAAGGATACTGAAAAATGCATTTTCGATATCAATAATAAACTTTTGAGTAATTTTCGATATTTAGCCTATGTTCTGTATCTAGACAATCAGATCAGGTACGTCTCGCTAAAAAGCAAGCGGTTCGACAAAGTTATACACACAACAGGCTAACAGAATCAAAGTCATGAAATCAGCCTGTTAGGAAATAATAGCAGGCTAGAAGCTACATAGCCCTACTGTCACAGAAAACAGTAGCCGCTAGCTGGCTAATGTGATAGCATTGTGTGTACAAGACAGCTCTTAAAAAAAAAAAATTCTAAATCTAAACAAATCTATGCAAATGAGCATTTGATTTGCCGCAAATGTTTGCCAGAAGTTTGCAGACCTTCACTGGTAGTGGTGAACCTCCAGCAAACCTTTGGCAACAATGGACAATTTGCAGCAAGTTTGCCGCAAAGCTCATTTGCATGTGTTGCAAAGGTAGCTTTAAAGTATACTCAGTAAATTTTCTCCCACATTGACGGTATGAAATATATATTGGGATAAATATCAATATCAAACAGTATGAAAAAATAAAATATTATGATCATATTTTTGGCCATATCGCCCAGCCCTAGTGTGCACATGTCTTTGGAGTGTGACATTTTTGAAAAAGGGAGCGTGGCTAATTCAACAGCTGATCTGGTGGAAGTTCCAGAACGGCTAAAATCGCTTACAGCACCTTTTAGAAGACTTGGAATATATCGCACAAGTCATATGGACTTCTTTTATGATGCTTTTTTTTTTGTCATTTTTGAAGCTTAAAATCCCCTGGTTAATGTATGTTATATGGAAAGGAGCAGTTTGGACATTTTAAAAAATATCTCCTGTTGTGTTTCACAGAAGAAAGAAAATCATACAGAATTGAGATGACATGAGGTTAAGTAAATGATGACAGAACCATCACTAAGTTCAAAACAAATCCCTAACTGGGCTGCACTCAACCTAAGTGAACCTGTGAATGAACTTTCTGATGTTAGGTTATTCCCTGAACAAATCATGTAAAAAATTAAGTTTTCAGATAATCTAAGGGCTCTGGGTTGTGGAGCATAAATATTGAGAAATCTACCTCAGGAGAGGCTGGACACAGCTGGTTCTTCGGCTGCACTCCTGCCCTTCCAGATCAGTCACACAGTAAATGAGACCCAGGAACCCCTTCTGAGCAAGAGCTTATTACACACGTCCCTTAATGAGCATGTATTAATGATGTTAGACATGAGAGTCACAAACTGACAGACTGGAAGTAAAACTATCTCAGTGACTTAAGAATAATGAGTAGGACATGAATATGTGGGAAAAGTCCTGACACAAGTGGGCCAAAAGTGCTGTTTTAGGACAGGCTGGTCCTCCGTATGTATAAAACTATTCAAAAGACAAACTTCTTAAGTGCTCTAAAAGGAATGTTCTGGGTTCAATACAACGTAGCAGTGTTCTGCACACATTCCCTGTATGGGCCACCTGTGTCCTTGAATTGGGCAAGCCTGGGCAGATAGAAGGGAGGATGGAACTGTATGAACTTGAAGTCTTTGTGTTGTGGTCCCAGAGTGTCCTTCAATGAGTAACCCTATGCTTGTTTTTTATAAAGTACAAAGCAACTTTTATTTCTGATTCTGCTATTATGCTTATCACGTATTTCTGTTATACTGTCATCTTTAAGTTTCTAGAATGTTCTTTGTTAGGTTTGCTCATCTTCTGCAGGTGTCTCATGGCTATAAATGTCTGTGTTTATAACTACTAAGTTGTCTTTGGCATAGACCTGGCTGTGCTGGATGCATCTCCATAACACTCAATAAAGCTCTCATGCATAATTGGTCTCGTCTTTGTCTCTGGCCATCCTACAACAGCTGGTGTCAGAAAAGTGGGATATTACAAACAGCCATTGATCCCCATGACAGACCAGAGCCTAGATATTGCCCCTTGGAAGCCTTGATAGATGATACAACGTTACCGCTGATAATTTGAAGACCGCAGTTTTAAGGTTTTTCAATTACTCTGAGGATGTCTACTAGTCCCGCATTGCCAACCTCCAAAGACGAGGCCCGGACATTCCACCCGAAGATCGGGTGGATCGAACCAGAAACACTGGGATTGTCCAGTGAGACCTAACGTCTATTTCGAGCTCCTCCTGTGACTGGAACAACCATCCTTGCCAGACTCGTTGAGATAGAGGCCTGAGAAGATTAGGCACCTGGTTATCCTGCGGACAAAATTCCAAGTTCTATATATATTAACAGAACCAGCCTACTATTTGGGGAACTATCATCAAGTTTATGTAGGATGCATTTATATTCATTTTGTATAAATAGGCTATCAAATGATCAGCGATGCAAACTCATCAGGGGTGAAAAAGGTGACAAAGATGCGAACTCCCTAGTGGGGTCCGGGGTCATGCCAAATCCAAAAGTAAATTGTTTGATTACGTCGTGGTTATGACAGTATTAGCCTTGCTAATATTATCTTAGCATAAAGAAAATGGATCCATCAGGGGCTAATGTTAATGTTAAGTTGGCACTTTGGAAAGAGGAGCTCAACTTATGTTGTAATCATCAGCAAAATGGTAATGTTAGTAACATTAAACGAGTAGTCCCAGAGCCCTAACGTCAGTAACGTTATACAAGTGTTTAGAATAACAAGTACACTAGCTAACGTTAGACTCCATGGAAAAACATTAACACCTAATGTTACATCCAAATTGTGATGGCTAGCGTTCGCTAAATCACAACAACTCAACCTTATCAGGCTAATTAACAGTCCTAAGTTGACATATTGTCGTATAATATGACGATATGATATATTATTTTATTTTATTAATTTTTTTATTTCTACTCCTTATCTATATATATATATATATATATATATATATATATATATATATATATATATATATATATAATTTTATCGTAAACTGTAAAACTGTGGGGAGAAAAGACGTACCAAGAATTTCACTACATGTTGTACTGTGTATGGTTATGTATGTGACCAATAAAATTTGAAACTTGAAATATAAGCCAATTAAGGTTATCATAAAGTAAGAATCTCTTACAATAGCGTTAAGGCATGCGGGCAGTCAAAAACTGACCTCCCAGAGACGGCCCTCTTCGGTCTTCACTCCTCTCAGGTGCGTTGCATGTGCCAAGCAGAACTAACTCAGAAGGTGTGGTTCTCATTTCATTCCATGTGACTCTGTCCTCACAGACCCCGACCCCTTTTTCAAAAACGTTATCGGATCTACACAAATCACACAAATGACCTATTTTGGATTTAAAACGGCAATTTTTGCCGAAAGGTTTGCATCCCTGAATGATAGTGAAAAAACGTAATTTGCTGTGTATGAATGCAATTACACAGTATGGATGAACCAATTACCTGTAGCATATGTTTGTCGCTTAAAGTCTGCAATCTCTGCTTTTGACTGAGACTGAAGCGTTTCTCACAATCTTCAACATTTTGCAAAATCAAAGGAAATGCCACATTAATGTGGAAACACATTTGTTCCCATGTTTCCTTTTTTTACTTTAACGTTGATGCCTACTTCAAATTTCCTTTTAATAAGTGAAGTGTTTCCATATAAATTGAGCAAGAAGCAACAACCTTCATTTGTCTTTAATTTGGTGTGGGTTCTGTATTATCCATATTATCAATAGCTATTTTATTCTTGCAGTCTTTTTAAAAGCTGGTTTATAAATAAATAAATATAAAAATATACACTTCCCGCTCGCTGTCTATAATGCATTTCCCAAATAATAGCGGATCTCTGTCTACCAATCACTTTGGGCCATTTAAGAGAGCACGTTCATAAAACATGATGTCATCCATATAATCAACTTCGCCCAACTCTTACCTTAAGATGCCCTGAGTAAAACTTGCTCTTGGCAGTTTAGTGAATAGGTTTTACACAGAAACTGTTAGCTAGGAACTCTTTGGAGAACACAAATTGATGAGATAAAAATCTTTGTGAATACGGGACCAAGACAACAGTCCATTTACCCTTTTCATTGCTCCTAAAACATCATATATTCTGACAACTGCAGAGTGGCATGAAGAAACATTCACACAGTAACTCAAACACTACAGCCCCCAATTCCCAGCATGCCTCTGATGACATGGCCGAATTTTTAAATGTCAATAAAAAAATGTTTTGACTTATAGTGGCAAGAAAATGTATGTGAACCCTTTGGAATTAACTGGTTTTCAGCATTAACTGGTCATAAAATGTGATCTCATCTTCATCAAAGTCACAAGTATAGACAAAGTGCTTAAGCTAACAACACACAAACAATTATAATATTTCATGTCTTTATTGAACACATACCATTAAACATTCACAGTGTTGTGGAAAAAGTAAGTGAACTCTAGGATTTAATAACTGTCCGATCCTTCTTTTGGCAGCTATAAACTCAACCAAGAGTTTCTGGTAGCTGCGGATTAGACCTGCACAACATTCAGAAGGAATTTTGAACCATTTTTCCTTACAGAACTGCTTCAGTTCAGCCATAATTTCAGGATGTCTAGTGTGAACGGCTCTCTTGAGGTCATTGCACAGCATATCTACTGGGTTAAGGTCTGGGCTCTGACTGGGCCACTCCAAAAGGTGGATTTTCTTTTTTTGAAGCCATTCTGTAGTGGATTTACTTCGATGTTTAGGGTCCTGATGCATCACTCAACTTCTACTGAGCTTCAGCTGGTGCACAGCAACCCTGATATTATCCTGTAGGATATCTTGATTAACTTGGGAATTCATTTTTCCCTCGATGATGGCAAGCGGTCCAGGCTCCGAAGCAGCAAAGCAGCCCCAAATCATGATGTTCCCTCCACCGTACTTCACCGTTGGGATGATGTTTTCATGTTGGTATGCAGTGCCCTTTTTACACCATATGTAGTGCTGCGTGTTCTTCCCAAACAATTAAACTATAGTTTAATCTGTCCACAAAACATTTTCCCAGTAGCATTGTGGAGTGTCAAGGTGGTCTTTGGCAAACTTCAGGCATGCAGCAATGTTTCTGTTGGAAAGCATGGACACCATGACTTTTTAATTTTTTTCCGTATAGTAGACTCATGAACAAAGATGTTAACCAGTTCCAATGACTTCTTCAAGTATTAAGCTTTCACTCTAGGATTCTTTTTTACCTAATTGAGCATTTTGCGGTCTGCCCTTTTAGTCATCTTGGCTGGACGGCCACTTCTAGGGAGAGTAGCCACAGTACTAAATGGTCTCCATTTATAGACAATTTGTCTAACTGTTGACAGATGAATATCTAAGCTCTTCAAGATAACTTTGTAACCCTTTCCAGCTTTATGCAAAGCAACAATTCTTGATCATAGGTGTTCTGAGATCTCCTTTTTGCAAGGCATGGTCCATATCAGCAGATGCTTCTTGTGAATAGTAAACTCAAAATGTTTGAGTTCTTTTTATAAGTCAAAGTAGCTCTAACCCACACCTCCAATCTCGTTTTTATTAACTGGATGCCAAGTTTGCCAACTCCTGACTCTAATTAGCGTATTTTGTCGTCTTTAGCCTAGGGATTCACTTACTTTTTCCACAGCACTGTTAATGTTTAACGGGATGTGTTCAATAAAGACATGAAAGATTATAATTGTTTGTGTGTTGTTAGCTTAAGCATATTATGCTTTGTCTATACTTGTGACTTTAATGAAGATGAGATAAAATTTTATGAGCAATTAATGCAGAAAACCAGCTAATAATTAGTACTTTTTACAAATTTCCATTTAATTACTTTTTCTTGCCACTGTACTATTGCAGTGGGGAAAAATACTCCACCGAAATCGCAAAATTTGATCCATTAAAACACAGCCCGGTGCATCAAAAGAAATGAAAACCGTTTGTAAAACTGGTATGGTAATTAAATCCTTATGAAGAAGAAAATTAACTGTTGTTCTACTATTGCTAAGTTTGTCATGCACTGTAAGATTACTGTCAAGCAGTATACCCCATCAGACATTTTTGCATCAAGTAAAATGTGTTTACCTTTCCCTGTAGCACTACTGATAGCGTGTTTGGCTCGCAATCTCCCCAACATGGGTTCCGGTCCCATGTAAACCAGAAAGTAATTGCGTTCATGTAAAAAATGGTGAGTGCGATTAAGATGTAATTTTTTGCTCTAAAATTATATTTTTATTCCACTGATGGTTAGGTGTAGGGTTGGGGTTTGGTTAAGGTGTAGGTTTAATAAAGTATACAACTGTCTTTTGGCACCACCTTGTGGACATTTCACTTCCACAACACATTCAACTCCAGCCACTGGGGGCAGTGGTTTAAATTTCAGTAAACACAGACCGATTTCAACAGCAGAACATTCAACCTCTTAATGCAGAATGCACATTAAAATCAACCTGGACTCTTTGGTGTATAAAGTTGTTTCATTGACAAGTCAGGCCTAATACACACATTACATTATTGAAAACTGAGATGTCCTGTGTTTGCCAAAAAGGAAGGAATTCTGTGAAGAAATTTCCCCTGCTGTGTGAAATGAGGCTGAAGAGTGGCAGTTCTGTTGACCAATCAATCTCATCAGTCAAAAGGGGATTCTTATATGTCTGAGAGAGCTTTGCTAAAGCCGTAAACAAAGGGACAAACATGCTTTCATGCCTCTGGAGTAACAACCAGGTTAATTTACAATTTAATTACATTCTGTTACTGATTATTCAATACAAGAGAAAAGGCCTCTCTTTAATGTGTAATACCCACTCTGACTCTTGTTCTTTTACGAAACAGTATAATCCGGTGCTATTGTTGCAAACTCTAGTGTGTATAATTACACTGAGTTGATAATAAATACATGGTATTATAAAGGATTACTGCTATTATAGTAGTAGCCCGTGACAGGGAGGAGGGCGTGATGCTGCACACCTGGCCCCTAATCAAGCTAATCAAGCCCTCGAGAGGGATAAAGGCGACCAGAGGTGGCAGTTCCAGAGAGAGACAGTTACGGGCAGCTGCCCGACACCTGTGTGTGTTTGTCTTTTTGCTTAAATTTACAGTGCATCCGGAAAGTATTCACTTTTTCCACATTTTGTTATTTTACAGCCTTATTCCAAAATGGATTAAATTCATTATTTTCCTCAAAATTCTACAAACAATACCCCATAATGACAACGTGAAAGAAGTTTGTTTGAAATTTTGCAAATTTATTAAAAATAAAAAACAAAAAACAAATCACATGTACATAAGTATTCACAGCCTTTGCTCAATACTTTGTTGAAGCACCTTTGGCACCAATTACAGCCTCAAGTCTTTTTGAGTAAGATGCTACAAGCTTGGCACACCTATTTTTGGGCAGTTTCTCCCATTCTTCTTTGCAGGACCTCTCAAGCTCCATCAGGTTGGATGGGGAGCGTCAGTGCACAGCAATTTTCAGATCTCTCCAGAGATGTTCAATCGGGTTCAAGTCTGGGCTCTGGCTGGGCCACTCAAGGACATTCACAGAGTTGTCCCGGAGCCACTCCTTTGTTATATTAGCTGTGTGCTTATGGTGGTTGTCCTGTTGGAAGATGAACCTTCACCCCAGTCTGAGGTCCAGAGCGCTCTGGAGCAGGTTTTCATCAAGGATGTCTTCTGTACATTGCTGCATTCATCTTTCCCTCGATCCTGACTAGTCTCCCAGTTCCTTCCGCTGAAAAACATCCCCACAGCATGATGCTGCCACCACCATGCTTCACTGTAGGGATGGTATTGGCCAGGTGATGAGCGGTGCCTGGTTTCCTCCAGACATGACGCTTGCCATTCAGGCCAAAGAGTTCAATCTTTGTTTCTCATGGTCTGAGAGTCCTTCAGGTGCCTTTTGGCAAACTCCAGGTGGGCTGTCATGTGCCTTTTCCTGAGGAGTGGCTTCCGTCTGGCCACTCTACCATACAGGCCTGATTGGTGGAGTGCTGCAGAGATGGTTGTTCTTCTGGAAGGTTCTCCTCTCTCCACAGAGAAATGCTGGAGCTCTGTCAGAGTGACCACTGGGTTCTTGGTCACCTCCCTGACTAAGGCCCTTCTCCCCTGATTGCTCAGTTTGGCCAGGCGGCCAGCTCTAGGAAGAGTCCTGGTGGTTCCAAACTTCTTCCATTTAAGGATGATGGAGGCCACTGTGCTGATTGGGACCTTCAATGCTGCAGAATTTGTTCTGTACCCTTCCCCAGATCTGTGCCTCGATACAATCCTGTCTCGGAGGTCTACAGAAAATTCCTTGGACTTCATGGCTTGGTTTGTGCTCTGACATGCACTGTTAACTGTGGGACCTCATATAGACAGGTGTGTGCCTTTCCAAATCATGTCCAATCAACTGAATTTACCACAGGTGGACTCCAATCAAGTTGTAGAAACATTTCAAGGATGATCAGTGGAAACAGGATGCACCTGAGCTCAATTTTGAGTGTCATGGTAAAGGCTGTGAATACTTATGTACATGTGATTTTTTTCATTTTTTATTTTTAATACATTTGCAAAGATTTCAAACAAACTTCTTTCACGTTGTCATTATGGGGTATTGTTTGTAGAATTTTGAGGAAAATAATTTATTTAATCCATTTTGGAATAAGGCTGTAACATAACAAAATGTGGAAAAAGTGAAGCGCTGTGAATACTTTCCGGATGCACTGTATTATTAAAATATTATTTATATTGGTAAGCAAGTTCTCGCCTCCTCCTTTCCATTGAACTACGTTACATTGGTGCTGAAACCCAGGAAGGAGGAGGGATGCAACATAGTAGAGTCCACGCCACTACCATCCACCCCAACGGAGCAGCCGCGGCCATCCGCCGGGGGACGGAGGAGCCCGGCCGCCTGAGAGCGGAGGAACGGCCGCCAACCGCGAGGGGAGGAGGGGCTCCTAGCCAACTGCCTGGAGCAGTCAGGGCCGCTGCCAGGGGTGGAGGAGACCCCTATAAGCCGCTAAAACGCGGCGGGGAGGGGCTCCTGGCTGACCGCCAGGAGCGGAAGAACCGCTACCAGGGGTGGAGGAGATCCCTTCCATCCACCGAAAACGCGGAGGGGTGTTCCATCTGCCAGGGGCCGGAGGACTGCCTCTGATCCACCCGGGGAGGTGAAGCTGTCGTCCACTAGAGGGTGGAGGAGTAGCCAAGGACCAGGCTACGGCGTATCGGAGAACTGGCGAGTAATTTATTTATTTTTTTCACTCTCTCTCCTCTTTCTCTCCCGCTGTCACTCCGTGTTGGCCTTTCCCTATTGTTTTTGTTGTTGTTGTTGTTGTTGTTGTTGTTTCCCTCCCCTTGTCACCCTCCCAGGTCCGAAGAGGTGGGGATGACCTGCCGGCAGGGAAAGGAGGGGGGATGTACGTCATGCCAGGGGCTCCCCGGCCTGAAGGAACGGAGGGATGAGTGTGGCAGGGAGGAGGGCAGGGTCTTTTTACATAAGTTTATTATTAAAATATTATTTATATTGTTAAGCCGCTTCTCGCCTCCTCCTTTCCACTGAACTGCGTTACATAGCCTTTATTTACCAGTTTAAACTCTTTACTCTTAAAAAAAAAAAAGAAAAGCTCTAAGCACCTTAAACTATGTTCCAGTTTCAATACAAAAACAAATGTCAGTAATTCACTTATAATGGAAGACTGTAGGGCAAGAAAGGTTAAAAAGATTAAATATAAAACTTACATTTTTGAATTAAAAGAATTAATAAAAGTGCTTTAACAAAAATACGTTTTTTTTTTTTTGCTGTAGATCATTTGTTTAGTAGTGGGACTACTCTTCTAGGCAGATTAATTTCTGGTTATGCATTACAGACATAAGTAAGTTTATTTGTACAGCGCTTATAACAATAAACATAATTTCAAAGCAGCTTTACAGAAAACTATGCTGTAATTTCTGAAATGTCTTAAAGTCCTCGTTGAGCAGTTTCATTGAAAAACGCCATTGAAAATCAGGCCCCCGGTGAACAATTGAAAGGCGACTGAAAGTAACCCAAAAACTCCAAAAGATGTTAGTTAGTGGAGAGAAGGAAAAAAAAACTTGGGGGAAACCAGGCTCAGCTGGGGGAGCCAGTTTCCCTCTGGATATACAGCATGAATATATGGCCAATTTTAGTTAACTATGTGTTATACTGTCATGGTCCTGTCACTCTGTCAGTCTGGGTTTTGGTCTGACAGGACCGTGGCATCATTGTCCAATGTCTGTCTTGTGTTTCGTTGTCTGTCTTTGTGTGAGCGCGTGGCTTCAGTTTATTCCCTGCCGTGTGCTCTTCGGTCCGTCTTGTTTCATGTCGGGAGCACGGTGTCTGGATCCTGACTTCCTGTCTGGTCTGGTTTCGGTCTGTTTCAGGATCCGGACACTCGTGCTCCATGTCTGTCTGTTATTGACGTGGGTGCATCACTCTTATTTCATCTTGGCCGCATGCACTCTCATCAATAGTTTTTCTGTCTCTCGCGAACACGGGTGCACCCTGCATCGTGCTCACGTCCGGGTCACGAGCTGTCTTCATGTTGTGCTGAGGTTCAGTCACTTTGGTCTATGGTGTCGGGTGTGTGTGTGGCCTAACTCTCGCACAGGTGTCCTGTCTTGTTTTTGTCACCTGTTGCGTGCATCGCATGGCGTTTTTAGCCCTGGATTACCTTTTTCCCCTACGGGGTAGTTTATATTTTATGTCTTCCACCTTGTGGGAGTTTTGGTTTGTTTTTGCCCTTTTGTGTTGTTAATAAATCCTTTGTTTTTTAAGCTCTGCGCTTGGGTCCTGAGCCTCATTCTCTGATCCTGACATTATACTGTTACATGTCATGTATTAAATGAGTATACTGAGGAGATATTTGATGGGAATGTTTAAAACTACAGGGTTTTGATTGGATTTTAAGATTATTGATTAATGATTAAGTGTCTTTGAAGTTTTGCACAATGTAAATGGCAATTTTCAGATACTGAAGATACTGTACATCATGTCACTTTCTAGTATCATTCATGTATATTACAAAAGTTACGGCATTTATCATCTTTACATAGTCATGTCAGGAGGTGAGAAAACAGATATTACTTTGCAGAGACAATGCAAATATCCGGTTCTATCACACTAGTCTCATTTTAACATGTGTAATGTGGTTTGAAGTTGTCCTGCTGAAAATGCCGGGACATCACTGGAAAAGACGGTGCTAGATGGCAGTATATGCTGCTCCAAAATTTGTACATATCTGTCTGCATTAAATCAAATCACTTTTATTGTCACACAACCATATACACAAGTGCAATAGTGTGTGAAATTCTTGGGTGCAGTTCCGAGCAACATAGTGACAGTGATGAGACATATACCAATTTACAATAAACATCAGATTTACACAACACAATTTAAAATCTAATATACATATAATTACACATAACACAATATACAAATAATAACATACAGTGTACATTATACAATACACACAATATAGAATACAAATTATACAATAAAAATAGTATATATAGTATAAATAAAATGTACAGTAGGTTGTATTGTACTGTATAGACATTCAGTCGGTTGATAGTAAGTTGCCAGTGTGTTGTTAAGAGAGAATATAATTTATGACAGTCCGGTGTGAGATATAAGAGTAATAAAGTGCAGTGCTGATGTATTTTGATCGTGAGAGATCAAGAGTTCAAAAGTCTGATTGCTTGGGGGAAGAAGCTGTCATGTAGTCGGCTGGTGCGGGTCCTGATGCTGCAAAACCGCCTGCCTGATGGTAGCAGTGAGAGCAGCACATGGCTCGGGTGGCTGGAGTCTATGATGATCCTCCGAGCTTTTTTCACACACCGCCTGGTATATATGTCATGGAGGGAGGGAAGCTCACCTCCGATGCTGTGTCTGGCAGTTCGCACCACCCTTTGCAGGGCTTTGCGGTTGTGGGCGGTGTTATTGCCGTACCAGGCGGAGATGTAGCCAGTCAGGATGCTCACTACAGTGCAGGTGTAGAACCATGTGAGGATGTGGCGGTTCATTCCAAACTTCCTCAGCCATCTCAGGAAGAAGAGGCGCTGATGAGCCTTCTTCACGACGGCCTCAGTGTGGACGGACAATGTGAGTTCCTCAGTGATGTGGACACCCAGGAACTTGAAGCTGCTGACTCTCTCCACTGGTGCTCCATTGATGGTGATGGGGCTGTGTTCTCTATCTCTTCTCCTGAAGTCCACCACAAGCTCCTTTGTCTTACTGACGTTGAGGATGAGGTTATGCTCCTGACACCAGTGTGTCAGAGTGTGCACCTCCTCTCTGTAGGCTGTTTCATCATTGTCAGTGATCAGACCTACCACTGTCGTATCATCAGCAAACTTAATGATGGCACTGGAGCTGTGTGTTGCCACACAGTCATGTGTGTACAGAGAATACAGGAGTGGGCTGAGAACACAGCCCTGCGGGGCTCCAGTGTTGAGGGTCAGTGATGAGGAAATGTTGCTGCCCATTCTAACCACCTGGCGTCTGCTTGACAGGAAGTCCAGGATCCAGCCAAGAGCCCGGAGTTTCTCATCAAGCTTGGAGGGCACTATGGTTTTGAATGCTGAGCTGTAGTCTACAAACAGCATTCTCACATAAGTGTTCTTTTTTTCCAGGTGGGAGAAAATACAGTGTGTATTGTAGATGCAATGGTGTGTATTGGTGTGTATACAGTGTGTATTGTAGATGCAATGGCATCATCAGTGGAGGGTTGTTGCGGTAAGCAAACTGCAATGGGTCCAGTGATGGAGGCAGCGCAGAGCAGATGTAATCTCTGATTAGTCTCTCAAAGCATTTGCTGATGATGGGGGTCAGAGCAACAGGACGCCAGTCATTTAAACAAGTGATTTTGGATTGCTTTGGAACAGGCACAATGGTGGATGTTTTAAAGCATGTGGGGACTACAGACAAAGATAGGGAAAGGTTGAAAATGTCCGTAAAAACACCAGCCAGTTGGTTCGCACACACTCTGATGATGCGGCCCGGAATGCCGTCTGGACCCGTGGCTTTGCGGATATCCACCCGTCGGAAGGATCAGGTTACATCTGCTGCAGAGACGGAGAGTGAACTAACCTCTGTAGCTTCGGCCGCGAGAGCTCTCTCTGTGAGGGCGGTGTTATTTACCTCGAAACGAGCATAAAAAGTATTTAGCTCATCCGGGAGAGAGGCAGCGGTGTTCACGGCGGAGTCTGTATTCCCTTTAAAGTCCGTGATGATGTTAATTCCCTGCCACATGCTTCTAGAGTTGGTGGTGTTAAACTGTCCTTCAATCTTGTTCCTGTACTGACGTTTTGCTGTTCTGAAAGTTTTAAACAAGCCAGTTATGCCCTCCGCGGAATTAAAAGCGGAGGTCCGCGCATCAAGTGCCACGCGAACATCGCTATTAATCCAAGGTTTCTGGTTCCGATAGATCCGTATTGTTTTGCTCGGAACAACGTCCTCTACGCACTTTTTGATGAAACACGTTACGCTATCAGCGTAAACCTCGATGTCATCATCAGAGGCAGACCGGAACATCTCCCAGTCCGCGTGATCAAAACAGTCTTGTAGCATAGAGTCTGACTGGTCCAACCAGCACTGGATCGTTCTGAGGGTGGGTGCTTCCCGTTTCAGTTTCTGCCTGTAAGCGGGCAGAAGCAGAATGGAAGAGTGGTCCGATTTGCCAAATGGTGGGCGGGGGAGGGATTTGTAGCCATCCCAGAAGGGAGAGTAGCAATGGTCCAAAACCCGGTCCCTTTGTGTGTTAAAACTAATGTGTTGGTGGTATTTTGGTGCGACTGATTTGAGATTGGCTTTGTTAAAGTCCCCGGTCACAATGAACGCGGCCTCAGGGTGTACGGTTTCCTGCCTGCTTATAATCCCGTACAGTTCCTTAAGTGCCCGGTCCGTGTCGGTTTGTGGCGGGATGTACACAGCTGTGATAATGACCACTGTGAATTCCCTCGGTAGCCAGAATGGTCGACACAGAAGCATGAGAAATTCCAGATCAGGAGAGCAGAAAGACTTGATAGAATGTACGTTCCTCTGATCACACCATGATTTGTTGATCATAAAACATACACCACCACCTCTGCTTTTACCTGAGAGGTTTTTCGCTCTGTCCGCTCGGTGCACGGAGAACCCCGCGGGTTCAATGGCTGAGTCTGGAATCTCCGCAGACATCCAAATTTCTGTAAGGCAGATAATGCAGCAGTCCCTCATCACTTGTTGGAAAGAGATCCACACTCTCAGCTCGTAGAGCTTGTTGTCCAGTGACTGAACATTTGCCAGTAGAATACTGTGTAGTGGGGGTCGATTTGCGCGACGTCTTACTCTGATGAGAACGCCGGCTCTGTTCCCCTTTTCCTTATGCGTTTCCACGGCCAGGCAGCCCAGACAAAGGGCTCCGCTGGTGTGTTTGTAAACAGCAGGTTGGCATTGAGGAATTTGAAGTCCGGTTTACGGTGTGTAATTGCAGAACCAATGTCCAAAAGTGTTTGTCTGTCGTAGACAATAAGGCAGACAACATCCAAGACAAAAAACATAAGAATTGTAAACAAAACAAAACAAACAAAACACTACAATGTTGTGTCGGAGCTCGCATCGCAGCAGCCATACTTGGCGCCATCTTGAGTACTTGCATTAATGGTGCCTCACAGATGTGCGAGTTACCCATGCCCTGGGCACTGACACACCCCTGGCCAATACCGACACAGGCTTTTGGACCTGACGCTAATAACAGCTTGAATGGTCCTTTTCCTCTTTGGCCCGGAGAACACGATGGCTGTGTTTTTCAAAAACTATTTGAAATGTGGACTCATTGGACCAAAAAATATGGTTCCACTGTTCTACTTTCCATCTAAGATGAAACCGAGCCCAAAAGTCGGCAGCGTTTCTGGACAGTGTTGATGTAGGGCTTCTGTTTTGCATAGTAAAGTCTTAACTTGCATCTGTGGATGCAGCGGCGAGTGGTGTTGACTAACAAAGGTTTACTTAAGTAATCCCAAGCCCATGTTCATGATATCTATTACAGATGAATGATGTTTTTTAAGTCAGTGATGTCTGAGGGATCAGAGATCACGTGCATTCAGAAGTGGTTTTTGTCTTACCCTTAACGCACCGAGATTTGACCAGATTCCTTGAATCTTTTAACTATATTGTGCACTGTAGAGGGTGAAATGCCCAAAAGCCTTCCAGTTTGTCTTTGGGGAACACTGTTCTAAAAGTGCTGGACTATTTGCTGAAGCATCTGTTGGCAAATTGACAAGTCTCAATGATCCTTGCTCTTGAAGGACTAGGCCGTTTTTGGAGGCTCCTTATATACTGTTTCACATTGCCTTGTTATTTTAACTCATCAAATTGTTATTAGTCTTAAACTTTAACTGTCTCAACTGTCTCAACTTTTTTGGAGCGTGTTGCAGTCATCCGATTCGAAATTACTGTACATTTAAAAAAAAAAAAAAAAAAATGAAATTGTTGTGTATGTATGTTAAAACATCATATAATGTTAAGTTTTAGTGTTTTCCATATAGCAAAGAGTGAATATAATTTAGAAATAACTACATTTTGTTTTTATTAGCATTTTTTATACTGTCCCAACTTTTTTGGAATTGGGGTTGTACAAAAGTAATATATTTCCGTCCTGTTTACTTCACCTGCATCTGGGGCTTTTATTTTGACACCGAAAGTGCTGTCGTATTTACTTTAACTTCACAAGGAGCTTTTATTGTGACACAGAAAAGGCGATGTGTATTTGACAGCTTACAATGTCCCGCATTTCCGGAAACACTGTAATTTCCTCCTTTTCTGTTATTCTGTACCGCATCTGTAGATTTGTAAAATAACTTGTAGGGGTTACTAATGTTTGGAATTGTGCGAATAACCATTTTGTTCTGAATCACACACAGACCATGTTTATCTGTCTTTAAATTGCCTTTTGTGGATTAATAATCACATATGACCAACTCACCATTTTGATATTATTTTGATTAACTGTGCAGCCCTGAAGGATCAAAATTATTCTACTGATGCACTCTTTATGAAACTTAATGGCCAAATGAAAGCACATTAAAATCATTGTAATATTCACAATATTAGTCAATTTTACATCGTCAGCAAAAAAATCTCCATTATATCATTAATATTCGATATATCGCCCAGCCCTAATGGAAAGAAGCATTTATGACCTTTCACCTTCAACCTTTCTGGATATTTTGCAGCTTAAAATTGTTTTTTGTACACCTATGAATCAATTTATACCTAAAATATTTCACATTCTCAAAAGATTAAGCCCCTAACATACTGGCCTTTAGCTCTATAAATCTATAACTTATATCTAAAATCTCCACTTTCACGTTCACATTCTTCTTTTTTTTTGGTGTTTAGTATTCTTTGTGCATATTGCCACCTACTGGGTAGGGAGGAGAATTTATAGTAAAAAAGGACTTAAATATTTATCTGTTTCTCACCCAGGCCTATCATATCGCTTCTGAAGATATGGATTTAACCACTGGAGTCGTATGGATTAATTTTAGGGCTCTATTTTTGTGAGTGCGCAAAGGGCAGCGCTACACGCTATGACTGTGCACAACGTCTTATCCAATTTTCACCAGGATTTCGCCAAACCCACTTGCCTGCACGAAAATACCAACACTTCATGGTCATGCCCTCTGACTTTGCACTTATGAGTAAAAGCATTGCTTTGCGCTTAATGCTTGTGCACTTAAAATAGGGCCATTATTCTGCTTTTATCTGCTTTTTAGACCTTCAAAGTTCTGGCCATCATACACTTGCATTGTATGGACCTACAGAGCTGAGATATTCTTCTAAAAATCTTTGTTTGTGTTCAGCAGAACAAAGAAATCATACACATCTGGGATGGCATGAGGGTAAGTAAATGATTATTTCTGAGTGAAATATCCATTTAAGGATATACCCTTTATTGCCATATAATAATAATATAAAATAATCAAGAATGTATGCATTTTAAATGGTTTTCAATTATATGCATTTTCTTAATGCAATAGGAGGGCTAAACCAGATTTATGCTCGTTTGTTACAATCCGAGGGACAAGTTGAAATATATTTTTTGTGGTAATCAGATGCCATCAATAGAGCTTACCTGAACCTGGAACATTCCTTTAAAACACAAGCATACACCAGTCAGGTTGGATATTCTGTGGTGATTCACCATTCTTTATGTAATTACAGTGACCTAACACCCTCATACTCTTCTAGTTCAGATAATTACACAGCCAAGAAACCGCTCACGCTGAAAATTAAACTCTGGTCACACTGAAACATAATTAATGGCTAAAATAACCCCAGCTAACTTCCACAACATAAAAACTTCAAAAAACACCTGTAGCTTAAAGGAACAGTTCACCCAAAAATGAAAAGTCGAAAGGGTTTGGAACAACATGAGTGTGAGTAAACGATGAAAGTGAACAATCCCTTTTTAAGAACATAGAACAAGAAAGTCTTAAAATAGCACTGTCCACCAGTCAAAAGTCTTATTTGGATGCGTTTAATTTCAATCTGATTTTATGGGGTTTACTGTGATGCTATGAAAACAAGGCACCTCTCTGCTCATCTCTAATGATAACCATGGTGACAGTGGTAAAGTGGCCCTACAGCACAGGAATACACCTGATCATAACCATGGCACCATCACTATTCCTTCATGCCCAGTGCAGTCTTGCAAAAGAGCTCCTAGACTGTGTGTATGTGTGTGTGTGTGTGTGTGTGTGTGTGTTTGTGTATTCCCTGTTGCACAAGCCTGCCCAAGGGGACATGGAGCATAGTAATTCACCATCAACATATCTTCACAATGGCTGAGTGGACAGCTCCTGCCCACTCGCATTTGTTTATGTGAGCGAAGCCAGATGCACCACAAACTTCTATGCATAAATAATTAATCATATATGACAATCTTTAAATATGTAACATTAATATATACAGTATATGCATAGCAAGAGACAATCTTAAAAGACATTTTCTGCTTTACAAATAAGTTATCACATAATTAAAAGCTAACCAACAACCATATGTTGTTAAGAAATATGAGATAATTATTTTGTAAATGGCTCATGACTAAGAGTCTTGCTACTCATTGGGGAGAGAGTTCAAAAAGAGAATCAATAGTGTTCGCAACACTATGCATATGATTTATTAATAAAAAGACATGTGAAATTAGCCAGAGGTATTATCACTATTTCTATTTTAAAATATGGCAAGCATATGTATGAGAAGGAAAATGTGTTATAAGAAATGTGACACAATGGACTGAATGGATGTCTCCTAAAATCACCAAAAATAATTCCCAAACTTGAAATTAAAGAGGCATGCTTGAATTAAACACCCCCCAAATAAGGTCAAATCTGGAATCAGCTTCCAAAAAGTAAAAAAAAAAAAAAGAAAAAAAATGTCAATAAGGGGTAATATTTTTTACCCAGGGTATTTATTTATAATATATGTAAGGATCTGTTTCTACTTGATTTACTGTCAGCCAAAATAATTACTTTTGATGCATAATGTAGTCAGGTTAATTCAATAATATATTAATTAATATGTCTATTAAAAATAAATAAATAAATAAATTATATATATATATATATATATATATATATATATATACTGTACATACTATACACACAGTATACCATATCAATTCACCAACACACAAAACCCAAACACAATGATAACAAAAGCCACTTTCAAGCAAGCAGTGAAAATAAAACACATTACATTGCAAGAGCAAGTACTATTAAGGATTATGTTGATGGTGGTTTTAAAACAATTGACTTTGATTGCATGAATGGGTCTCTTAAACTAAAACGGTTAAACTCCTTTATTCTAAATAAAAATACAATTTGGTTTTTATTCCCCTGCTTAAAGTTCAGTAAAATTGGCAGCATTGAATTTGTCTTAAAATGTGATTACAATATAAATAAACTGCAGATTAAGCTTTCAAATTTTCACAAACAGGTACTTCTTTATTGGGAATTTATTTACAAGCATAATTTTACTCCCCACAATTCCCCTCTATGGAATAACAGATATATACTGCACAGTAACAGATCTTTTTTTCTACAAGGAGTGGTTTGATAAAGGTCTGTCTTTGATCTTATGGATGCCAGTGGCAAAGTTCTTTTATTTGATTCTTTTTGCACAAAATGTAATCTTCATTGTAATAGAAGGGAATACATTTCTCTAATTAAAGTCATTCCGGTTCAGTTTCTTCAATTAGCAAAAAATATGGTTATGAATTCACCAGTAAACCCTTCTATCCCCCTATTCTAGAAAACAATTGTAACAACCATTATATAAGAAATACCTTAACTCTAGAACTTTATCCCCAGCATATTCATAGAAGAGATATATATATATAATTATAAGAAAAGTGAAGTCAACAAATTGAGAGCAGAGTATCTAAAATATCCAATTACACCAAATGCAAAATAAATTATTTTAAGATTATAAATGACATTTACTGCTGATTTTCTACGTTTACATTTTAATTTTGAACAAAACAATTGTCCTTTCTGTACTAATGACATTGAAACAACAGAACATATCTTTTTTTCATGTCCAAATGTTCAGGATTTTATGAAGAGTGTTTTGGAGTGGATGAAGAATTATACGGAGATGCCTGAACTAGAATATAAACATATACTGTTTGGGATTATCATAGATAATAAAGATAAGGAGTATATTATAAATTGCATAATTATACTAGCTAAATGTTTTATACACAATGCTAAATTTATGAAGTCCCAACCTGTTTTCAATGGGGGTTTTTAACGAAGTACAATTATTTTTCAGTTCATTGAGAATAATTTAGTAGAAAGCCTTGGAATGACCTAAATTTGGTTTACAAAAAGTATGCATTTTATTTAATTATTTAACTTTATTTTTCTTTCTTTTTCCCCCCTCTCATCCTTATTATTATGCTGATGTCTGCTCAGCTTAGTTGAAATGTGTGTCATAATGTGCCTTGTTTGTTGTATTATTTGAATTTTTGCAATAAAAAAAAAAAATAATAATAATTCAAACAAGCTGTATTCTTTGTAAACAACATCTTGTTGTCAGTTATAATCCACTCCAGAAAAGCACTTAGCAGTTATTCTAGACTACTAGACTACTATATTTGACTAACAGCTGGTGGGAGCAGCCCTGTTGCCAATGTTTGTTTTGGTGCGAAAGACAGTGACAGCTCCAGCAAGTCTGGGAATAAGTAGAGTAGGGCTGAAATATGTATATTATAATATCCATATACAACACATATTCACACGTAGGCATGGTATTTTTGCTAAATAAACATGATAAACAGAGATCTTTTTGTGAATAACCTGTTTCCCCTCAAAATAAATAAATAAATAAATGTCAAGCGTAACTGTTTTCTCCTAATGTTAAACACATCATGCGTAATGTATGAACTCTATATCCCGGTTGTGCCAAGATACGGCTATACGTAAAGGTGTGAGCGGTGAATAAAGTGTTCCTCACCTGCAGGAAACTGTGATCTCAACTTTTGTAGCTGGAATAGTGGCGTTGAGCGGGTCGAAATCTCCTATCGTCGCCATATTCAGGAAACCGCAGCTGTTCATACTGTTCATGGTGAGGTTTCGCTTTCTTTATCCTCTGTAGAAGGAAGAGTGTGGAGGCTCACGCCGATTGACGCGAGTCAGTTCATGGGTATTTGCCAAAGACTGTTTGGAGGAAGGCAGAGCTGATGTCAGTCCATAAAAGAGACAGCATCCCCTCTGCTCGCCATGAGAGACTGTCAGAGTGTAATGTATGTATGTGTGTGTGTGTGTGTGTGTGTGTGTGTGTGTGTGTGTGTGTGTGTGTGTGTGTGTGTGTGTGTGTGTGTGTGTGAAGCGCTGCATGAACGAAGGAATGATGCCACGCTTGGCGAATTCTCCAGTGAATTCATATAAGACTCAAAACAGACTTAACACTGACAATGCCGTGACAGATACAACAACAACAATTCCAGGTGGGAATAATAATTACAATAATATAATTTAAAAAATAAAACAAAAATTAAATACGATATTAAATAATTATACCAAAGTACCTAAATGATTACATGAATAATAATTATAATATAATATCTCTTACCCTTAATAATTTTATTTGCTAAATATTGTTATATTAAATACATATAGCATAATATATATTGTAAAATATAAAAAGTTATAATTATTATATTATTTAATTTTATATTATTATAAAATATTATATTTTAATAAAATGTATTATTTACTTATAAGTATATATATTTATAATAATAATAATAATAATAATAATATCTCCTTACCTTTAATAATTTTATAGGTTAAAATATTATTACATTTATTACATACAGCATAATACAAATATTGTAAAATATTTACTAATGTAAATAATTATTATTTTATTTACTTTTTAATATTATAATATATATGTATATATTATACATTGTTATTATTATTATTATATATATATATATATATATATATATCAAAATAAAATAACAAAATAAAATATTATTATATAATATAAATATACCTAAAGACCTGAATTATTACATGAATAATAATAATAATAATATCCCCTTATCCTTAGTAAGTTTATGCGCTAAAATATTAAATAAAATATATATGACATGATAAATATTGTTAAATGTTTAACATATTTAATAATTGTTGTATTATTTAATTTTATATTTTTATAAAATATTACATATATTATTTTTTATATATTATGTGAAATTACAATATATTCTATTTTAATGTTGTTATTTATGCTATTATTATTTTATTTAATTCTAACTAAAAACCTAAATTATTACATGAATAATACAATACAATACAATACAATACAATACAATATAATACAATACACAACTGGCGCACTGACACTAACAAGAAACTAACACAAAGTACCATTCTTGGAAGTACAGTATCTTGGAGTACCATGTAAAAACTATGGTCTATAAATATGCTTCTCATTCAGTACCATGGTATATATCAAAGTACCATTATCTTGGGCCTCATGTATTCAGATAGAAGACAAAGGCAGGCCTAACACAGTCGTAAAAACCTAACTCAAGCCCCCACATTCCAAGTCGTAAATTATATTGATAAAAATCGCGCCAAAATCAAACAAAGGGAGTCAAAAACAGACTACAAATCCCATGAAGCCTTGCTCACTAAAGGATCGAACTCTCAACTCCTATTGGATGAGGCACACAACAGAACACACCTCAAACCATGACATCATCAGGAGTTGAAATACCTCTGAAATGCTTTCGGGATTGGCTTCCAGCAACTTTGTTTGCAGCGTGTGGACGCAGCTCTTCGCTGCTCTCAGGTGCAACCTCGTGGCACAAGGAAGTAACGTCCAACTTGAAACTGTGGCCATACAATTTCCATCTCGCTGGATGAGTTGAGATTATTCTGTGTTCAACCGAACACTCTAACGGATCCGAAGGAGACCGCCAAGCATTCTGCATCTTCATCCGTTTGCCTACAGAAGTGAAGAGATTAAAGATTTCTCTTCCATCTTCAATCAAGTCGACATTTCTGAGTTCTCCGCCAGCCCGCCGAGAATCAGCAGCCGTACCGCCCGCCGACAGAGCGAGGAAACGGCCTCCCGTCATCACCCGAGCCTCAAGGAACCGGGTCAGAGTTAAAGGACGGAGGAAAACACATTCTACCTGTGTCCTCATGCGATTCAAGTAAGAGGTTACGTCTGGGCAGAGATAGAATATTATAGTGTGTTATTCTTGTGTTTCAAGTTTTTTTTTTGCTTGTACAGTTTACGGACCGCCATGTCCGCTCATTATTAATACTCAGGGTATTAATTATCATGAATTTGTTTTGCTGTATTGTGGTCCAACCAAATTGGACTGTTGTGCAATTTCGCCATCGCGGGTGAGCTAGCGGGCGAGTTCATCCATTAAAGAGTCAAATAACGTGGGAATGTTTACGAGCCGTCCACCACGTCTCTGAGTGATAAACTAACAGCTGCTTTCTCTCCCACAATCGCTAAATCGGCTTCAGGGCTGTCATCTCTCTCTCTCTCGTACTAACCACACACACACACACACACACACACACACACACACACCTTATGTGTTATAGGATTATTTTTATTTCCATATCTAATCATATCACTGTTTAGTTTGTTGTTGTAAGTCAGAAGTTTATTGACTGCATTGTATTAATTATTAATTGATATTACTGCATAAATAAACTTTGTTTATATTACAAAGAGAAGTGTTTTGGTTCGTTTTGCATACGCCTGTGTCATGCTGACGGTATGTCAGTGCTCGGATTCAAACCTTCATTTATTGTTTTTTTTCCCGAAAATCGATATTCTTCGGATGTCGATTTTCCTAAGAAAACAATCTAATATTGAGACTGTTTTACTATTTGGTTATTAGTCCCTGATTTCAGGGTGGTGCCCCGTCAATTAATTAATTATATTCTATTGATTTTTGATAATTGATAATTATCTTTGATGATTGTTGAATTTGAATGATCAATAAGCTAGTGTTAATTTTAATTAATGTTTCATCGATGTTAACAATTAACGATTATCTTTGATAATTGTTGATTTAAAGGATTAAAAAAAACTAACATTGATTCTCATCAATGTTCTATTGATTTTAATAATTAATAATTATCTTTGATAATTATTAATTATTGCTAATAACCAAACTTGCTCCTAAATGTAGCACACTACATTTACTGGAGCCCCATATGAGGTTTTAATGAGTTAGATTAAATTGATTAATTTAAATATGAATTAATAACTACAGAAATAATTAATTATTAATTATTTCTGATAGTAACACTGATCTAAACAACCAGTAAAGCCCTACAATTACAACTGGATACTTTTCAGACTCCACAGCTACATATTAGTTAATTACACTGCATTGTTATCAGATGAGGCATGTTGAATTATGTCTCTTTACAGATTTTATCTTTACAATTTATCCACTTATTACACATGGGTAGTCATGGTGAATGTTGTGTTTTATTAAAAAGGATGCAGGATTGATGGATATTGAACACAGGGATCAACATCAGTGATTATTGTCTTTCGTCATCATCCATCCATCCATCTTCTAAAACCACTTGTCCTATATAGGGTCGTGGGTAGTCCTGGAGCCTATCCCAGCTGTCTCGGGTCGAAGGCAGGGAAACACCCTGGACAAGTGGCCAGTCCATCATAGTCTTTCGTCATCAGTAATGGATTACCAGCATTAATATAACATCTAGGTTACGTATGTAACCTCGGGTCCCAGAGATGAAGGGAACGAGACATTGCATCCTGCTGACGCATATGGGGAGTGTCCTTCTATACTACCTAGTTGAAACCCTTCTACAATAACGCCAATTCTAATATTGGCTATGGTGTTTGAGACCCCCCCCCCCCCCCCCCCACCCCCCACCCCTTATGCGCGAAGCTATCCACTATAAAAGCAGGTGTGCAAACACCATTCCTCAGTATTTTCTGACTGAGTGACAAAGAACTCTGAGTCTGTAGTGCGGTCAGCATTCGCAATGTCTCGTTCCCTTCATCTCAGGGAACCGAGGTTACATACGTAACCAAGACGTTCCTTTATGATTCAGTACACTTGTAATTGCATCCTGCTGACGCATATGGGGAATAGAGTCTCATCACACCGCACTACACGACATAACTCTCCCATAGAGGAAGCATGATGCCGCAGTCCCTTGGACAGCACCGACATGAGTATTCCACAAGCAGGAATGGGAGGGTTACTTTTGAAATGTATTCCACTACAGTTTACAGAATACATGCTGTAAAATGTAATTTGTAACGTATTCTGTTAGATTACTCAAGGTCAGTAATGTATTTTAAATACTTTGGATTACTTCTTCAGCACTGGTAGTTTTTTTTTCACTTGTTTTGACTATAAAAACTCTGCCAGTACAGTAAGACAAAATACACATGTTAAAAATACATTCTATGAAAAACCTAAATATCATATGCAGTGTTGTTTCTAAAACAAGATAAATCAAATTGATCTTGTTTTAAGGATTTTTAGATATTTTTACAGGAAAACAATACAAAAATTATTATCAAGAATATGATTTTTGCCCTTATATCAAAGGTCTTACTAGGAAAAAAAAAGAAATTATTATCTAACGTGAATTTTCTTGATAAAAAAAAATATGATTATGCCTGGTAACGTGCATGTAAACTGGCTAGAAATAGCATTTTAGTCTAGCATAAAGCTGACAATTTACACAAGGTTTATTTCTATTTCTTCTGCTCCAAACTTACTTCAAACTTAATTCTCTGTCTGCTTGTATGAAAGTAACACATCATAAGAAAGTGTTTCACCGCTGTTCAAATGCACTTTGGATCGCATCATTTATATGTATAAATGTTTTTCATCTGAAAGGACTAAATATTAAATGAAACAAATGACAATAAAATGCAAAGTAATCTCTTCAGTAATCAAAATACTTTTGAATGTAACTGTATTCTAATTACCAATGATTTAAATTGTAACTGTAGTGGAATACAGTTACTTATATTTTGTATTTTAAATACGTAATCCCGTTACATGTATTCCGTTACTCCACAACCCTGGCCACAAGTGAATGACCCTCATAGTCAGCCAGGAGGGGAACACTCAACCCTTACCATATGACCATAGTTCATATATATATATATATATATATATATATATATATATTCTAACACTTTCACAAACCCAGTCGGAAAGGAAGTTTATTTACAAGTGCCTGTAACTTTCGGAACACAACAGTCCGAATGCCGGTGGTTGTGTAAAGTGACAGGGAGCCCGTCTTAGAAAGAGGGGCATAAGTATATATTTGGCCAATAGTAAGTGCTCTAGACAGAGAGGACTTGTTTTGAGAGAGACGTTATGTCTAGATTGTAAAACCTTGCAAATGTGTTTTGAGAAGACAGTCCTGCTGCAAAACATATATCCTGTAAGGACACACTGTTTGTCCACTGCAGTCGTATGGATTAATTTTAGGGCTCTATTTTTGTGAGTGCGCAAAGGGCAGTGCTACACGCTATGACTGTGCGCAACGTCTTATCCAATTTTCGCCAAGATTTTGCCAAACTCACTTGCGCTTGGCCTGCACGAAAATACCAACACTTCATGGTCCTGCCCATTGACTTTGCGCTTATGAGTTAAGGCATTGCGTTGCGGTTAATGCTTGCACACTTAAAATAGTTATTATTCTGCTTTTATCTGCATTTTGGACCTTCAAAGTTCTGGCCATCAATCACTGTCATTGTATGGACCTACAGAGCTGAGATATTCTTCTAAAAATCTTTGTTTGTGTTCAGCAGAACAAAGAAAGTCATACACATCTGGGATGGCATGAGGGTAAGTAAATGATCATTTTTGAGTTAAATATCCCTTTAAGGATATACCCTTTATCGCCATATAATAATAATATAAAATAATCAAGAATGTATGCATTTAAATGGTTTTCAATTATATGCATTTTCTTAATGCAATAGGAGGGCTAAACCAGATTTATGCTCGTTTGTTACAATCCGAGGGACAAGTTGAAATATATTTTTTGTGGTAATCAGATGCCATCAATAGAGCTTACCTGAACCTGGAACATTCCTTTAAAACACAAGTATACACAAGTCAGGTTGGATATTCTGTGGTGATTCACCATTCTTTATGTAATTACAGTGACCTAACACCCTCATACTCTTCTAGTTCAGATAATTACACAGCCAAGAAACCGCTCACGCTGAAAATTGAACTCTGGTCACACTGAAACATAATTCATGGCTAAAATAACCCCAGCTAACTTCCACAACATAAAAACTTTAAAAAACACCTGTAGCTTAAAGGAACAGTTCACCCAAAAATGAAAAGTCGAAAGGGTTTGGAACAACATGAGTGTGAGTAAACGATGAAAGTGAACAATCCCTTTTTAAGAACATAGAACAAGAAAGTCTTAAAATAGCACTGTCCACCAGTCAAAAGTCTTATTTGGATGCGTTTAATTTCAGTCTGATTTTATGGGGTTTACTGTGATGCTATGAAAACAAGGCACCTCTCTGCTCATCTCTAATGATAACCATGGTGACAGTGGTAAAGTGGCCCTACAGCACATCAGGCCCTACAAGCATAATTTTACTCCCCACAATTCCCCTCTATGGAATAACAGGTATATACTGCACAGTAACAGATCTTTTTTTCTACAAGGAGTGGTTTGATAAAGGTCTGTCTCTGATCTTATGGATGCCAGTGGCAAAGATCTTTTATTTGATTCTTTTTGTACAAAATGTAATCTTCATTGTAATAGAAGGGAATACATTTCTGTAATTACAGCCATTCCGGTTCAGTTTCTTCAATTAGCAAAAAATATGGTTATGAATTCATCAGTAAACCCTTCTATCCCCCTGTTAATGGTGAATGAGAAAATAATTTCTAGAAAACTATTGTAACAACCATTATATAAGAAACACCTTAACTCTAGAACTTTATCCCCTGCATATTCATAGAAGAGATATATATATATATATATATATATATATATATATATATATATATATATATATATATATATATATATATATATTCTTAAAATAATTTATTTTGCTTTTGGTGTAATTGGATATTTTAGATATTCTGCTCTCAATTTGTTGACTTCACTTTTCTTATAATATTTTATATATATAAATTGAGAGCAGAATATCTAAAATATCCAATTACACCAAAAGCAAAATAAATTATTTTAAGATTATAAATGACATTTACCCATCTGCTGATTTTCTGTGTTTACATTTTAATTTTGAACAAAACAATTGTCCTTTCTGTACTACTGACATTGAAACAACAGAACAGATGAAGATTGTTTTGGAGTGGATGAAGAGGATAGTGGACAGTCTTCTCGTTGCCGTGACGATCCCGCCCGCTGACTCGTGTATGTCAACAGCAAAGTAGTAGAGGGCTTCTAGACGAAAGATGAATTGCTGTCGTGAAAGAAGAAAATTCTGAGGAATGGTGTTTGCGCACCCGCTTTTATAGCGGACAGCTTTGCACCTAAAAGGGCGGGGCTCAAACACCATAGCCAATATTAGAATTGCCGTTATTGTAGAAGGGTTTCAACTAGGTTGTTTAGAAAGACACTCCCCATATGCACCAGCAGGATGCAATGTCAAGTGTACTGAATCGCAAGGGAACTGACAAACAATGCAGGTGTGTACACTAGTTAGTACAGATCAATACAATGATAAAAACTATGCAGACGTGTCTTAATATGGACACCACAACAGATATCCAATGGATTTAATCAGATAATTTAAGACCAATTTTTCTCAGGGTTACAGGGATCCATGAATGTTATTAATAGTATTAACAGAGCATTGGGTGCTTTTAGAACTCTCATATGAATGGCCGAGCTGAACTGACTGCATATTACTGTCTCTTTTGTAAAACAGATATTGAGGCATTAAATATTCAAGTGGAATCACAAACAGAATAAAAATATATTTTGTGTGGGCTCTCATACTATAACAGAGATCTGATCAGAATGCAGCCGATGTGGTAGCTAAGTTACTGTTTATTTTTTTAAATGTGACTATAGTGGTGTCATTACACCTGTAGTTCTTTAATGAAACCAGTCAGTCACCTCTCAGTGTACAGTAAAGTCTTGATTCACATATGCACACATATTAAAATGATCCATTGAAAAATTGTCAATGCCCCAAAAATTGCATACATTTGCACAGATTTTTTTTTTGTTTGTTTTTTTTTTTTTTTCGTCTCAGTACTGTTATGGTTATGTTTATAGTTTGGATAAGGAGTATAAGTAATTATTTCTACCCAAATGTTTCATTCGTGTAATGTTTGCTCATGTCTTGTAATTGTATTTGTTGCGTGAATGTGAGTATGCGTACTGTAGTTCCAGCTTTGACCACTGGGTGGCAAAAAATTCGAACCCATAAAGCCACAAGATCAGTCTGACTGGTTAATAGATTTTTAAGTTTTATTATACTGTATTTTCTAGATAGTCTATGAATAATTATCATGTAATAAAACCACATTTATAACAATTAACCAACTTTTTCCTGAAAGCTGGTGTTCCACGATTAGTAACGGACACCTGTTTTCTGGTCACCAGTATTTTCACTTGCATCGGCATTTGTTTTTAGTGGATTGTGTGATGTTTAGCATATTACATTTGTAAAAAAAATCATGTGGCTCTTAAGTGCTGATACTTTACAAAGATGTGATGTTTTTTGACAGTCCCTTGCTCAATTGTTAAAGTTTAAGGAGTGGGTGGATGACATAAAGCTATGAACCGAGGTTAGATAAGTTGATATCGTTTACCTCTTCGAGTTGTTATGACAGCAAAACTGCACAAGATGAGCCTGAATTTATTCTTATTCAGCCTCATGCCATCCCAGATGTGTATGACTTTCTTACTTCTGCAGAACACAAACAAAGATTTTTAGAAGATATTTCAGCTCTGTAGGTCCTCACAATGCAAGTGGATGGTGCATTCACATTCTGAAAATGAAAGTGGAGGTTTGTGATTTTTGGAGCTTGTAAGGTCTGGTTTAGCAGGTAAATGCTTGGCATGTCATGTCAACTACCCATTTACCATGGTATATGAATATGGCAATCATTCTGTTCCATAGTATTACCACCTGATGCCCTTGACACAAACAGTGTGAGACAAGTTATACTGTAGTACACACCTTAAGTTAGTGATTCTTGCGTTAGCAAACACCAATAATTAACTATAAGTGTGTGTGTGTGTCTGTTTGCCTGACTCTCAGGCACTTTTACTGTCTTTTACTCTCAGACACACACACGCACAATCTCATGATCATCCAATTACATCAGCCCAAATTGTACACTTGCAAACCGCTTCCTTGGTTATAATGGGAGTGTTCTAGATTTGACACTCTCTTGCAGTACAGACATGGTGTGAGCCCTTCTTACATCCAGCACCTCAGCGGCCAGCAGCTGTCTCCATTTCACAGGGTGCTCATCTAAATTTAGAATAAGAGGGAATTCACTTGGCTGTAAGGAATCTCTCTGCATCAACCATATTAACCACAAATCCTCTCATGTCTAATCATATTCTGATCTAATGCATCCTTACTGGCCCAGTTATTAAATTTCAGAAGGATTACGAAAGGATACCGGATTAAATTTTAACATTATAATTTAGAGACAGGGTCTAGGTGTGAATTTCAAGGGATAGTTCACGCAACAATTTGAATTCTGTCATAATTTACTCACCCACATGTTGTTTCAAGCCTGATCATATATAAACAGATGTTGGAACACCATGAGGGTGAGTAAATGCTGACAGAAATGTATTTATTTTATATTAAATGTGTCCTTAAGTGTACGGCCACATGTGTACATGAAAGCTCAGTATGAAAAGAAATGAGTTAAATAGTATGATTTTCCTCTTGATGAGAGTGTGTCCAACAAATCAAAGGTCTTTGTTCTTCCTGGTGAAACAGTGTGATTGATTTAAAGGCTACTCCTGATGAAGCAGTCCTCTCTCTGCACCGGAGACATGGAGATGGATTTATGAAGAGATAGAGAAATAATGCAGATCACCCAATGAGATAAGGACATCTGATACATAAAAGTACTGTGGTGGAACCATGGTCAACAATGGTATTAGATGGTATTACCACAGTGCTCTGATATATACCATGGTACTGAATGATTACCATATTCATATGCCATGGTATTTACATGTTACTCCAGAGTACATCAGGTACTACATTGTTACATATCCAAACATGATATTAGGATATTGTAAATAACAAAAACAGCATTAATAACAATATTAATAATACATATTTATAAATAATAATTAATTATTAATAATAAATAGGTTCATTTTTTTATAATTAAATAAACATCAAATAATTAAATTATACACTACACTGGTATATATAAAAACTAGCACCATTACCATGGCACTTTTTTGTCTGTAATATTTGATGATCTTCTACTACTACTAGGTATGTTTTGTTAGTGCCATTAATCCAAGATGTATATTTGAATAACAACACTAACATTAATAATAATAACAAAAAATAATACTACATAGTACTTTTTGTTTTGTTAGTGTCAGCAATCCAATATGTATATTTGAATAACAACAACAACATTAATAATACTACATGATACTTTTTTGTTTTGTTTTGTTAAGGTCATTAATACAAGATATATATTTGAATTACAACAACAACATTAATAATGATAATAATAATAATAATAATAATAATAATAATAATAATACATATATTTTTTGTATTTTTTGTATTAAATAATCATCTAATAATTATATTATACACTTATTAAAATAATAATACTATAATGTTTATATTTATTAA
This sequence comes from Myxocyprinus asiaticus, assembly GCF_019703515.2. NCBI lineage: Eukaryota > Metazoa > Chordata > Actinopteri > Cypriniformes > Catostomidae > Myxocyprinus > Myxocyprinus asiaticus. The sequence continues at coordinate 4,789,638 of NC_059388.1, forward strand.
TACATGATATTATTATTATGGCCCAAGCACTGAAAGTGCGGCAACCCTATTGTTTTTCTAAAGATTTTTCATAATTAGGGCCCAAGCACTGGAAGAGCTAAAGCACTATTGCCCTATTGTTTATTCACAATTATTAGGGCCCAAGCACTGAAAGTGCGAGGCCCTATTGTTCTTCTAAAGATTTTTATTATTAGGGCCCAAGCACTGAAAGTGCGAGGCCCTATTGTTCTTCTAAAGATTATTAGGGCCCAAGCAATTAAAATGTGGAAGCCCTCTTGTTCGTCTAAGGATTTTTATTATTATTATTCTTTTCAAGGTTTTCGGTACTTTTGGGGTACATAACGTGTGAAAACTCTTGAAAGTTTGCACACACAACAGAGTTGTTGGCTATTAGGGCTTGGCAAAGTTGCAGGGGGGGCTTTGTAGCACCACCTAGAAGATGGGCATGTTCGGGGGGCTCTGTAGCACTTCCCTTTTGAGCTACCACCACCAAACTTTGTACACATATTGATCTCATCAAGCCAGAGAACTTTTGCCCTGACAGTCATAAGCTTTGCCCAACAGGAAGTTGGCCATTTTGGATTGTTTGAAAAATGCATACTCTGGAATTTGAAGTACTTCTCCAAGGGATTTCATGTTACAGGTACCAAATGTGGGCGACATCATGCCAAGACATTGACAATGCTAAATTGCGAGCAGATTTTTGATATATTGACTGGTGTTGCCATGGCGATGCGATATAATAACATAAAAAAATTGGAATAAGGAAGTGTCTCATATCTTCTGCGTGCATGGTGTGATTTACATCAAAATTGAGCCAAATGTTTGTCCTTGCAGGCTGATCACATTGATGAGGCTATTGTGGGTTACAGTCATAGCGCCACCAACTGGAGGAAGTGTGTCACTTTTAACAGACTTTGAAATATACCTCTTATTTTTACCTGAATTGCTTCAAAAAAAAATTAGAATAATGTCAAGGCAGTGTAGATTTAAAATTCTGAAGGGATTCTTGATATCTTAAATACTGTTGCCATGGCAACACATTAAATGTCATCATTCCTTTTAGTGTATGCTCACATGTTTTGAGGTACTTTGTATGCATGAATTTTCAAGTTTATTGTTAATAAACATTTCTTATTTTTTATATAAATAAAATACAATAGAAATATCAACTGAAATTTAAAAATACTAGAAAATCAAAGCCATTTGTCAAACCCAGTTAATTTACAAGAAATGTCCAATAGAGGGCAGCCAAGCTCCATTGTTGAATGATTCCCAAACTCTCAGTCCCTTTCGGATGTCTAGAAGGGATCCCTCTTTTGTCAACGTCTCTCACATTCGCAATCTGTTATGTATGTCTAAATATGTGTAACTATGTTCTTCAGTTAACTATGTTTATCAAAAGAATGACAGATAAAGTTAAAGATCCGTTTAAGATGGCTAGCAAAATAACAACGTTATGCTCATAAACTGCTTTTAATTTTAAACAACATAAGTATTACAGTATTAAGAAGACAGCAACATATTGTCACGTTTTGTAGTGATGAGGCTATCCTTTAAAAGGTGACTCCTGGCACCTAAAGGTGGAGGAAACAGGTGACAGGGGAGGATCCAGGAAGAAGATTCTGGAGTCCAGGAGGGATTGGCGGATGATCCTGTATCCAGGGAGGAGTCTGGGGATAATCAGGAGGCCAGGGAGGTGACCATAGGACAGGGGTAGAGTCAGGAGGCCTGGGAGGCAGCCGCAGAGCAGGAACAGGGTCAGGAGGCCTGGGAGGCGGCCTCAGGGCAGGAACAGAGTCAGGAGGCCTGGGAGGTGGCCACAGAGCAGGGACAGGGTCAGGAGGCCTGGGAGGCAGCCACAGAGCAGGGACAGGGTCAGGAGGCCTGGGAGGCAGCCACAGAGCAGGGACAGGGTCAGGAGGCCTGGGAGACGAGGTCGTGGGAGGCTCGAGGGATGAGGTTGTGGGAGGCGGAGTCGTGGGAGGCGGAGCCATGGAAGGATCGAGGGGCGGAGACGAGGGAGGCAGAGCCATGGAAGGAGGAGCCATGAGAGGCTCAATGGGCGGATCCATGGAAGGTGGAGTCATGAGAGGCTCGAGGGTTGGAACTGGGGATCTTAGTGCCCGGAGAGCAGCTGAAGGCTCGAAGGACCATGGTGGAGCCGGAGGCTCGGAGGACCGAGGCAGCGCCAAAGGCTCGGAGGACTGAGGCAGAGCTGGGGGATCGGAGGACTTAGGCGGAGCCAGTGGGACTGAGGACCAAGGCAGAGCCGGAGGGACGAGGAATCCCGGTGACGCCGATAGTCTGGAGGACCACGGTGGAGACGAGGGGACGCAGAGCCGAGGTGATGCCGAGGGATCGGAGGGCCAAGGCGGAGTCCAGGGCTCGGAGGGCCAAGGCAGAGTTGGAGGGTCAACAGATCCCCTTGTCTAGGAAGTCCCCGGGGGCGATGGTGAGCCAGTGACTTGGAGGGAACCAGCTGATCAGAGCCTTCTAGAGCCTAGAGTTCTAGAGCCTTCTCCACATACTCACAGAGTATCCAGTGAGGATCCGGCAGAGGCATCAGTTCCTTTAGTGCACTATTTAGACTGACCCAGAAGTAAATCACCAGAGAGTGGTCATCATAGCGCACTAAATTCGCCAGTTTGAGAAAATCATAGACATGATCCTCCACTGGATGGTCTCCTTGTGGGAAGAGAAGAATTCTGATGGCCGCTAGATCCATTTAGGGTCAGTTCTTCTGTCACATTTTGTAGTGATGAGGCTAGAGAGAGCAGGATCCAAATGCAGAAGTCCTTTAATCCACAATCAAAAGAAGACGAGAATACATAGAAGATGATGATGATGAAGGTTACAGAACAAGACAGTCGTTTGTGGTAACATTAACCATACAACAACGATCAAGAACTGACAATCATGGAACAAAACTAGAGGGTATTTATACAAAAATGTGCTGATGAGGGAATGGAGAACAGGTGAGGGAGATGGGGAACAGATGGCTGTGATGAGGGCAGTGCATCCTGGGAAATGTAGTTTGGGGGAAACTAATGACAAGCAAAAACTATTTCAAAATAAGAGTCCTTAGAACAACGGTGACTGTGACACATATGTGCTGCAGTGATGAACTTGAGGAATCGAGAATCTTTTTTAATTAAAATATATATTTTTATATGGACGGATTAGAACGTTTAACATCTTATGCAATGAGCAAATTAATTACCACTAGACCACCCAGTCAGACTTCTTTTACCAGCGCTGATTGATGTACTTTTCCACTGACTTACAATATCTCATGACCGACAATAGCACATATAGAGATGAAGTTATCAAATTTATTATGTTAAATGTTTATTTTAGAGCTTGAATTTATCCTCAAGAATGACTTTTTATCAAAGCAGACCATTTAAAATAATATTTTACTAGCGCTCATCGTTGCTGTGTGATTTCAAACACTGTTTCATGAGCATGATGTTGTTATTTTGCTAGCCATCTGATCTTAAACTGATCTTTAACTTTATATGTCGTTCTTTTGATAAACAGTTAACTGATGAACACAATTACACAGACTATACATAACAGACTGCGCATATGCGAGAAGTTGACGAAAGAGGGATCCCTTCTAGACACGACCGATTTTGCGATCTTGCCAATTCAACCAATCTCCGTATTATTTGCGGTAGCTTGCCATTTTTATAATTCCCACAAATTTTCCGGCAAAAAAAAATAAAATAAAATAAAAATTCCCATCGCTTTCCTTTGTTTGACTGCGGCCAAACAAATGCTTGGAAAGCCTAAAGCAGTCACAACATACTCAGCACAGCAGCTGTTATATCATCACCATAGCAACAGTACATTGTGTGTTCACTATCAAAATCCTTCTAAACTTTCATGGGACCACATACATCACAGCTCGCGTTTAATCTTCACCCTGCGTGCTGCGAATGAGACATAAAAACCCGCATTTATACAAAGAATCCCTAACATTCACTTAAATCCCCATTAGTTGTGTAATAAAATGTGATTAGAATTTGAAGTGCTATTAATATAGTTGGCTACGAATCTGAAAATGGCAATATATGTTGAACACTTGTATACTGAAAGTAAGTGTTTATAAATGTTTTTACTGATATAAAATGTAATTTATATACAGCAGATATATGCAATATACAGAATATGACAATATGACAAAAATGTCAATTTTCATATATGTAACATGTTTTTTAAAACACTTGTGGAATTTAAATGTGTACATAAATGCTCAAATATATGAACTCTAATTGTATTTGTTCGTATATGGCAAGTGGCCATATAATTGCTGGTGTAACATGCCTAATAAATAAATATTTTTTCATCCTTTTATTCTCATTGACCTTTTTGCCTATGTATTTTCAATCTCTTTCAACTCCTAATTAATCTACAAATGAATAGCAAAAAACAAAAAAATTTAACCAATCAGAATTTACTCCTCGATGCTTACAAGCAAAGTGTGACAACTGTTTCACAAATGCCTGAACCCATGCTCATTAGCCGAAGTAGCGTGAGTCTGAGCTCCACCCCGTCAGGCCTTCAGAATTTCCACAGAATCCCTCAGCAGTGAATAGGCATCTAAAGTCAGATTGTCAGATTCATCAGCCAATCAGACTGATTTATTTGTTCTTGTGGGTGTGGTCTTTAGGATATGTCCCAGTCCAGGCCTACTAGCCGGTGTTAAGTGACCAATCACGCTTTAAGTGATGTAATTTGAAAGCGAGGAGCGCAAGATCTTGCTGACGAGTCGGCTGTCATCACTGCTGTTATTGCCATTGAGAAAGAGATCCTTATGGACTTAAAAACCTAAGATGTTCTGCATGATCGTGCGATTGATTAATTAAACAGGAAAGGAAGACTGATTTTCACTTCAAGCAAACTGGTAAGTGCTTTTTGCATTGTTATAGTGACATCAGGAGTTTTCTAAATGTAAATTAGGCTGCTTGAGCATTCAGTGTAGGATCAAGTTTTGAAAAGTAACTGTGTACCCTGATGAAACAAAATGTATTGCAAGCAAAATTTAAATCGCAAATATTATTAGAGAGCTTTTCCTTGGTATTAGACCTCCTTGGTTATGGCTTTCGTGCGTGGACGTGTTTTTAAAATTGGCCAATTGGTATTATTAGTTGAATGCCACGTAATGTATGATGGGCATACGGCATCTTATTCATTGTGAAACTGTGTTTTCTTAATGGCATGAATCGCACTGAAGGCCTAGACTTAAAATGCACGGGCCACGGCTGTATATGGCCAAATACCAGATTTAAATATCAGACAATGTAATAATGGCAACAGGCCTAATTATTGAATCCTCATTTGCTTACAGATTTATTGTACGTCTATTTTAAACTTAGATAAGTTTTATTGCATTCTCTGAGGCAGAAAATTATAATACAAAAATAACTAAGAGTCTTTCAATACCCACAGCTTTCACCTAAATGTATGCTTTTTTTTTTTGTGCATTTATTTATTTTTTTGAGCATACTCCAACTACACGAGAGAGCACAGTTACCATAACAGTTAACCATAAACAGGCAAATAACGAGGTGACACACAAGGAAACACTACATTCACAGTTGTGTTGTTTGTATTAATGGCCATGTCTGTTACAGTACCACAGACACCATTTACAAGCCCATCAGCGCATGGGCTCTGTAGCACCACCTAGAAGATGGCCATGTTCGGGGGGCTCTGTAGCACATCCCTTTTGAGCTACCATCACCAAACTTTGTACACATATAGATCTCATCAAGCCGGACAACTTTCACACTGACAGTCATAAGCTCCATCCAACAGGAAGTCAGCCATTTTGGATTGTTTGAAAAAATGCATGCTCTGGAATTTGAAATACTTCTCCTAGGGATTTCATGTTACAGGTACCAAATGTGGGCGACATCATGCCAAGATAATGATGATGCTAAATTGCGAACAGATTTTTGATATATCGAACAGTGTTGCCATGGCGTGATAAAATAATGTCAAAAAATGGGAAAGTGTGTTCTGCGTGCATCGTGTGATTTACATTAAAATTTAGACAAATGTTTGGCCTTGTGGGCTGATAATTGATGTGGCTATTGTGGGTCACTGTCGTAGCACCACCAGCTGGTGGAAGGAAGTGTGGCACGTTTAACAGACTTTGAAATATCTCTCTTATGTTTACCTGAATTGCTTAATTTTTTAGAATAATGTCAAGATACTGCTGATGTAAAATTGTAAAGGGATATTTTATCTTAAATACTGTTGCCATTGCAATTTATTGTGCAAGTGAAAGCAGTTTTTAAAGTGAAATAAAAAAGCTATAGAATTATGTCTAACCCAGTTCAGGCGCAGTACCAGAAATGTCCAATATAGGGCAACTAACAGCTCCATTGTTGAATGATTCCCAAAATACCACTTCTCAGTCACTTCTCAGATTTTGCTAGTTGTGTCAAGAAGGGATCCCTCTTTCATACGTTATGTATAGTCTGTGTAACTGCATTCTTCAGTTAATTAGATACTAAGGATGGCCGCAAAATATTTACATGCCCACAGCAAGCATTATCTTTCATAGAGATAATGGGGTGAGTAAGCCATTTGGTGTTTCTTACGTGGCCCCCAAGTGAGCTTGACTCGCTGAACATACACTTGACTGTCTGAGGAAGCTGGGCGCCATTTTGTTTCTTTTTTTGTTGGTTCCGCCTAGCAGCTGGAGTTTGTTTTATGTAGTAACACTCCTTCAAGAAACTCTTGCATAAATGGAGGATCGCTTTTTCACTGATGTTTCTGGCCAAATTGAGAATAGATACTAAGGATGGCAACAAAATATTTACATGGCAACAACAAGCGATGTCTTTCATAAAATCAATGGACTGAGGAAGTCTTGGTGTGTTTCTCACATTGCTCCCAAGTGAGCTTGTGATTTGATTGTGACTGTCTGAGGAAGCTGGGCACCTTTCTTGTTTCTTTTTGTGCTGGTTCCGCCTAGCGGCTGGAGTTTGTTTTGTGGAATAACACTCCTTCGGGACAGTTGTGTATGAATCTGCTCATTCTTTGTACTTGCGCCTCCTACTGGATGGAGTTTGTTTTGTGGAGTATTTTTTGCAGGACATTGGAAGGATTAAGTCATCTGCTGCACTCATGAACATCCGGCTCACTAAACATTCGTTTGACTGTCCGAGGAAACTGAACTGATTTTTTTTTTTTTGTGCTGGTTCTGCTAGTGGCTGGAGCTTGTTTTGTTGAGGAACACACCTTCGATACAGATTTGTGAATGAATCTACACATTCTTTGCGTTTATTTTGCCTATTGGCTGGAGTTTGTTTTATAGATTATTTTCTTTTATGTAATTCTGTCTTGCAAAATCTGTATAGAAACACCAGACTCTCGTAGGCGTACATGGACTTTTTGAGTTTAGAGGGAAGGACGCCAGTTGGCGCTGTCGTGCGTGGGGTTAATGCGCACGTTTTTCTTTTTTCTGTTTGTTTGGTTCGGGGTCCCTCATATTGTCTGTTGTAGATTGCTCAATTGGAAACATCTTAATCTCAGATCACACCCTGGTGAGTTTAGAGGCGTTGCCACATACAGAGAAAATCACATAGAAAAACTGTGTCCAGGGGTGTACCTAGGAGAATTGGTGCTGTTTTAAAGGCAAAGGTGGTCACACCGAATATTGATTTAGCTTTTTTATGTTTACTGGACTTTGTATGACATTAAGTAATAAATGAAAACTATTTATGTCATTATTTCTGAAGACATCCTCACTATGCAACATTTTTCACAATTGCCTAAAACTTTTGCACAGTACTGTATATGCGTTGGGTTTTTCTTTGTGGTGTATATATTAATCAAAAAATGTTAATTACAAAAAACAAACAAAAAAACAACCATGTCGGAAGATGTATCCTATGGTCGTGGAAAAGATGTTACTGTGGGTTCAAAAGGAGCAAATGATTGGCCTGCATAAAGCAAAGAAAACAACTAAGGAGATTGCTAAAATCACTGGAATTGTGCTAAGAACTGTCCAACGCATTATTAAAACCTGGAAGGATAGTTTTGAACCAAAAAAAATCTTGAATGATCGTGATCAGAGTTCACTAAAACACGAAGTCACATCGTAAAAAATTGACATTAGAACTCCATTCTAGAATTTCCACACGCTCAATGCGACGAGAACTTCTGTGTGGCCACAAGAAAGCCACTTGTTAGTGAGGCTAATCGGAAAAAACTACTTAAATTTTCTAGGGAGCATAAAGATTGGACTGTGGAGCAAAGGAAAAAGTCATATGGTCTGATGAGTCCAGATGTACCTTATTCCAAATCGATGGCCGTGTCAGGGTAAGAAGGGAAGAGCATGAAGCGATGCACCCGTCATGCATAGTACCCACTGTACAAGCCTCTGGAGGCAGTGTTATGATCTGGCAATAAAATGAATTCAGCTGACTACCTGAATGTACTGAATGACCAGGTTATCCCATCAATGGATTTTTTTCTTTCCTGACGGCATGGACATATTCCAGGACGACAATGCCAAGATTCATCAGGCTAACAAATTGTGAAAGAGGGGTTCAGGTAGCATGAGGAATAATTTTCACATTATTATTGGCCACCACAGAGTCCTAACCTTAACCTCATTGAAAGTCTTTGGGATGTGCTGGAGAAGACTTTACAGAGTGGTTCGACTCTTGTCATCAATACAAGATCTCGTCCAAAAATGAATGCAACTTTGGATGGAAATAAATGTTGTGACGTTGCATAAGTTTGTCGAAACAATGCCACGACGAATGCGCGGCGTAATCAAAGCTAAAGGCGGTCCAACGAATTATTCGAGTATGCAACTTTTATTTTGGACAGGCAGTGTATTTTAAATGTGTATCTAATACAGAATCTAAAGAGCATGATTGTTTAAAACAATGTAGATTTATTCATATTGTATGTGTGTGTGTTCTTGTTGATCTGTAATCATGTGTGTCACTCACTCAGATGCGGTAAAGAGGTGGCTGCTGTTGGTGCAGATGTCATTGATGGAGCTGTCATGACCTCTCACTTCTCCCAGAGCTCCGAGCGTGTCAACGTGCCAGAGTTTGAGCAGTCCGCCCCTGCAGCCGCTCATAATGGCACTGGAACCAGGGACTGCTGCCAGAGCACTCACCACATCACAGTGAGACCACTCTACCTGCTGCACAATAGAGAAAACATGCAAACACATCAGTTTATAACAGCAGAATTATTATTGTTAGTGAGGATTTTACTATATTAGGTGTAAATATTTGTGATTCACATTCTTTATGATTTATTTATATGATATATATAATCTCACACAAATACTTGGTAAAACTGTGCAGTTTTATAATTTATCAATAATATTTATAATAAATATTTACAACTGTTTCCTTTTGAAACAGCCTTAAGTGTTGGAAGACCTAAGCCTATGATGCCTATGAATGCTGTCTTGGTAGGTAGCACATTAGGGTTTGGAACAGAGGTATAGTCAGTCTACAAGATGCAAGCTGTGATTGCTCATGCACTACCTCCCTTGTTCCTTAACTCCCACCCTCAACTGCTAACCTTTCTTCAGTTCTTACCTGTTGAAGCTGTTTGCTGGCCAGGTCCCATCTCTTGATGCAACAATCTCTGGCAGCAGTAAACAGAGAATCGCCCTGCATGGCCAGAGCCTCCAGACCGTCTTGATGGGCCGGGTCAAAGTGATGTGTGACACTGATGCTGCCGAGCGCCATCCGCCACATCAAACATCTGCAACAGAAACAAAAGAGCTTAGGGACTATTTACACTGAAAATTAAATGGAAAAGCACAGACGAATCAAGGACGAAAGGTCTATTCACACAGAGAGCGAAACGATAAAGCACAACGAATTACAGATGAAAGGTCTATTCACACCATGACCGAAACGATAAAACAAAAGGAATTGCAGGCAAAGGTCTATTCACACCAAGAGTGAAATGAAAGAGCGAAAAAAAAAAAGCTCAGCGGTTAAGGCTCTGGGTTACTGATCAGTAGGTCGGGGGTTCAAGCCCCAGCACCACCAAGATGCCACTGTTGGGCCCTTGAGCAAGGCCCTTGACCCTATCTGCTCCAGGGGCACTGTATCATGGCTGACCCTGCACTCTGACCCCAGCCTAGCTGGGATATGTGAAAAAGAAGAATTTCACTGTATATGTGCAAATGTATAATGTGTGATGAATAAAGAAAATTAATTATAAAAAAAAAGACAAAAGGTCTTTTCACACCAAGAGTGAAATGAAAATGCAAAATTAATCACAGATGAAAGGTGTATTCACACAAAAAGGTATAAACGTAAATGCAAAATGAATCACAAACAAAAGGTCTATCTACAACAAGAATGAAACGTAAAAGCCAAACAAATCACAATTGAAAGGTCTATTCACATGGAGTAAAATGTGAAAAAAAATAATCACAGACAAAAGGTGTATTCACATCAAGAGCAAAATGAAAATGTGAAACAAATCACAAACAAAAGTTATATTCACACAGAGTATGATATGGAAGTATAATGACAAATGTTTAAAAAAAAAAAAAACATTCTGAATTGCATTGCATTAACAGTGTTTTATTTTGGGGGGTGCAGTTTCATATAGTTGTATATTTAAGCTGTAATTATTTTAATTTACAACATTTTGCACAAAATGTCATTATTAAAAATTCTATAATGAATATTCACATTCCAAAGGCTTTTTCTTGTATTTTTTTTTTTTTTTTTTACATTTAATCTTTATTATTCGACAGGTAATATTTGGTCCATTGTACTTTGCAAATTCACCTATAAAATTGCAGTGGTTAAAATTTTGTTGGAAATTCAACCTTGCACATCCTGGCATTGCAGGAGAAGTAGTAGAGTGTCAATGCACAATCTTCACTTCACTAGGCTTCACCACTATTTGGTTCAGTTGGGTGTTGATGAAGACCAAGCGCAACAGGGAAAGGTCCTCAACAAATAAACCTTTATCACAATCTGTTTGTCATCACATTCGGCTCTGATTATTAGGGTTCAAAGTTCCACCTGCACTGTTGTCAAAAGAAGGTATTCAGTTTTTATAAATAAATTAAACTAATTTAGTTGAACTTAACAATAGTCATTTTGAATTAGTTGGTCCTCGCCTGATTTGAATGCAATGTAAATAAATAAATGGGTAAAAAAGATGAAAAAGTCTTGGTGTCTACAACTGCATTATGCTTAAAATACAAAAGACAGATTAATCTAACATGCTTAAACAATGAAAAGAATAACAATTAAAATAAAGGTTGATGTAAAACTGTCACTTAGTTTAGTTTATTTAATTTATAGAAAGTGGAACTGTCCAGGTCCTCTCCCTGTTGCTCTTGATCTTCAACACTAGGTGGTGCAATCGGATGTGGATGAAGCATAGTAGCAGCAAGTGAAGATTGTGCATCGGCACTCTACTGCTTTTCCTGCAATTCCAGGATTAACATTACATTTGCAACCAAATTTGAACCATTAAAATCTTAGATGTGAATTTCCAAAATTAAATATAATGGACCAAATATTACCTGTCAAATAATAAAGATGAAATTTTGGAAGGTAAATATTATTGAATTTTTAATGGATACAATTTTGTGCGAAATTATTTGAGTTGAAATATTCACAGCTTAAAT